>NC_030436.2:19062500-19080000 GCF_001660625.3 Ictalurus punctatus
CGCAGATCACCGGGTATCCAGGGCATGTTTTTTTTCGACTGCTGCGATATAAACATGTTAATTATCTAGATCTCGGTTCACCCGACATAATCAACTGTGACGTTGAGGACCTCAGCTAGATTTACCTCGTTGGATAGCATTATTTATTTATTTATTTATTTATTTTTAAATCATTAGCTTGACCCATTCTGGCACCTTCTGGCGATTCTCCTGCAGACGAGGAAATTAGAGCCAGCTCTGCCGCGTAGGCTGGATGTACAATAATTGCACATTTCCCCCCTCTAATTATGTTAATGCAAGGGATGGACTCGGTATAAGAAGAACCCTCTCATGTCTCATTCATTTGGCGGATATTAGAACAATATCCGCCGCACGCGATGACGCGTTCTCGTCGTTTCGATGCCGAATAGCGTCGTTATTGTCATTTCGGCGTTATCGCGCACCCCTCGGGGGGGGGGAGAAGACCCGGAGATGTGAATGCGGTTCATGAGGACGTGTACGGATATCGAAGGATATTTTGATGTTAGAAGGACCTCCGCGTTATATTGAAAGGGGTTAAAGGGATGTGTGTGTCAATACGCTTTTCCATGTTTACAGTAGACCCGCTGTGCTTTCCTTAATCTTTTATTTTATGGCCGGATCACCTGCATCTAAGGCAAACATGACTCATGAGATGAGAGGACGTGATGGTTGACGGCGTGAGTGTAAAAGGCCTGCGCTTGTGTTCTCGACCGGACCGAAATCTCAGCTTTATTGCCTCTTTATTTTTTCCCCCCGAGCCGAAGACACCTTCTCACTGGGCTTAATCACACCCTGCCACGTCATGTTGCTCAGATCCACGCCTTCACCGGTCTGATGCACGTCTCAATGACCCCTCTGGCACTCACACACTCGCTCGTTTACACAGCACTGCCTCATGTCACTCCTCGATGATAACAGAACTGCGTGTGTGGATTCGGAGAGCTACGGTTTAACAGCACTCGTTTGTCAAGACAACACGCCTAGTGATTTCGCCCAGTAATCAGTTCTCTCCTTCTTCTCTGTGTGTGTGTGTGTGTGTGTGTGTGTGTGTGTGTGTGTGTGTGTATAAGACAAGCCAGAGCTATATTTAGAGCTGTGTGGCTCTGTCTCTGTGCCATTGACTGACCTCACACAAGACAGGCAGTAATGAGCCACCTGGACTGTGACTCTGCCAGGAGAACGGAGCGTGGGTGTGTGTAGGTGTACGTGTGTCCATGGTTATGTGCTGGTCATCGTTGTATGCTTGCTGAGAGACGGAATTGAGAGAGAGAAAGAGAGAGAGAGAGAGAGAGAGAGAGAGAGAGAGAGAGAGATCAGCATCTACTGTTTGTGACGTGCACTATGGGTGGTATGGAAGCCACACTGTAGCTGCCGTCACCTGATGATAAAGATGACCAGAGTCGATGTAGGAGTGTGTGTGTGTGTGTGTGTGTGTGTGTGTGTGTGTGTGTGTGTGTGTGTGTGTTCACTGTTTATATCACTAACCCCTCAGTGTCATGTTCACACCATGAAACAGGCATTAGTGATGATGAGAAGCCTGGATCCTGGCTTCACACTGCTGTGTTTGGTGTTATGTGCCTCGTGTAAATGTTGCCATAGTGACAGCATTATGTACTGCACCTATAGCAGATAGTAGATGTGTCGGTAGCTGCAAAAAAAAAAATAAATAAAAATCCCACAGTGAACTTATGTCAAATCTACATTTTTAGACTTGCTAGGTGGCGAATCTATTTAGCAGACATATGGATTCTTTAATATAAATAAATAAATAAATAAAAACGAGCCCATTCATACATTCAGGGCAGGGCAGGGCAGGAAATGTTCTGACTGAAAGAGTGTCCGGATTATCCCGCCGCTATAGCGCTATAACGTCATGTAAACGAAAGACACAGACGCACCATCGGTCCCGCTGGACGGCCGAACGTTTCCCGGGACATACTGTCGGTGTTCTCTCATGGATCAGACTCATCAGACTCCCTCAACCCAAGCCTGACGTCTCCTTCTCACAGGACGGTCTCAACTCCTCGGTCACGGACGCTTTCCCGTGCTGATGAACATCGTAAAAGCACCGCGACCGCCGCAGAGCGCTAACACTCGAGACTCCTTCCATGAACGTTCGCCATAACTCGACGATTATATACGTTTTATTTCGTCAAACGACACGTTAAAAAAAAAAACAGTCTATTATTATTATTATTATTATTAGTCTTAGGTTATCGTCACGCGTCCGCCGTACGAGTCCGTGCGTCTGAGCTGTCGCTATAGAAACGTTAGCGTATCCGAGCAAGCGCGATAACGTAAACCGAACACGCCGTCCGTGTCGGAGCGTGCGGTTATACGAAAACGACGCACACCCGCCGACCAATCAGACGCTAGCATTCAACCGTGCCGTGGTACAAGGCGGAAATATCACATCGCGATGCTTGAAAACATTTCTACGGTACACGATACGGATCACGATGTAGCTACATCACATTCAACGTTAAACAGCGGTTTTTCTGCACGAAGCCCCACTCGACTGTCTGATACTGCGAGCAGTCAACATCATGCAATGACCGTGAGCCGTCTGCAACCTCTCGTCAAACTGAAATATGACCTTTTCCGAAGAAACCGGTGCCAGGTATTAACGTTATTATTCGTCCACGTGTCTCATCTGCAGATTTCACTTCGGTCCTTAGTAGCACATGGTGCGGTAAATGTCTGAACGTTTTTTAAATTTGATCTGCAACATCAATAATGTTTTTCTTTTTCTTTCTTCTTCTTCTTCTTTCCCTCTCTGACCGCAGTCTAGTGGACGACCGCTGTGTCGTTCAACCAGAGTCTGGAGATCTCAACAGCCCTCCTAAGAAGTTCCGAGGTAACACCCGCCTCTCTTTCTTCGTTTTCTCATTCTCCTCCGTCTCTCTCACTCTCTTTCTCTCTTCCTCTTCCACACGTGTTTCGGCTTTCGTTTCCAGTTTGCAACGTTGCAGCTGTGCGTGTGCGTGTGTGTGTGTTTTTTTTTTTTTGTTTGTTGTGTTTTTTTCTGTTCTCTCTCTCTCTCTCTCTCTCTCTCTCAATCTCGTCCATCCATCCGTTTTCTTTCTTCTACACGCAGTAGAAAATGGGTTGTACTTCATGGTGCCCAACTTGCATGTCATAACAAAAGGTTTATAAGTGGTGGAGCTGCAGATCTACAGCTACGGCTTGCTCATACCCATCTGCTGCTCTTACCTCAGTAGTCTCATCGCGTCTGCAGGATACATTTGCTACTGGGTGGTGGTGTTTTTTTGTTTTTTTTTTTTCTTTCTTTGTTTTTAGTTTCAGACTGACAGATTTTTCATGCTTCTGTTGTTAAGGGTGTAAACCAGAGGACTTTTTATTTTTTTATTATTTATTTATTTTATATATATATATATATATATATATATATATATATATATATATATATATATATATATATATGCGCCCAATAGTTTTCCTCCTCATTGTAGCGTATGAAAATAATTTGAAAATACACATCCGATCCACAGCTTACGAGTCTCTGCGTATTCACACAGAACACAGGCGGTATTTACACGCCGTCTCGTGGCCCAGACGAGGTCCGAGAGGCCTGGGATTCCGGTCCGGGTGTCACGTTTGCGTTCTTCAACTCACAATGCGCATAACTCCTTTGCCATTTCTCATCTTGCAGTCATATATCTGACACGTGTCAGAGAATTCCTTATTGTTCTGATGCTCATTGTTCTTGAAAAAAACTGAAATAAAATAGCTCGAGTTCTATCACACGAGCCATGTTTACCGCCGTGGTGGCCTGTCCTGCTTCGGTCTGAGTGATGTCATGTCGAGGTCGGAAGGTGCGCGTTATTTATTTATTTATCTATTCTTATAGCGGCACAGGTAGTCCTGGCTGTAACACGAGCATCAGGTCTATATTAATGCACTCGTTCTCATACTTTGTTGTTTCTATAGTAACGGCTCATACACAGGGACTTGTACAGCAGACGCTGCGCTTAATCTGAGACTAATAATAAACTGCTTCGGAAAAAACGAAGTAAACGCTGGTATCGTCGACGTGGTGACGTTTGTTTAACGTTCACGGACGGAGTCATGAGCGTTAGTGCTTTGCGAAGTTAATCAGCACAGGAAGGTCTTCAGAGAGAGAGAGGGAGAGAGAGAGAATAGAGTGAGGCTGGTGAGAGAATAACTGCTATAACGGCTGTAATGTAAGCGAGAACAGGAAGTAACTTGTGCCTGAGATGTACCACAGCATTAAATCGATATATAAACTGTTAAAACGCACAGAGATCGGTGCATTAATAAATGAAACCTCGTAATGGTTGGCAGATTGCTGTGGTATATAAGCAGAATAACACAGCCCAGACAGTGCAGTTTTATGAAAACCCTCCAGAACCTACATTATTATTTATTTTTTGGTATAACTGCACGGTCTGCTACGCGTTGTGTTATTCCTTACAGTGCTAAGCATTTCCTACATCGTCTTAGTTAGGAGGATTGTGACGTGTGTAAATCTGAGAGCTGACTCCTGGCTCGTACGGCCAAGATGTAAGCTCGTGTGCTGGGTAAACAAATGAAGTCAGCGAGCAGCTAATTAACCTTGCTCTCACCTAGGCCCCCTGTAGGCTAGAGCGAATATGAGTAGGCCAGCCTTCCCGGCTGTAGCCGCTGTACCGACTCTCTCTCCGCTAATCGATTCGTCAGGATTCGTCCCGTGCGATTCGTCCTACGTCTCACGTACCAAAGACGAGGGTTCGTGTTCTGCAGAAGTGCTGACTGATATTCATCATCGTGATAGCCATCTGTTTTGGATGCTTTTCTCCTGGAGGTGGGGGCGGTAACTAGTTTGAGGACATACCGTTGTGCGAGTCACAGCTGAAGCCAGTGAGATGCTGTTCTGTGTCTTTTCAGCTTGGCCGCATGTCACCGTCATTCCTGGTGCACTGATTAGTAAAGATGCACGGATGAAACGGGTGTTTTCACAGGAAATCAGTAGGGCTGGAATGTGAGCTGCACACTCCAGCCTTTCTGTAAAACTTGGGCTTGCAGCTTGGGAAATTTAGCTAGCTGACGGTACAGAGCAGTACCCACTGGACCTTTTTTTTTTTATTCTGTCTTTTTGAGTTAGTTTTGATTCTGTACTATCATGGTGGATGCAGAAGACTGTATGTGTGTGCGTGCGTGCGTGCGTGTGTGATCAGGATCATCCAAAGCATGCGAACCAACAGGTTCTTGGAACAACATATGCAGCATTCAGAAAGGTTATCGCCAGTGCCTTAGATCACGACACACTAAGGAAGGAGAAATGAAAACGTCCTGGCTCAATTTAGCGCTGACTCCTGCGTGTGACGTAAATCTCAATTTCCTGTAGAGGTTCAATGTCTTTTAATAATAGTTGTCGAAACAGGTCATTTGGCCTTGGTTTTGGCGAATACTCTTATTATGATATAAACTAGTGACTGGCTGAGTAAACGATTGGAGAAAAGCCACTCAGTTCTGTCCGTGTGACCAAAAGCGAATTAGCTTGTTGTTTAGCTTGCTCTCGGATGTTCCTCATCGTGTGAGTGTTTTGTTTTTTTTTCCCCTGACGTGTCTGTCCTCTTTCAGTGCTTTTAAGGCGTTCTAGCTAGCTAAGACTGTAATTGACGTTTTTTACACATGCTAGGAACTACTATCTCATGACATGTCCCCTGATTAATTCGGTCAACTTGTATAACTTTTGACTTATAAGTATATATTGTTCAAATTTAGCTCGAGATGTCACGGACATTTCTCTCGCGATCTCATGGACCCTTGCTGTAAATCTTCTGGAATCCATTCAAGAGCATGTTTACGTCATCCTGATGGCCGTCACTGAAATAAAGGGAAAAAAATGCCTGTGTTGTAGCTGTATTGATGTAGCTGTGTGATTAATAGCTAAATGTTTCAGCATTTTCTCCCTGTATCTGTCAGTTAGGAAGGATGGCTTTGAGTTATTGTGTGTGTGTGTGTGTGTTTTGTGCATGAACTGCCTATACTAGGGTAGGAGTTAATCCTAGGAATTTTTAAGGAATCTTAGGAGGACCTGAGGCAAGAGCAAGTTTTAGTTCCGCTCTTGCTGACAACTTCTTTGACTCCAAAACAGCCTCAGAAATTAGCAAGCAGTCGGGAGCAAGTGGGAGGACGAGGGAACATCTGTGTGGGTTTTTCAGTGCTGGAGAGACCTGAGAGATGCAAAGGGCTTAAAAAACCCAACAACGATCCAACAACAACATTCACTTTTGTTATGAACAGATACCTTATTCAGCAGTTTTACAATGATTCAAATAGTATCAATGATTGAAGTAGCACGAATGATTCAAGTAGCACCAGTGATTCACGTAGCACCAATGATTCAAATAGCACCAATGATTCAAGTAGCACCAATGATTCAAGTAGCACCAATGATTCAAGTAGCCCCAATGATTCACGTAGCACCAATGATTCAAATAGCACCAAGGATTCAAGTAGCACCAATGATTCAAGTAGCACCAATGATTCAAGTAGCACCAATGATTCAGGTAGCACCAATGATTCAAGTAGCACCAATGATTCAAATAGCACCAATGATTCAAGTAGCACCAATGATTCAAGTAGCACCAATGATTCAGGTAGCACCAATGATTCAAGTAGCACCAATGATTCAAGTAGCACCTATGATTCACGTAGCACCAATGATTCAGGTAGCACCAATGATTCAAATAGCACCAATGATTCAAGTAGCACCAATGATTCAGGTAGCACCAATGATTCAGGTAGCACCAATGATTCAAGTAGCACCAATGATTCAAGTAGCACCAATGATTCACGTAGCACCAATGATTCAAATAGCACCAATGATTCAAGTAGCACCAATGATGCACGTAGCACCAATGATTCACGTAGCACCAATGATTCAAATAGCACCAATGATTCACATAGCACCAATGATTCAAATAGCACCAATGATTCACGTAGCGTTTTTAGAGCGCATCGAACTGACGAAATTCTCCCGGCATCTAATCTCTCAGGTGATGATTCTCTCCTGATTTTTTTGGCGACTTGATCAGCGACTCGCATGTGCTTTTAGGCGTGATGTGTCGCGGTGCATGCTCCATCAGACTCACCCCTGTTCTCAACGACGATGTATTGTTTAGAGCCGAGGCAGTTCATCAACGGAAAGAGCTCTGGGGCACCACGCCTCATGGATGTGGAAGACACTGAATGATTTATAGCATTTCAGACAGGTGTTTATCGTGAGTGTGTGTTTTGGACAGTGGTCAATGTGTGGTGTGAGATAAATAGAAAAGCTACAGGTTCAGCCTTTTGCTTTCCTGTCACACAGTGGCATTTGACAAGGATCTGCTCTGCTGTGCGGTGTGTGTGTGTGTGCATGTGTGTGTGAGTGTGTGTTTGTGTTTGTGGTATGTGGGTTGATGCAGGCACCAGCAGAACAAGTATTCGAATGTGTCTGTGAGCGAGAGTGTGCGTGTTAGTGTGACCGTTTATGCGAGAGACAGAAAGAGAGAGAATGAGAGTTTTAGTCAGGGATTTAGTTTTTCACCACTCTTGAAAGGATGTCCCCATTTCACTCTGTCTTTAACACCTTATTTGGCCACATAGCAAAGCGGTGCAGCGGTGACATCACATGAACAGAAATTCCAGTTAAGAGGCAGACGTCATGGCGTCTGTGTTTTAACATGACTTTCTTTGATTTTTAAGCACATCTTCTCAAACGTGTGAACTTTAGTCAGGTGAACTGAAGAAATGCTGAGATTTAGATTTCACTTCACGTCACGTGACGTATTCCTGTGTGTGCACTACATAATCGATTACATATTAAAGGACAAGCCTGGGAGCTTAACTGATGTTTTTTTTTTTTTTTTTTCTGTCTCGGTTATTTCGCCGTCCTTCATGACCATCAATTTGGGTGTGAAAGAAAGAAACAAATCGAAGTAACTCTGGCCACCGGAGTGCCTCGGTGTTCCGGTCCTTCGACGGGGACAGGAAAACCTATTATTTAAAAAAAAATATTTTGCCAGAAACTCAGACAGCGTTCGCTCTCGAGCGAGCACGAGTCTGAAATCTGATCGTACGGAGCCGAAAGTAGTCAGAAACACGACCTTTGCGTCATTAGCTTCACAAACCTGATCTTTATCAGCACCGCCAGCTAGAAACCGGTGCTGATGAAAGGCAGACCTGAAAGAAAAAAAAAAAAAAAAAAAATGTTGAAATGATCTCAAAACATACACCGTGTTTGAAATAGTGTCTGTTTCCCTAATCCCTATAAACTGCACTTTTTTTAAACCGGCCTACTGTAGTGCATCGGATATTCCACCTCGTGCTTTCAGACACGGTTTATAAGATGGCAAAACGTCTAAATGGTGCAGTGAATTTATTTATTTTTTTTGAATATATAGATATAAGAAGGTTTCTGCATCCAGGTCTTATTCTCTGCTGAGACCTGAGCGTTCTTCACGGGAGACCAACAGGAGGATAAATGACGTACGCTCACCACGCTGGACTGATCTGTCCTAACCTCTCGAGAGATCCCTTCGAAGATTTTACGCTCATCGAGTTCAGTAGCTGATAGCGGAGAAGCGTCCAGCGGCGCACCGCCGACGTCCAGACACCCGCATCTCCCTGACCAACCCAAACGTGGTTTTTTTTTTTTTTTTTTCTTTTCCTGCTGTAACCAGACCTTATAAGGTGGGAAAAATCGGACGGTTAAACCTAACGGGCCGATAAATCCACTTCCGCGAAGCGACGTGACGTTTAAGAATAATTCTACTGCGTGTCGGTGCATCTGGAGAGTTTCAGGAAGATAAAAAATAAAGCTGGAGGGATGACGTCGCCGCTGCAGCGTAGGAGGAGGCAGCGCAGGTCCGGCTCTCGTACCGAGAGAGGCGCGACCGGTGACGCGTCGAGAAACGACGGGATACTTCTCGTGCTTGTTGTTTCGAAAGACGGGAAAAAAAAAAAAAACCCAGAAAGAAGTCCTTAAACGATTCGTTAAGAGCGAATTAAGATTCGACGTGCGGATTTGATGATATCGGACGGTCTTATTAAAGTGGCATTTTGGTACGTCAGTCGTTGAGCGCGCATTAACACGGCAGGTTTTCCATACACGATACAAGAACTTGCACCGAAAGAACATGCGTGGAGACCTCGTGCGAGGTTTTGTCCGACGTGAAAGATACTTCCCGTACGCGTATATCCAGAATTGACCACAGTGTCATTCAACTTCTCTCACATGTGAGCACTGGCTGCTGCTGCTGTTTTTTTTTTTTTGTTGTTTTTTTTTTCTTCTTCTTCTCTCCCCCCCTCTCCCCCCCCCCCATCCCCAGGCCCATAGTAACCGTGGGAAAGTTTCTGAGCAGGAAACGATGCTCGAATCTGAACGTCCTGATTTAATTTACTTCTCTCAATTCGGCCCAGCTTCATATGTCTAACGTTCGAGCGGCGAAATCACGTCGCGCCAGCTGAACCGGTTTTAAGAGCGACGGAGAGAGCCGTGCCGCTCGCGGCTGTGATTTAACATTCAGTCCAACCGGATACCGTGCGGCGATGCGTCCGGGGTCACGAGGAAGCTCCCGCTCGTTTTTGCTCTCCGAAGGTTCCGAAACCTTTCCTGCACCTCAAGATTAGCCTGAGAATAATCGGGAGAAATTCCCGATTTGCTCCTCAGAGACTGTCTAGGGTGTTGAATGTTCGTTTTTACGTGTACAGTTCATGGCGTTGAGGGTCAAGGGCCCGACAGCGGTACTTGGCAGTGCTGGGGCTTTTTCTCCTGACCTTCTGATCAGTCACCCAGAGCCTTTAACCACTGACCCACCACTATTCAAAATATGGGCTCCTCATCATGTCTTGTTTAAAAGCCAAGCCGAAAAAACAAATAAAGTCTCGCGTAACCTTTAATATGACCAGTTCTGCAGCTGCTTCTGCTTTCTCGCCTGCTTTCAACCCGTGGCGAGCCGACGAGAGCCCGAGAGTCGGCCTGCGCGAGTATAACAGACCCACTATGCAAATGGCAGGAAAAGTTCCTCTTTTGTTAAGCGCGTCTGGGCGTACGGCCTAGCGCCGCTGTCACCTGACTCGGGCACCGAAGGACCTGTGAAAACCACACAGAGTAAAAGTAGCGCTACGGCGTACAGAGTTTTTATCAGACCGTGACTCGTGTGTGCAGAGCTCGCTGGTTAACCATGGTCAGGGTCACGGTGCGAAAGCAGGAACATCCTGGATGGGAAGCCAGTCTCTTATATAGTCCCTAAGCAAGTAAACAACGGAGGACATAGTACCTCACACGACGGACGCGTTCCTTTTTGCGTCCGCCACCGAACGACCCACCGGGTCCTCCGGACGAGGAACGCTGTCAGAGATCGGTCCTGTTCGAGATACAGTCGCTCGAACAATGCTGGTCTTGTGCTCTGACAACACTGACACACTGTGCTCAGACGGCCCGAGGGCTCGAGGGGTAGACGTTTAATGAGCACAAAATCCAACGCTACGCGATCGTTTGACATTTGAATGGACGTCTTCCTGTTTGGTTCGGACAACTTTTATCCGAAGTGGCCTCGAGCAGGCCCTTCTCACACTTCTACTCTCTTCTACGCGACGGAAGTCGTCATAGCAGGAAGCACACGGCTGCAGACTGCATGGTTTATGAATGAACGTGCTGATCCACCTCGTAACGTCAGGAGGTTTCATCACCCGGATGTGACGGATGTGTGTGTGATTACTCCGATTGATATGTGAGCTATATGCGAGCTCCTCATTGGTTAATGTTAGTTTACAGCGGTGTTTTTTGTTGCTGTTGTGATTCTTTACACTATTTTTAGTCACTTTTGATATCCAGCGCGCGACTTTCCTAAGTTAACCGACATTTTGGAGATCTGGTGCACGCGCAGGCCGATTTTCGTCGCACGTCTCTCGACGCAGCTGCGCCGCGCCACTGAGCTCTGTCGAGTCGATGCATTTCCTGCTTGGTCACTGAGGTGTTGTGGTGTAGGATGGGGGTAGTGAGCGGAGGTTGGCGTGTTTAAAAACAGCTCTCTTATGATGCGCCAGGTGCAGCGTGTGTCAGTGCGTTACAGACGCGCAGAGATCCTGATTAGCAGCGTTCGTTTATGGTGAAGAATCCCGTACATATCGGTGAAGTAACGCGAAGAAGTCCACACACACACTGAGAAGATCTCGTGACGGCATATTCTCTTGATGCTTTACGTCGGCATACGGCGTGTGAGACGAACACCCGCTTCAGCTAAGAAGATCGCGAGCTGTTGTCGAAGCCGTCCGAGCTCTTGAGTGAAAAGACCGATGTGTATCGGACGCAGAGGTTATAAACTTCGGTGCCGCATGTCTAAATAAAGGACATAACCTCTCACACACACACACCATCCCCTTCTTCATAGTAGCTCATGTATACTCTGTAGAGATGTTGCTGGCTTCCTTTCATGAATGTTTTACTCGGGCAGCAGAACCTGTGTTTGTGTTGGATCTTCAGATCACTCACAGCTTTAATAGGCCACTCATGTCACCTTTAAAAGGACTGGTTTCCAAGGGAGCCTCCATCTCCTGCTGAAGCACTCTCTTCCTCCTGGATTGTGTAACTCCTCATTCGTGTTTGATGTAAGCTATAATATTGTGTCCGATTTTATTCCTGTCCTCTCGCTGGTCTTTTCGTCCACCAGACCGGCGACGAGTCGCCTCACCTACCCATTACGGTTGTTCATTAACCATGAGCGGTTCAGCCAGGGGAAGTTTTACCCAGTCTGTGAGCTAACGCTTTGATGTTTTCGAGCCTTTTATTTATTTATTTTTTTTAAGGAAAAAATAAATAAATAAAAAAATCTGTCCGGATCTTATACGCCGCCGACGAGCGCGCTAAAGGAAACTCTCGTAAGACGAGTGAGAAGAACAGATCCAAGACACGATCTAGCAAGAGCACGAGCGGGTTTGTGACTCGATTTAAGTCTGAAAACGCCCGGTCTCGAACCCTGATATCCAGATGTTTTGATATCCAGATTTCCCCTCGAACATCCGGATGATTTGACGCCGTTGTTTAACTGGTGATGCTATCTGATCAGCATTCTTCTTGACTAAAGCTAGGTGGTGCTAGTGTACCACACACCACGTACAATCTATAGCTTCAGTGCAGTTGTCATGTTTAATGTGGGAACAGCTGGTGCAATCCACTGAGGAGGAAGCACAGGATCCTAGAGAGAAGAGTTTTCGCTTTTGCTGCAGACTTCCAGTGGCATGACCTGACAGCTGTTCTCTATTGCACGTGAATTAACGCCACAGTCGGAAGGGAGACGTCGTGGGATCTGTCGGAGTTATCGTGGCGCGTTCCTGTCCTGCAGCGAGTTCCTGAGATAGATGACTGAACGTGGTACAGCACTAGGACCGCACTTGTTTTCATTTCTCACTCTTTCTCCTCCCCCCCCCCCCCCCCTCTCTTCGTCCTTCTCTTTGGACTGACCCCTAACCTTTTTTTTTGTTTTTTTGTCCACTTATTATTCACCTCGCATCTTAACTTTCTGCTGGAGCAAAAAAAAAGTTCCATGTCTTCCTCTCTTAATGTCCCACTTATTTTCCACACACATCACTCTCTCCTACCACCCCCCCCTCCCCCTCTCTCTCTTGCGCTCTCTCTCTCTCCCCCTCCCTTTCTCTCTCTCTCCCCCCTCCCCTTCTCTCTCGCACTCTCACTCCTGCCCTCTCTCTCTCTCTCTCTCTCTCTCTCGCCCCCCCCCTGCCTGTATCAGTAGATCAGGAGTGTTATTGTGGAGCAGCAGCTATTTTTATCCCCATCTCACTTAAGCTCATTCCTCTCGCTTCCTCTTTGCTAAGCTCACCTCCACTCCCAGGTAACTCTCTGCATTCTCTCCGCGTCGTCGTTCCGAAAGTCATAAGGTCCTGCCCTCGTTTAAAGCGTCCGAACCTGGCTGTAACACTCAACCCCAGGCGGAAGGCAGAAGAAGAGGCTTTGTATACAGCCTTTAGAATGATGGAGGGGTAGAAAGTGCAGAACATGTTTCACGGATTCAGTGGCGTGTACAATCCGCCCGATATTTCTGTTCTGGTTTTCTCTGGAAACTCCCCTTTTTCTGTAGCTTCTCTATGCTCTATCGCTGTGATGAGGTTACAAACTCACACCTAATCACACCTTTTTACTTATTTAAAGAAAAAAAGAAGCACGGAACATCATAAAACCTGAAAAGTGTTCGGTGATACGCGATAATCGTATGGGTACGCGGTGATGTTCGGGCGGTTTATTGCGTTCGTCGAGCTTTGTATTTCTGAACTTTTCACACTAGCGATCTTAAAATGGCCGACCCTTCACGTATACGTGTAAAATCACGCTCCTCGGGCCCCGCTTCAAGAACCGCCGGCTTAAACGACTAGAAGACCGCTATAAGTAAACCCGTACGTACCTGCGCTGTGCGTGTCAGTAGTACCACGTGACGTCTGTTTCTCCTTCTATCTACAGACTGTCTCTTCAAGCTGTGTCCTATGAATAGATACTCGGCACAGAAGCAGTTCTGGAAAGCAGCGAAACCTGGCGGCAACAGCACTACGGACACAGTACTTCTCAACAAACTACACGTGAGTTACGCATACATGCAGACCGATCCAAAACGACCAGAAAAAACAAACGCCCAACCCTAAAGATCGCGTCCTTATCTTCCACGTTATTTAAATTTATATGTCACGGGTGTAGACCGCTTAGAACCGCAGAGATATGAACCGCAGAGACGGCGCACACTCGTTCTGTTCAGGGAGACCCATCGAGCCGTGGTTCTTATAAACAGGAAGTGAGGGGGAGACCGTTTTCCTAAGCGCGATGTGATGGATGGAATTGTATTATTTGTATATATATAAGCGTGACGTGTAGATCGGAGTTCGTTCAGGCCGTCGAGGTGATGGATGTTGAAATGAAACCCGTGCGTGTCTCGCAGCACGCGGCCGACCTGGAGAAGAAACAGAACGAATCCGAGAACAGGAAGCTGCTGGGGACGGTGATTCAGTACGGCAACGTCATTCAGGTTAACCCGTCGATGAGACACTTAATGACCACGGGTCATAATGAATACCTTGTGAACGTATGAATTTTCTGTGACAAACCGCTGCTTCTGTTCTGCAGTTGCTGCATCTGAAAAGCAACAAGTACTTGACGGTAAATAAGCGCCTGCCTGCCCTATTGGAGAAAAACGCCATGCGTGTCACCTTGGACTCCGCCGGGAACGAGGGCTCCTGGTTCTACATCCAGCCCTTCTACAAGCTCCGATCCATAGGAGACAGTGTAAGTGCAGCTTTATTCTCTAGGAAACACCATGCGTCCGTTCTAATCTTTGACCGCACGTACCCGGGTCGAGTTTTCAAAGGCGCCGATCGGCTAATCCGGATTTTTACCGCTCACTCCATGTGACGTGACGTGACGTGTCCAGATCTGGAGCGCTAGAGAGACTGGAACAGATCGAGGACCTCGTTCGTACCGGACCGACGCGAAATAAGTCGCAAGGCGTGTAACGTAGAGAACGGCGTCTGTCGTATGGATGACAGACGTGTAGGCCGTGCGAGTCATCCGGACAAACACGTCCTCACGGATTCCGGATGAAGTTAGCTCGTTTATTTACGTCGCCCGTGTCCGTGCATAGTCTGTCGCATCTGCGTTTGACGAACGCGACCTCTTTCGCAGTCTTGGACCCTGGGGCCACTTTCTACCCCCCAGTGATTTCCCAGCGCAGACACAGACGAGACTTGTCTCTAGCTAATTAGCACCGTGTAGCAGAGAAAGCACATGAACATTACAGGAGGATTTCAAGAGCAAGACTGAGCAAAACCGCTCCAAATATATATATATATATATATATATATATATATATATATATATATATACACACACACATCAGATTCAGAGGTAATACAGAAGGCTTATTAATGAGTTTCCGGGTGTCTCCAGGCTGTCCTCAGCTGGCAGATCCAGCACGTGCTTCCCGTCCTCGTCTTCAGATGGACGTTCGCCAGGGACAGAGCCATGAATGCAGCCGCGAGTCGCTGATTCTACCCTTAAATAGTTTTGGATCCAGTGTAATTCTGTCGAGCCAATTCTACTGAGCCAGTCCAGTCCTTTTTTTTTTTTTTTTTTTGTCCTTTCTCCCCTCGATATCTTTGCTCATATTTTTGTAAACACCGATTCAACACCCGTTCCAGGCAAATGACACAACGCAGCCCTTGGTTACCCGGATCACGAGAACCACATGGTGGAAAGGTTATCGAGGTCAAATAGCGATCTGTTTCCTTAAAGCCGTAATGCGTCCGGTGTTATGTCAAGTCTCTATCGAGAACAGGGAGCTGCTCAGTAGAGAAAATTAGTGCGAGAGGTTTTGCAGGAGACCTGACGACACCTTCCTGTTGCGTTTGAGTTGCTTTTATGGAGCTGTGTCTAACCGAACAATAATTCTCAAGACGTTGTGTGTACGTTCCCTTGCAGGTGGTGATCGGAGACAAAGTGGTGTTGAACCCTGTGAATGCTGGACAGCCTCTCCACGCCAGCAGCCATCAGCTGGTGGACAATCCAGGGTGCAACGAGGTCCGACCCTCCTCTCGGCCTATAAGTGAAATAAATAAATAACATAAAAATGGGAAAGATGATCAAAGCTTTGCAATAGTTTTCATCACTATGTGTTCGTTAGTCTCGCACGGTCTGCAGTGATCCGGAACATAAACATCGTTACACGTTATACCGTGACGATCTCCGCTGTACTAACCGTGCTCGTATAGTTACTCGGGGATTCGGCTAGCTGGTTATTAAGAGCCTTAATAAGATCTGATCTGCCTCTCCGTGCTAATGTGTAGCCGCTGACCCGTCATTTCCTTTCAGTCACAGTTTTCGAGGCTCTAAAATTTCTCTGAGGTCTCTGTGTGAGAGATATTGCTTCTCTTCTGTGTGTACTCACAATAATAATAATAATAATAATAACAATAATAATAATAATAATAATAAGAGCTTATGTCAATCTTGTGATTTCTGTCCTGTCTTGTGCTTCCAGGTGAATTCAGTAAACTGCAACACTAGCTGGAAAATAGTCTTGTTTATGAAATGGAGTGACAACAAGGAGGTCATTCTGAAAGGGGTACGTGCTGTTATCCGAATCGAAACCCGAATGGAACGTTCACATATATATATAAAAAGATGCACTGGACTGGCTTCTCTCTTTTATCGCACAGGGTGACGTGGTGCGGCTGTTTCACGCCGAACAGGAGAAGTTCCTGACGTGTGACGACTACAGGAAGAAGCACTATGTCTTTCTCAGAACCACCGGGCGCCAGTCTGCTACCTCGGCCACCAGCAGCAAGGCACTGTGGGAAGTGGAGGTGCGTGACGGACGTGCGTTACCGTTAGTCATCGCTCTCAGAGCGGCTCTCAGATTCTCAGTTTCTCGTGTTCTCGCACGATCAGGTGGTTCAGCATGACCCGTGTCGAGGTGGCGCCGGTTACTGGAACAGCCTGTTCAGGTTTAAGCACTTGGCCACAGGACACTACCTGGCTGCAGAGGGGAGTAGTGAGGTATGTTTTTCTCTCTCTCTCTCTCTCTCTCTCACTACAGTCTGAACACAGTGTGTCAGACTCTCCAGGAGCTTCGGCCTTCTACACAGAGCGATGCGAAACGCACGCCATGATCACAGTTCATTCCTGCCCTGTAGATTCGAAATCTTCTCACACTTAGGACGATCGAGGGACTCGCACGCAGCTGTTAGCAAAAATTTTACACCAGTCATTACGCTCCCCTGGCTCTTAACGCAGTTCTTGAGCATCAGTGAATATTTGCGCCTTTTGTCATAGTTGCGTAACAGTTATAACGTTTGACAGAATCTGCAAGGTGTATGTAAAACTCATGACCTCTGATCGATTCTACTCCTAAGCTCATCCGCCCGCGATCTTTTCCTTTAATCGTCGTACGACGAGCGAGGCACGCTCGAGAAGAGATCCGCTTTGAGAAACTGTGCATTCACGTTCACGGATTTGAAAAACGAGCGACTGTATTGTCCACGCCCGTCGCGAGCCCGCATGGTGCGTGGGTAAATTACACTCCGGCATCCGAAAGTGTCGCAATCTCACCGCGCACGTGTGTTTTCAGGTGAATCCCGACTACGAGGAAGAGTCGCAAGAGTCTCGTTCCTCGGTAAGTACCAGAACGTATCTTCTTAATCCGGTTCTCATTCTGTCTCTACAGTTTGTGTGTCTCATTCACTTCGAGTGCTGATCTAAATGATGTGTTGGATCTTGTTTTCTGCTCTAGGCGGGTGATTTTATCCCCTTTAACTTCCAGGTACTTTCCATTAGTCAGTTAGAAACCATTTGCGCCTACATCCCCCCCCCCACCCTTATTTATGTTAATTAATTAATTAATTCATTCATTTATTGTTCCCATCATGCTTGTCCTGTCCACATTGCTCTGGATCTCTGTGCACTGTACGA
>NC_030436.2:19085000-19100000 GCF_001660625.3 Ictalurus punctatus
GTGCCGCATTTTCAACCCACAGTCATTTTCCCTTCACGTCTTCCATAACTCTCGTCGCTCGGATATTCACCCGGGCGATTTAAACGAGCCGGGTCTTCGTGAATAAACTGCGCTCAGAGGACATCCTGCAAACACGGTAGTGATTCGAGCGCTCGATGTTATACGTATGAGTGTACGTCTCGAGTCCGGTCGTAATTCTGCCCGCACTTGTCATTTCTTCTTTTAGGAGCTCGTACGTACGATTGCGGCACCTGTGCACAAACACATGGGTCCACAGCACCAACAACCCCATCGACAAAGAGGAAGAAAAACCCGTCATGCTCCGGGTAAATCCGTCTCTTTCTCGCTTAGATAACCGAGATGATCCGGCGATGTTTGTGTATCGTTTCTGTCAGATTCTAAAAGCAGATTGACCGTAAAACCAGCTTTTCTGAATGAAATCTCTCGTCCCTGATCTATCTAGATCGGCACGTCTGCTATCAAGGAGGACAAGGAGGCCTTTGCTATCGTGCCCGTCCCCCCCGCTGAGGTCAGGGACTTGGACTTCGCCAACGATGCCAGTAAAGTGTTGGCGTCCATCGCTGGTAAACTGGAGAAGGGCACTATTACACAGAACGAACGGAGGTAGGACCCTAAGGCGTGTCGGGCTAGAGCGGGGAAAGATTAAACGCGCTCTGATGCAATAGTGCGTATGTTTATACCAGTAATCATGTCTTGTATACTCAGAGGGCCTAGAAATTTTTTTATTTGTTTATTTTAAAGGATTAAACACCGGACTCGACCGCTCTGGGAATTCAAAATAGCTGACGTACTGTTACGAGATCAGATCGAGACGTTTCCGTGTGTGGCTATGTAACGAAGCACGTGCGGTCAAGTTTCTAGGGCGAGGGACGCCGTGCGGCATGGTTTCCTCCATTCACACACTAAATCGACACACACGCACGTCGCTCGTCTTCTCTTCAGTACGTCCGTGTGAATCTCGATCGGGAAAACGACGCGTGCGCTTTGGGGGATGTGAAAACCTCCGCACTGACGTCACGTGACAATCCACGTCGGACGTTGCCAATAACGGGCGTGTGTCTGTAACCAGAGTAATAATAATTTGGCTCAGGAAGACTGGCTTATGAGCCATCTTCAGTTCCTGAGGGCCATCCTGTTGGAAGGATTCCAAATTGAAACCAGTGTCGGAGAGAGATCATCGAGGGGCATTCACATGAGAGTTATGAGGACATGAACGAAACCGGCGTGTAAAAAAAAAAAAGTTTTTTTTTTCTTTTAAACCTTAAGCTCGTGCACGTTGAAGTTTAGAAAGAAGTTAGGACATGGTGGTGGCTCGGTTTTATGACACTTAACTTCAGCACAGGTTTATATTCAAAGTGCCTTATAATGATTTCGTTTCCAAACATTGTAGCATTGAGAGAACTATACTTCTTTTAAAAAAAAAATAAATAAATAAAATGTTATCTCTAACTGTTTTTATCTGTAAAAAAAAAAAAAAAAAAAAAAATCGTACGCCGGACGGAATCCAATCAGGATCACGTGTGAGAGTAGGGTTTTTATATCGAATTTAGGATTCTGGATAAATGACGTGACGTCTCGTCGAGGTTTTACAGATAGGTTTGGGAAGGAGACGTATTAATATAAGCTGGGCCCTGAGTGGACACGTTGATGGTCCTGTGTCTCTTTTGTGTTTGCGCAAGGTTTGTGACCAAGCTGCTGGAGGATTTGGTGTTCTTTGTGGTGGACATCCCTAACAGTGGGCAAGATGTTTTGGAGATTATGGTAAACAAGCCGAACCGCGAGCGCCAGAAACTTATGCGGGAACAGAACATCCTCAAACAGGTTCGGGCCGTTCTACGTCACGCCTTAATGTTTGTTTGTATTGTTACACACGCAGTACCAGGGATTCCACTTGACCGTTATCGTGTGTATGTTTAGTGTTCGTGCGGTCTTTGCGCTTTGACGTGTTCGCCCACATCGCCCCCTGTTCTCTCCCGTAGATCTTTAAGCTCCTGCAGGCTCCGTTCACAGACAGCGGCGACGGGCCCATGCTCCGATTGGAGGAGCTCGGAGATCAGAGACACGCGCCTTTTAGACATATCTGTCGGCTGTGTTACCGAGTGCTCCGCCATTCCCAGCAGGACTACAGGAAGAACCAGGTGGGTGTCCCTGAGGGTCTTTACTCAGCGTTAAATACACCTGTGGCGTTCCAGATGTGCCAGATGTTATCATGTGTGATGAACATTTACATTTCTGCCCTTATACAGACTGACCTACCGAAGACCTTTTTAGTCTTTATCAAAATGTACGCCCATGGAGTTAGCTGTATGTTAGGTTCATACAGCAAAGAATACATTCAACCAGTCAAGTTGTGTGTGTGTGTGTGTGTGTGTGTGTGTGTGTGTGTGTGTGTGTGTGTGTGTGTGTGTGTTTGCTCACTTAGGTACATTAGGTAAAATTTGCCTTCTTTTTTTCCCCCCTCAAGATTAGCTCTCCGATCGTTACGTAGGAGGTTTAGATTTGATCTCGAATCTTTTTATAACTCCTTGAAGCCCCGCCCCCATTCCCAGCCATGTTCACGAAGCTCCACCCCCCACAGGATCTTCCATCCAAACACAAAACGAGCGTTTCGGACTAGATTTTCGAAACGGGTTTTCTCAGCCGCTTAGGTCTTTTGCCCGACGGGGGCGGCTACGGCGAGCCGACGGAAGAAACGCCGCGAAACCGAAACGGACCTGCTTTATGTTTTATTAAAGCTACTAAGCTCAGTTTCACAGAGCAAGGCATTGCGCAGCCGATCCCAAGCATGTGCACTTCCTTCCAAACGTCACGCGTCTGATCACGCGGTAATTCTCCTCGTACACGGACTCGAGAGCAGACCCGGCCGAGCGCTTCTTCCGTGTTATATCTATCCTGCGTCACGCGCAGGAGTTTAAGGCCAAGGTTAAATCTAAGGCTTTTTAAATAGCTGCTGAGGGTGTGAGATGTTGCTTCCTTACTTGGAACTGTGATGAGAATGCTTCATAGATAATATCTGTGGCCACCGAAGATATCACAGTATCTTCACTTTGATCGAGGACGGTTTTACTTTGCATAAAAATAGTATATATATAGTCGGGGCCACAATGGCACGCACTTTTACAGCGCGCACTCCTGCCACATATCGGAAAAAAATGTATCTTAGAAGCAAAAGATAGACTCGGAGTCAGACTCTGAGGACACTTCCTGTCTGTCATTTACAGAATAACACTGTTGTCTGACTGCATGATTTTGTTCTGTAACACAGACCGGCACTGTTTTGTGAACTCTACGTGCACGGAGTCTGATCTAACGAGGGTTTTTACGAGCTGGCGGTGTTCGGTTCTGATATAGTAGTTCTGTGAAATGCGCAGCGGTTATTAAAGAGGATTAAAGACTCTTTGTGTCGTGCTTCCTCCAGTCCATGCTGTTTAGACCTTATCTCTGTCGCAAGGGTGAGCATGGTTTCCTGACTCTGACTGCATCTGGTGGTCTGTAATAACCTCTTATCTGGTGCCTTAGAATATTCTAGAGAATAGTTTTACATTCTATAGGTACGTGCAGTAATAGTCCTCGACCCAAAGGGACGAAAAATGATGCACGTACATTGGATCGTGTACAACGTTGGCGAGAGCCACGCGATCCTGCAGGTATGCGTTTCGTGGACATGGCAACGCGAGCCACGGTAAGTTTTGGCTTATCGGCACAGTGTTGCCACACGGCAACGAAAGAACAAAACGGTCCAGCGGTAGAAAAAACAACTTATTAGCGGTCTCTACGCGTTATGCGCTGGATCAGGAGCGGAAACCGTCCCTGTAGTTGATGCTGTACCTCGCCTTCGCGTATCAGACGCCACACACGGACCAATCAGGAGCAATATCGGATTCGTTCTGCATCCGCGTGTGCTTTTATTTATTTATTTATTTACTTTTGCCGTTGACAGTATGCTGACCCGCTTGACTCCCCTTGTCTCGGTGCAGGAGTACATTGCCAAGCAGTTCCGGTTCATGCAGAAGCAGATCGGCTACGACGTGCTGGCCGAGGACACCATCACGGCACTCCTGCATAATAACCGCAAGCTGCTGGAGAAGCACATCACCGCGGCCGAGATCGACACCTTCGTCAGCCTTGTGAGAAAGAACCGTGAGCCTAGGTGAGCGGCGAAGAAGGGGCGGAGCTGGTTTCTGTGTGGACAGATGCTTTTTTTTTTTTTTTTTTTTTTAAAAAAAAAAAAAAGGAGGGTGGAGAGAAAATGGAAAACTAATAAGCACCTAGCCAAAACATAGAAGAGGGAAGGGGTATAGGGGAAAGGACAGGGTGTGCTTAAAGTGTTTATAATCAAACACAGCGACGAGTGTCTGACAAAGCAAACTTAATAAACTGATCAAATAAGACGAAAAAATGACGTCAGATGACAGAATAATAATAATAAGTAAGTACGATGCTGCGCCAGAGAACCTTCACCCGCACAGCTCTACGCGGGACCCATGTCAATATCTTTTTCATAGAATAAGAGGTCTGATAGCTCTGTACTTCATTTTCTTGTGTGTGTGTGTGTACACAGGTTTCTGGATTACCTCTCCGATCTGTGTGTGTCGATGAACAAGTCCATCCCGGTCACACAGGAGCTGATTTGTAACGCGGTGCTGGACACGGCTAATGCCGACATCCTCATAGAAACCAAGTGAGCTCTTCCGTGCGAAACCGCCTTTACGTCTACATCTGTAATTCCCCTTATCTACACGTGTTAAGATCACGGAAGCTCAGAACACATTCGCTACGTCCGCCCCAGCGCCGGTTCCGTCTGTATACACGCACCGTGTGACCGCACCTTCACGGTTTAAACCAACAGTTTGACCTGTACATTAAATCCCCCGTGTGTTTGTACGCTTCGGTGAACATGTTCTTCCGATTATTTCCCCCTGTCTCTCTCTCTCTTTCTCTCACTCTCTCTCAGACTCGTGTTGTCTCGGTTTGAGATCGATACTCTGAATGCCGGAGAGCCTCCACTGGAGACAGAGGAAGATGTGGAAGAGGTGTGGTTGTTTTGGAAAGACAGCGGGAAGGAAATCCGGAGCAAGAGCATCAAGGAGTTGGCGCAGGATGCCAAGGAAGGCCAGAAGGAAGACCAGGAGGTCGTCAGTTACTACAGGTGATACCTGCTCGAGTGGCGCACGGGACGAGTGAACGACACAAATACGATCAGAATACCGTCAAGGGAATGATATCAGGGCTGGGCGATATATCGATGTAATATGGGTATCGTGATAAATGATACACGCGATACACTTTTTTCGGCGATATCGTTGGTATGGTGGTGTGTTTCTTTGCAAACGTTTTTCATAAGTGCGAATGAAACGGTCCTGAATGGACGCTGTTGATTTGACGGAGTAAACCCCACCCCCAAATCTTACTTCTCTTTAAGACAAAGATGATTATCGTCGAAGTCAGTATTCTGGCGTATTTTTATTTATTTATTTATTTATTTATTTATTTATTTATTTATTTCACTGCTGTGTCGCGGACAGTTTGCTAGCCGAGTCATGTATCGCGATGCGCACAGTGCGTCGTAGAAACGTCCTCAAGAATCGCGGGGTAATATTTTGTGTCATATCGCCCCGGCCCTAAATGATACGAATACGATTGAATGGAATCTAGGACATTTTTTCACCGTACCCGGTTTGAAATGTCAGCTGTTCTCCCTCCCCTGTCGTCAGGTACCAGCTGAACCTGTTCGCGCGCATGTGCCTCGACCGCCAGTATCTGGCCATCAATAAAATCTCGGGTCAGCTGGACGTGGACTTGATCCTGCACTGCATGTCAGACGAGGACCTGCCCTATGACCTGCGCGCTTCCTTCTGCCGCCTCATGCTGCACATGCACGTGGATCGCGACCCCCAGGAACCCGTTACGCCTGTGAAATACGCCCGCCTGTGGTCCGAGATCCCCTCCAAGATCGCCATCGATGAGTGCGTCGACTTTTATTCGGTTATTTTCCGCATGTCTATCCTTGGATGATTCTATCATCTTTTTTTAATATACGTATTTTTTTTTTGTTGAATCTTTCAGTTACGATAACGACGGCACTACCAGAGATGAAATTAAGGAGCGTTTCGCTCTCACTATGGAGTTCGTGGAGAGTTACCTGAGGATCGTGGTGTGTCAGAACGTTCCCTTCTCGGACAAGGAGAAGAACAAGCTCACGTTTGAGGCGAGTTTCCGCAGGCTTCCCGTTCCGGCGCGGTCAGCCGTCGCGTCTCTTTGTTTCCCGAGTGTCTGAATCCGTTACCTTGTCCCCATCCAGGTCGTGAACTTGGCGCGGAACCTCATCTACTTCGGCTTCTACAGCTTCAGTGACTTGCTGCGGCTGACCAAGATCCTGCTAGCCATATTAGACTGCGTTCACGTCAGCACGATATATCCCATGAACAAAATGGAGAAAGGCGACGAGAACAAAGGTGGCGTTTAATCGGTCACCTGTCAAGTGTTATGTTTTATTTTTAAGCTACTAGCTGATCTGTGACTTTTTTTTTTTCCTCTGCAGGTAGCAATGTTATGCGGTCTATCCATGGTGTCGGAGAACTGATGACCCAGGTTGTGCTCAGAGGGGGCGGCTTTCTGCCCTCCACCCCTGCAGCACCCACGGATGGAGAGGTGGGCAAGACCCAGACGGAGCCTGAGAAGGAGGACATCCTGGTGATGGACACCAAGCTGAAGATCATCGAGATCCTCCAGGTAACACGAGGCCCGTGTTCGTGTCCGTTCACCGTGTACGTAGGTAACGTGCATGTAAAGCCTTTAGGATGGTATTTCATACATGCAGAGTGTGCTGTGGGTGCAGGTTGTCCACTAGGGAAAGGTTGGTAAGAAGTCGGTCGACTCGGTAGTATAATTATTTATTGACTGGACTGTCGTACGAACTCGTTCTTGTCTTCTTCACGCCGCAGTTTATCCTGAACGTGCGCCTGGACTACAGGATCTCCTGCCTGCTGTGCATTTTTAAAAAAGAGTTTGACGGAAGCAACACTCAGACTGACACTCTGCCTAATCCTAATGCTAATGCTAATGCTAATGCTAATGGTAACACTAGTGGGAATTCTACTACTACAGCGACTGCTAATGGGGATGGTCCTAATAGTATACCAGGTGAGAGCTTGAACCGCATGCGTAATTCTTAAGAGTTTTCTTGTTTTATTTCTCCTTATATATATATATATATATTTTTTTTTAAATTGCTTGTCCATTTTGCCTTCAACAGCACTAGATTTTGAGAAAATCGAAGAGCAGGCCGAAGGGATCTTTGGTGCAAGGTATATACTTGTGTTTGTGAGTGTATATATATATATACGAAGCATGTTTAGTGCTTTGTCCTTTGGTACTTGAAAGGTTCTTTGTTGTTATCCAATCAGCGAGGAGAACACCCCACTAGACCTCGATGACCACGGAGGCAGAACGTTCCTGAGGGTTCTTCTGCACCTCACCATGCACGATTACCCTCCGCTGGTGTCTGGGGCTTTACACTTACTCTTCAGACACTTCAGCCAGAGACAGGAAGTGCTCATGGCTTTCAAACAGGTACACACACACACACACGCACACGCACACACTCAATTACGCTTACACTCAGCTTTCAGAGAGGTTTAGTGTTGCCTTTTGGCTCAGTGAGTGTCTAAATAAAATGCACACACACACACACACACACACACACACACACACACACACACACACACACAACACAACACTTTCCCTTTTTCTTTGTTTCTGAAAACGAAATTTTTCTTTTTAACCCACTTGCATGAGCTGCTAATTCTAAACCCCAAGTCAGACCCCTCTCTCGCTCTCTCTCTCTCTCTCTCTCTCTCTCTCTCGCTCGCTTGCTTGCTCTCTCTCTCTCTCTCTCGCTCGCTTGCTCTCTCGCTCTCTCTCTCTCTCTCTCTCTCACTGTATCTTCAGGTCCAGCTCCTGGTGACTAGTCAGGATGTCGATAACTACAAGCAGATCAAGTCTGACCTAGACCAGCTGCGCTCCATCGTGGAGAAGTCCGAGTTGTGGGTGTACAAGCGCCAGGGGGACGACGTGCTGGACGGAGGCGACGGTCCATCTGAATCTGACCACAAAAAGAAGGTTCGAACGTTATGCAGAATAATAAATACAATCCCATCGGCTCATCTCCGAGACCCACCCCGAGATATACATATATGTATATATGTTATACAAAATACAGCTTGTATTTTATAACCGTGAATAGACCTTGGCACGTGTGTGTTGAATTATTGATCAGTTTAGAATCATGTTCACACTCCTCAGGGTGACGAGTGTTGAAATATTTACCCAGGAGCAGTATATCAGCTTCGGGCGGGTCAGGATTTGAGGCCGGTAATTTAAATGACTTTATTTAATGTGGGTCCATTTCCCATGTTCACCTGGGGGAACCGGGGGGTGGGGGTGGGGGGACAAAACAAAACAGAGCCTGGTGCCTCTTCTTTCTTTTTTTTTGTTTTTCTTCTTCCTTCCACCCCCCCAGTGATTTCGGCAGTGCTCGCCGTTGTTTGGATCGCTGTTGAATAATTACTGTGTTTGAAAGTGGCCTGTTTTGTTTTCCCTCGTTATGCAGGGTGACTCAAGTGGCATGGAGAAAAATCAAACGGAGAGCACTAGCAGCTATAATTACAGGGTTGTCAAGGAGGTAAATGTGCCTTATTTCTATAGTCAACACACACACCTGTAAATGTACACAATGCAGCACCATGACATAGTGGTGAAGTGGTTGTTACGTGCTATTACGGCACAACAAACACCAATTAAACTCTTTCATTCAGAACCGAAGATAACGAGTCGGAACGAAGGCACGTGTTCCGAACAACGCGCTTGTGCACTGTTGCTTCCTCACGTGCTCTCGTCCGCTCGTACTCGTTCCGTCTTACTCGTACTTCGGTCTGCATTCCGTTGATTATTCTGTTGAATGAAATGTCGTGGATCTGAGATACAGAACCGATGCAGAATAAGAAAAAACTCTCTGTCGCTTTCTTTTTCTCACTCCCGCGCCGCGAAGATCCTGCTACGGCTCAGCAAGTTGTGCGTTCAGGAGGGCGCGTCGGGGAAGAAGAGTAAGAAACAGCAGCAAAGGCTGCTGAGGAACATGGGAGCTCACGCGGTGGTGCTCGAGCTACTTCAGATCCCCTACGAGAAGGTGAGGTTTCCTATGAGAAGATTCTGCTGTCAGAAGTCTGTGGTGAGAATTATGAGCATCAGGATGTGGTCAGATCTGCTGCTGATCAGATGTAGTAAGACGTGTAGTAAGAGATGAGGTGTCTCGTAAGGTCCGCTCTTGAAAAACGAAGGGGCCTGTTAAGGACCCTGGTTTGGGGAGAGTTTAAATAAATAAATAAATAAATAAATAAACAAACAAACAAACTAAATGCAGTAACGAGGTGCGTTTCGGTTTCGGCAGGGCGAGGATGTTCGGATGCAGGAGATCATGAAGCTGGCGCACGAGTTCCTCCAGAACTTCTGTGCCGGGAACCAGCAGAACCAAGCCCTGCTCCATAAGCACATTAACCTCTTCCTCAATCCAGGGGTGAGTCCATGGAAATTAACATCTGTGCTGGATGGGGGCAAAAAAAAAAAAACAAAGTCCTGGTTGGCTTTCGTGGGAAACTCATAAGGGTTATCCAGCATCTGGGACGTGTCCTGAAAGGTCTGATAAGATAGATAAGACCTTCTGGTAATCTGCAGTGGAACTTGTTTCCATGACGAATGAATCTACTAAACACCTGTACAGAAAGGCCGTAGTGATGAGGAATAGATGGAAATGTAGCATGGCCTGTTAGGAAATTTCGCAATACTGAGACTGTTGGTCGATTTATTGAATAAACAACATTCATATTTATCCCCTGAAATGTCTCATGACTAAAAGTCTCGTAATCCCAGCACCACGTGTCCTCTATAATGTGCGTTTAACCGTGACACGCCCTTCCCGTCTCTCCGTCGGGCGATTCAGTCCGCCGTACTGCGGCGCCGCTCGCGTTCATCCGCGACTCTGCTCTCCCCCTGTAGATCCTAGAGGCCGTCACCATGCAGCACATCTTCATGAATAACTTCCAGCTGTGCAGCGAGATCAACGACCGCGTCGTGCAGCACTTCGTGCACTGCATCGAGTCGCACGGCCGCCACGTCCAGTACCTCAAGTTCCTGCAGACCATCGTCAAGGCCGAGAACAAGTTCATCAAGAAGTGCCAGGATATCGTCATGGCCGAGGTGGGCGACTTTTAAAGCTCCGTCAGCTTTAACGCTCGTTTCCTTCTTCTCGCTTCGTTTTCATCTCCATCTCTCCATCTGATCGTAGCTGGTGAACGCCGGAGAGGACGTGCTGGTGTTCTACAACGACCGGGCCTCGTTCCAGACGCTGGTGCAGATGATGCGCTCGGAGCGAGACCGGATGGACGAGAACAGCCCGCTCATGTACCACATCCACTTGGTGGAGCTGCTGGCCGTGTGCACCGAGGGCAAGAACGTCTACACGGAGATCAAGTGCAACTCGCTGCTGCCCCTGGATGACATCGTCCGTGTCGTCACCCACGAGGACTGCATCCCCGAGGTCAGCCCGTCCACCTGCCGTCCGCCATGTCGGACACGTATCGCGAATACCGGCTCTGCTGTTCTAATAATATAAATCGTATAACTAACGCCTTCACGACATCACTCATACCCGCTCCCTGTGTAAAAGCGATCCGATTGATTGATTGATCGATTGATTTATTCATTCATTTTCTACTTTATTTTAAATACTAAAAACAGGAAGTGACTGAAGATTTTCATCACACTCCAAGGGGGGGAAAAATTATCCAGCAAAGTGAATTTTGAACACTTCTGTCATCCTGTACCTAAGAGCACGCATCTCCCTCTCGTCATGGCGCACGCGTGTATTTATTTATCTGTCTGTCCATTTATTTATTTATCCATGGTCTCGTCTGTCTACAGGTGAAGATCGCGTACATCGACTTCCTAAACCACTGCTACGTAGACACTGAAGTGGAGATGAAGGAGATCTACACGAGCAACCACATGTGGAAGCTCTTTGAGAACTTCCTGGTCGATATATGCCGGGTAATCGCCTCCGAAGCAGTTTCTGTACCCCCGGTTGTTTATTTTTTTTGTCGGATGCCAGATAGAACCGCAGATAGGCGAGATATTTTCAACACGTCTGAATCCACCATCGGGGGAGCGAGAAGTGATGAATTTGCATTCTCTCTCTCTCTCTCTCTCTCTCTCTTTTTTTTTTTTCCTCCATCTGATAAAGTTGATTTCTGAGGTTATTTAGAGTGTGAAAGAGAAAAACAGGAAGGGCGGCCGCTAACGGGTGTTGCGCTTAAATCCGTGGAGCAATGAGACGTCTTGAGACACTGGCGAAGTTGAGAGTTCAGAGGAAAAACCTCTGATGCTTGTGGAATTCCCGTAGCGTCAGGAGCGATTAATAATTGAACTAATAATGAACATTTAATTTCACGATCTCTCTGTGTTCGAACCCTGCAGAGCTGCCAGTTCCAACCGGTTTAGCAGACACTACTAATTAGGACGTGGAAGTTCATTGTTTAATTTGAAGTGACACAGAGTTACAGTCATCCATGTTGTTTTGTGTGATCTTTGCGTCACTGCGCTGCAATTCCTGACACAGGAAGAGTGAATCACAGCCGGGTTCTGACTTTACTCAGCGTGGCCTACGTATGCGTGGTGTTAATTTCTGCACCATGTTGTGTTTTGTTGTTGTTTACGCCTCGCAGGTCTGCAACAGCACGAGCGACCGCAAGCACGCAGACGCCACGTTGGAGCGATACGTCACCGAGACGGTCATGAGCATCGTCACCACTTTCTTCAGCTCGCCCTTTTCCGATCAGAGCACTAGTTTACAGGTAACCGTCGCCAGGCGGGTCTACGTCCACCCCGGGGCTCTGCTCTCTGTTAGCGAGGCGCGAAAGCACATAAAGAAAGAAAGAGACTTCCTGTTTAAGTCTCAAGCGTGTTCGAAAGTTAATATCGGAGTTTTAACGGTCGGCCGATTTGCCGAAGACTAATAACGGAAGCAGCATATTTTTTTTTTTTTTTTTTTAAATCATTTCGACCCCCCCCCCTCCACCTCCCCCTCCCCCTCCCCCTCCCCATCTAGATGGCACGGCACATGTATGTAAGTACCAGTAACCCGTCCTCCTCCTAACGCCCCCACCACACATCCTGGTGTTCCTTTACATATCTCAGATCTACCAAACACACACACACACACACACACACACACACACGCACGCACTCACACACCGCTGAATTTCTTCACACACACGCGCACCACACACATGTACACATTTCTTTAGAAAAAGCCTGACTGCTTGGATTGACTCACAGCTTTCCAAGAACTCAGACTGTGCGTTACAAAGTTTTCCAAAAGCAGTGAAGCCAGTCATTGGTTACAGTTCCTTGCGTTTCTTTTGTGTGCGCGCACACACACACACACACACACACACACACACACACACACACACACGCACGCACATACTCTATACAGGCCTCTGTGCGAGCCTGCAGATCCAGACTTCCCAAGACATATCTGTTTCACAGCATTACTAGTGCGGTTAGGTCTTGCATGGCAGCCAAATGGTTTTACTGTGCGTGTGTGTGTGTGTGTGTGTGTGTGAGTGCGCATGCACGTTTATAAATGTGTCTTTTACACACTGTGTAGCCTTGGCTGGGTGCGTGCATGGGTGTCCGTGCTAATCAGCGAATCGTTACCGCTGACCGGTGCGACCGTCCTTGGGAAATGTCGTCACTTTACCGGGGGATTTAGTGGTTGCTCATCTCCCCTGAGTGTGTTGAGTTTTTAGTAAACACCACCCACCATCCCTCCTGTACGGTGACCCTACAGTGACTCTGACTTCAACATTCAGACCGGTATTCGTCTGGGTACTCCCCCGGATTGAACTCAATCCACATGTGCTGACAGATGTTTCCTGTTTGACGAGGATTTGTTTTGGTTTCGCCAGTTGTCTTCTGATCAGGAGATTTGTCAGCTAACCCGAGCGCTTTTCGTGTTTCCCGTATGAAAGAGGAAAACGCTCGGTTGTTCTCGAGCACGAACGGAAATCTAATCTGGTGCGTGTTCGAGTTCCTTTTAAGCAGAAACACACGGAAGGCACGCTGACCTCACGCGAGCACGGTTCAGCGGGAATATCTCTCTCTCTCTTTTCGATTACGCAAACCATACGCGTGAACGAAAGCAAGGCCGATTTCAAAACGAGCTCCGCTCGAACGCTTGAGACGATCGGTCGGACCAGAATCCCGAGTCATCGCTCCTTCGGTTTAACGGGTCCGGGTCCGAGCCGCGCTGTTCGTCTCGTGCGGTTTTGTAAGTTGTTAATAAAAAGAAAACGCTGACGTCTGACGACGTTTTATAAGGACCCTCAGAACGTTTCCAACCAGCAGATGACATCACTCTGGCTTTCCCCTCGAGTGAGGTGTGACACCGTCTGCACTCTATTGTTGTAGGCCTCGCTTCTGGGCAGACTAGCAGAGGTGTTGCACAATACACTGCGGTGACATCGATGGTTTGGTTAGTCATATTTCTAGTAAGCCTGTCCGGGGAGCGGCGCGCACCTCGGACAGATCTGAGGAGCTTCCGTGTCTTGGGTATTCGTGGTATTAACCCTTCAGGAGCACTAGGGCTGGCTGGGTTTGTTTTGAGATTGAACCGCGGATTTGAAAAGATAAGATCAAATAAAATTGGATCGGTTTGTGAGTGATTATCAGTCCTAATCCGTCGTGGACAGTTTATGAATTCAACATCGCGTGGAAAGTTTTATTCCTAAAATCAGACCACACTGTATAAACGCACAGGAGTTCTTATTTAATGATTTCTTCATTGTACAGATTTCACATAGGGTGTAATGGCCGAAAGTACGCGGACGCCCCTCGGCGAGGGGCGAGACTAACTCCGGTTAATGCCCATGGTTTTGAAACGAACGGGATGTTCATGTGGTTGGGGTGGTCCGGTGTCCAAATACTTTTGGCGGTGTGGTGTTTCTGTAATGGTTTCAGAGGAAGGTAAGGTTTAGCATTTATTTCTCCTTTTCTCCTCGGCAGACCCGTCAGCCGGTCTTCGTGCAGCTGCTGCAGGGCGTCTTCCGGGTGTACCACTGCAGCTGGCTCACGCCCACCCAGAAGGCGTCAGTGGAAAGCTGCATCAAAGTCCTCTCCGACGTGGGTAAGGACGCCCGTTCACCAAACTCACACTCTTGTCTATTCTGTTCTAATCCCTTAACATCCTGTTTACAAACTCTTCTCATCGCCACGCAGCCAAAAGTCGGGCGATCGCCATTCCGGTCGACCTGGACAGCCAGGTGAACAACCTGTTTGTGAAATCTAACAACGTCGTACAGAAGACCATCCTGAATTGGAGGATGTCGGCGCGCAACGCCTCCAGACGAGACTCCACGATCGGCACGTCCAAAGACTACAGAAACATCATCGAGAGGCTGCAGGTAAACGCGGACTCCCGGGGGGCCGACGCGGGTCGGTGCTCCCGCTACTTGCGCGTGGTGTCGGATCAGGAAAAAAGCCCGATTAAGGCACCAGGGAACCTAAAATCTGGGATTATTTTTGAATCGGGATGAATATTTTTCCCCGCAGGATCGAACGCGGTGCAAAATATGACCGTTTGGTTTCTTTCCAAAGCCGCCACCGCCACCACGCCTAGGACACAAACATTACCACACGTGACACGCTGAAACAAACCCGTTTGATACATGATAAGCGTAGCATTCATGTCCAACACACACACACATTCCTGTGTCACTCATGCACATAAAAGCACGCAGACTCCTTCCTGTACAGTAAACGCATGCTGCAGAGATCAACAACAGCGTGAGTTCTATTTTAAGACCGTGAAATGAGCCGGCGATTATGACTCGCCCCTACAGCTAAAGAACGCCGTCTCCGTGC
>NC_030436.2:19107500-19140000 GCF_001660625.3 Ictalurus punctatus
TTTTTTTTTTGTTGTTGAGGAAGTTAAGTGTGTTTTGTGGGTGTCGGTTCACAGACACTTTAGAGGTAAGTTCTTAACGTACACGACATCCAGACTGAGCGCTCGGTTCCCTCGTAAACGCTCAGTCACAAGCCGCGCCGAGCGGTGCGACCAGTCATCGGGCCTCATTAGGGCGTGGCACTATCAGTGCGACAGGGATTCGATCATGAATTCTCACAGTATGCTTGTTTGTTTATCTGATGTGGATAACCCGGGTATCGTCAGTACTTCTATAACCCGCAGTAACACCTAGTAGCACACGGAGAAGAAAAAACAAAACAACACCCCCCCCCTCCCCCCCGCATTAAACGGCATCCTGCGCTGCTTCCTGTTCGTCCGTCTATACGAGTAAGGCTGATTTGAAAACGTCGTAAGTAAGTAGTCCGGCGAACGCGCTATTCGTTATAGACCTTGAATAAAAACATCACTGAAAGCGCACAGCGTCATTCGACGTGTCGGTGTCATTCCCACCGAAACAGGGAGTCACGGCGGGACGGCGATATCGGATAAGCGTACGGAAAGGCGTCCGGCTTACCTCACGGCCCGGGCTGAGCCGTCCTCGACGGGTTATTACGGCGTACGCGAGCCCGATCGAGCAGTCGAGCGAATGCGTCCGAGCCGTTTCCTTTCTTAATCCGCTTAACGGACGGACGCACAGACGCAGCTGTACGATCCCGCGCCCGCTCCACAGCGCCGACTTCAGTAAGGGGGTTCTTGAGAACGCCGGGGGCGGGGACACTGATCCTAGAGAGCGTTAAAATCCGACGGTAAAGCCGGAGTGCGGGATGACGTCGGCAGGACCGCCGGTCCGTACGGGCGGTAGAGAGACTGTACGTTTTGAAGGCGTATATATCTTCTGAATGCACGTTTCGTCGTCGTTTCTGGAGCGCACGAGCTTATGGACAACCTTAAGGCTCATATTTTCATACTAAAAGCCACAAAACAATTTTGGTTTCACGGGGACTTTAAATTTTTCTTTATTACGAGAGGATACATATATATATATATATATATATATATATATATATATATATATATATATATATATATATATATATATATATATATATATATCGTCATATATAACGTGCGTCATATATATATATATCGCCTCACTCTTTATAGTATTTAATTTGATTATTTTAGAAGGCATCTTTGCTCTTAGCATGTGCCTAAGATTTTTGCACAGTACTGTGTGTGTGTGTGTGTGTGTGTGTGTGTGTATGATCGCGATTGCGAGTGTTTGTGTATGTGGTAAGTTCCTACTGTAAGCCGTTCTGGCATTGCAGCAGCAATATTGCAAAAAGATAATGATATTAAAATGGGCCAGTGCTTTTTCAACATATGATTTGTGTGTGTGTGCGTGTGTGCGTGTGTGCGTGTGTGTGTGTGTGTGTGTGTGTGTGTGTGTGTGTGTGTAACTGCACATTCTGTCTACATGAAGAGGAAGTTGAGTGTTGTATGTGGGTGTCGGTATGCAGACACTTTCTGGGTGAAATGCGAAACGAAGTACACGACCTTAGCGTGTGTAGACCGTCGTGTCGTAGAAGCAAGAGCGTAGAGTGTAAGCGCGCACACATCTGCACTCCGTGGTGGTTTTCGGGGCGACACGGAAGCGCCGTGTCAGCCAAATCCAGTCCCATCTGTACCCACTTTGAGTTTTGGTGTGTCCGTGCGATCTCGGTTGTATAGAGTGCAGGAGGGGCGGGGCTGTGAGGAGAAGTCAGATTAGATTTATTTCTCGACGGCAGGAAGCCGCTCACTTTAGTTTCGTCCAAAAACGATCCTCGCGTCTCTTGTCCGGGAGAGACGTTCGGACACCCTGTACGAGATCGGGTTTCCCGCCGCTTCTGTACACGTCGCCGTTTTCACTGGGCTCCTGAGCTGTGATCTGATTGGTCGGGAAATAAAGACGTCGATTAAGTCCTGAAATGATGGGTGGGGCACTTCCTGTAGGTTGTTCTATTAGAGTAAAGCGGTTAGCTTAGCGAAAAAGGAGATGGCTAGCTAGCAAAGCATAGGGAACCACAAACACGATCACGGGAATCGTCCTCCAAGCGACCGGCGTGTACCGTACCGGGGGTCCGTCGTCATGATAATCGCAGGCTTTTCTCGTAAGTCCAAAAGAGAAGAGCTTAGAAACGCACCTCGATTGAGAATCCGTAACGGAAGAAAGGACCCGGCCGTCTTCCTCTTTCAGACCGATACACTTTTAGCCCCGCCGCATTTCTCGTTAATCATCTCATCTCCGAGAATAGCCCGAGACGTATGACGGTATGAAGATGTTGTGTAGAAGCTGACTTTTGATTAGTCTCAAGGGAAATGACAAAACCTGCGCTCATTATCTTCTCTCTATCTCTCTATCTCTCTATATATATATATATATATATATGATAGATAGAGAGAGATAGATGTAGAGTGAGCGAGTGCATGATGTAAGACGGATCGGGCGAATGCAGATTTAGGTCAGCCATGTGTCTCCACTCTGAACTTCTGAGCTTTGGGGTTACACGGTGAGGCGACGCAGGGTGAGTCCATGTATCGTGCAGGTGTGTTTTAGGCGTGATCTTTGCCAGCTGATTACAATCATTGTGAAACTATCACATCCACTTTTCATTCTCACTCAGCCTCGGTCGGGGTAATCCTAACCTAACCTCTGAGCAGTGTGAGTGTGTGCAGCTTTGCCTCTGTAGTGCCATCTGTGCCCAGTAGGGGTAGATATGTTCATGTGTGAGTGTGTGTGAGTGTGTGTGAGTGTGTGTGAGTGTGTGTGAGTGTGTGTGAGTGTGTGTGAGTGTGTGTGAGTGTGTGTGAGTGAGTGTGTGTGTGGCCTTGTCCCAATTTCCTTCCTGTACACTGCACGATTCTTGGGTACCCGCCAGCACTTGGGCAGCGGTTACATAAGACCCGTTTGACTTTCTGTTTTTTTTTTTGTTTTTTTTTCCTGGAATTCAGTCTCCCTGTTGATGTGTGACCTTCTACTGTAATTGCAAAGAAATGTGTGGCAGAGGCTGTTTACTGAACACACACACACACACACACACACACACACATTCAAAATGGAGTGATGAAGCACTGGTCCATTTTATAGCCCTTTCCCTTCACTACTTAACCCTTCTGTTATGCAATGTCACTTTTATGGTGGGATCTCTCTCCACACACACACACACACACACACACACACACACACACACACACAGCCAGTTTTAATGAAGCTTGTTTGGTTATAACTGATATGTTCTACAGAGCTTGAGCCGTACCCGGCCCGCCATCCGGGTCAGATCCGCGATCACGAGCCGCCTCGGCTTCGAGAAGCCGCCCGCCGTACTTCAGGCGTCCGAGACAGAGCATACAAGAAGGAATAAAGGCGTAAACGTCCTCTCCGTACAGGTTTTTCCCCGAGAGCCTCGTATTTTACGGGCGGCGCAGACGGGGATACGGCTTTCCATATCGCCGGGTGTTGTGACCTATTTAACACACACACGAACACACACCAGAGAAGTAGGGTCGTTCCCCTGCTATCAAATCTACACAGTCGTTCAGAGTGACTCACGGCGATAACGCCGTCCTAATTCCTAATAAGGCAGAATTGGCAATGATCTGTGACGGGGTCTGGCAGTGTCGTCAAAGCGGAGGTGGTTTTTTTTTTTTTGTTTGTTTTTTTTCTTTTTCCTGGGGGGAGGGGTGGGGGGGGTATTTATATTTCCAATGTGATTTAGCTAAATGGGATAAACTAGCATGTACTCTGGCCATCAAATAACTCTCTCTCTCTCTCTCTCTCTCTCTCTCTCTCTCTCTCTCTCTCATAAGTATCTAATCATCGACTCATCTCGCATCTACTATGAAAACCAGGAAATCATTTCAAGTCGTAGGTCAATTCTGCACATTTCTACACTTTACAATAAACTTTAAAAAAAAAAAAGTCAAGTGCTTACAACAAACCGAGCGCCAAAAGGGATCGATCTTTCCGATAAACCCGGCAGATGTCGAATCTGTAACGCGGGCTAAGCGCGTTATTTAGCAAACCGCCGAGGTCTCTACGCCCCGTTTTTAAAAAAAAGCCCAGCGCCGTGGCGTTTGCCGAGGGGTCGTGTGGTGCAGCGCGCATCGATGCGTTGGACCAGTTGTTCCGTGGCATGCGTTTTGATCTACCACCTTCTGCTGCCCCCAGATCTCGATCGACCAGCAGAGGAAATGAACAAACGCTGTCTCAGACACGACGCACGCTGTTTCTTCTGAACTGATGCGAAGCACGATAAGCTGGTCTCGGGATGCGTTTGTAAATCGCACCTTGCTAACATCACAAGGTTGTTCTTTTCAGCCCTTCATGCGAACTTGCACAAAGGGAGATTCCTGGCTGGTAGTGTTATTACTCAACTGCGTGGCGTCGTGCGTCACAGGTTGTTATTACAACACCCCCCACCACCCCTTTCCACTCGCCGGGGTGTCTGCAGCCTGCTGCTGGCATTAAGACTCTTCAAAGCTTTTTTTCTTTCTTTCTGTCTTTCTTTCGGTGTGTCCAGAGACGTGTGTGTGTGTGTGTGTGTGTGTGTGTGTGGTCACATCAGTACCATAAGCGGCGCACCAGCCGTCTGTCCCTCTCCCTCGAGCGGGCCGGGCGTGCGCCGTGGTCTCGAGCCGTCTCCGCACGCGTGCCCCGTTTTCTGTGTTTGCTTTCCGTCGACCACGTGTCGTCCGCGTCGAAGGTTCGAACCGTGACGCCGTGGCGCTTGTGCTCTCGCTTTTCTGTCTCACTCTCCTGTCTCACTCTCCTCGCATGATTTCTATGAGCTTGTAATGCTTTATTATGGATTTTGTTGTTGTTGTTGTTGTTGTTGTTGTTTGTTTTGTTTAAAACCTTTTTCATATCTACACACCTACATAAGCATACAGGTATACATGCAATATAAAACACACACACACACACACACACACACACACATATATATATATAACTACCTTGGAAGACACACCCAAATCATTTATCACGATTTTTTTTTTTTTTTTTTTAACAGACGTTAATATGTCGTCATTCGAGAATCTCTCATAAACGCCCCCGCTCTGAGAACTCGGTCATTAACGAACCGACACGATGCCGGTTCAAACGAAGGATCGCTTCAACGGAGGGACGATCATCCTGCCGTCGAGAAGCGCGAATTAGTCCGTCCTCGTGATTGTTTGCGCGCCGATTTGCATACATTCTACTTCTTCAATTTAAACAAACAAACAAAAAAACCCCCGCTCCAGAGGCACGTGAGGTGAGCGTCAGTATTACGGATGTGGTGTAGCTGAGGTCAGACAACGCTTTGTATCGTGTCTCACGTGTGCATCCTGTTCACGTTATAAACAAACCCTCGTGTTTTTTTTTTTTTTTTCTTCTTCCCCTCCCCCCCCGTAATAAGTCGTGCAAGGCAGTGCTGCCAGAGGGTCGCCCTTTAGAGTTTTGTAGGAGACGGTGCGGACGCCGATAACACCCGGCGATGTTTTAATAACACACGCCGATGTTCTGAAGGGCGGGGCGTACAGATCCACGATGAAGTGTCCACACCCCTGACCCGCCGGTGAGTCTGAGGGGAAAATGAACAGGCTAAGAATGCAGAAGAGTCACTGAAGCTTTCCTGTAAGTTGGCCGTGTTCATGAGCGCCAGCCTGCGCCTCGAGTCTGGTTTCCCAGATGACCTACATGATGACGCTCGGTTATATAACCCACGTGACGTCCCGCGTTCCAAATATAGCGCCTCGCAGGGCGACGGCTCTCGCGAGCGGACGCGGCGTTAACGCGGCGTGTTGATTCGCCGTCTTGTTCCCGCTTCCTCGAGATTCCTCTCGGGCCTGTCTGCAGTCGTGCGCGGCTAGCCGTGACCTGAACGAGACGAATCGAATAAGAAAGGGACTCTTAAGACGCACACACACACACACACACACACACACACACACACACACACACACACAGCCTTAGACGTGCCAGGTTTGAGGATTGAGGCTACGTTGATTGTTCTGTGTATTAAATAACTTTTGGATTTTTTTTTTTATTTTGTGTGTGTGTGTGTGTGTGTGTGTGTGTGTGTGTGTGTGTGTGTGTGTCCATTAGCTGGTTCCGCCTCCTGAGCCAGAGAACCTTGCCGAGGTGTGTTCAACACTCATATTTTGGAAGGAATATGGGTCGTTGCAGATAGTAGTTGTTCTGACTGGATGCATTTCATTCCCGCTACAGCCCCAACACACACACACACACACACACACACACACACACACACACACACACACACACACACACACACACAGCCTTATCAGAGCTATTCATATTGACACAGAGTCAACTTGCACATTTAGACACACAGACCCGTGAAACACAAACACACAGCTCTGGTGGATCCTCATCAAGGGATTGAACGCATAGTCGCACATGATTGGTCAGGTTTTTGTTTTTTTGTTTTGCCCCACCCCCCCACCCCCCCCCTCACACACACACCTATTCATCCTCTCACTTTTCGAGCGATGTTCACGTTTGTTTTTGTAGGTTAGTCTGTGTTTGATGTGTGCACGGGTGTCATCGTGTTTCGTGTGTCATGAAGTCACACGGTTTATTATGTAACCCGGGTTCAGCTTTTCTCTTTCTTTCTTTCTTTCTTTTCTTTCTTTCTTTCTTTCTTTTCTCTTGCCATTTTAATCCGTTCTCTCACGTTCGCCGAGAGTTTCTCACCCCGGCCGCCTTTGTCGCGCTTCTGTAATTAAAATAATGCAATGACACCTAATCGAAGAGGGGAAAAGAAAAGAAAAAAAGAACGCAGACAGGATATTAGCTTTTGATTTGGACGCGTTTCAGGGCTCGCGTTTTTCTTTCCTTTTTTTTTTGTGCGGAAGTTAAAATCTAGTCATGGATTAAAATGTCCGAGGAACGGTTCTTTTTGTTGGTGTGTTTTTGTTTTGTTGTTGGTGTTTTTTTTGTGTGTGTGTGTGTGTGTTTTGAGTATTATGCTATGGTAAAAGTGTACGTTTTTTGGATCGCCACTTAATCCAGTGCTTGTTATGGTTTACACAGCCAATTTACCACATAGACACACACACACACACACACACACACACACACACACAGATACGAACACACATCTCCGACATCTCTCATTTCCTTCATTTAACTGCATGATGAAATCTGTCCCACTTTTTTTTTTCTCTCCCCCCCCCCCCCCCCCCCCCCCCAAACCCTTCAGCATGCCATTCAAAAGAGGACTAATGTGGATAGAATTAATCCCTCCTTTCTTTTTGTTCCCCTGGATGCCCCTTTCCCCTCCCTGTCCATCCTCCTCCTTTCTCCTTTTCGGCTTGCCGCTCACTCGCCTCGCTCTCAGGACCTTGATCCCAACCAGCCCCAGAAGCAACTGGAGGATCAGAAACGGGTAGGTAGTAGCATGGCTCGAACCTGAGACAGATCCCTCCCCCCTCCCCCACCAGGCCGAGCAGCATGTCTCCATTCACACACTCCCACAGGCTGCGACATTTTACTAACTGCCTAACGCTTCATCGAGAGGAAACACACACCTGTGTTTGTGTGCGAGGGTTTGTGCTATTTTCTACTACGGTTGCGTGTTTCAGTTACGTACCGTCAATGGGAAAACGTGGGGGGGGGGTGTTTATTTTTAGGAGGTTTTATTAGCGCTGACGGGTCATGAAGAGCAGAGGTAAAAACAGTTTTTAAATCTAACCGTAAGACTATAAAAGCAACACTAAGCAGCGAGCCGTTTACAAAGAGCAAAATGATATATATATATATATATTTATATATATATATTTATATATATATATATATATATATATATATATATATATATATATATATATACGATATCTGTGAGTTCATCTTCAGTGAGCTCTAGAGTGAGAGGTGTGAGTGGAGGAAAACCCCTGAATGCCCCACCTGACCACACATCTTGGACGTGGAAGTAGATTTTGAGGAACTGCGACCGCTTTTTGGGAAGATATTTGATTCCCCAACTATAATTGGACACATCCTCTTATGCTACGCCCGACTAGCGGTGCGTACTCGCTCGCTCGCTCACGAGCGGGCGTACGATCACTGAAAATTCACCGCTCACGGCGGAGATTTCCAGGGATCGCTTGAAGCAACACGGAACTTTGTAATTCTGCCAAAAACACCCCGGGCTTAGAAATGTAAGATGGCGCCCTTTTGCTACGGACGACTCCGTACGCTCGGCGGCTTGTTTTTAGCTCTGTGCGTTTGAGACGTTCCCTAAAGAGGTTTACACGCGGTTCTCGGTCTCCTTCGTAAATCCCGTCCACTCGAGATCACGTGGAGACGAGATCAGAGTTTGTCTCTGATCTCCTTTATTGATCTTGTTAATGTTTGTATTAACATAAAACATGGTGATTATTATTATTGTGTATATAAGGAATTATGAGCATTAAACCTTAACATAGAAGCTATATGTATAAACACACAGGCCCGGTTTGTTTGTTTGTTTGTTTGTTTGTTTGTTTGTTTATTTATTTATTTCCCCTGTCCTTTCCTGACCTAGAGCCCTAAAGTGACATGTTGAGGATCACAGCTGATGTTAGTTAAATCGGACCTTGTTTGACTCCGCTTCCTCTTGCGTTGCCAGGGTGAAGCTTTGAGGCAGATCCTTGTAAACCGTTACTATGGCAACTTCAAGCCAGGAGGACGGAGGGACAGCCTGACCACCTTCAGCAACGGACCCCTTGGCCCCGGGCCGCAAAGTAAAGCCCCGACAGGTCTGTGTTTATAGATTCCATTCACAGTTCTGACAATGTGTGTTATATATAGTGTGTGTGTGTGTGTGTGTGTGTGTGTGTGTGTGTTCACACAAACAAACAAAGTTAAAAGGTTTAGTTTTGGTCGCTGAGGTGGAGGCATAGCATTACGTCAATGGAACGGCCACAAAAGGTGTTTGTGTGTGTGTGTGTGTGTGGGGGCATTTTAAAAATTAGTATTAAATGTCCCCACGAAGATAGGAATCTAACACGATCTCCCTCGTGGGGATGTTTGGCCAGTCCCCACACGCTTGCAAAATGTTCCTTTATTTTGTTTTTGTTTTTTTTCCAACAACAAGAACTTGGTTAGTGTTAGTGGGACGTGTAGGCATAGCATGAATTAGGTACAGTGATAGTTACGTCAATGGAAGGTCCTCACTGTCTGTGTGTGTGCATGCAGATCGGGTCGGTGTGTGTACACGTTAGCTCAATGCTTAAACTGAACCGCTTCTGCCACACGCCAGGTTTTAACAGAGGCTCAACATCCCTTTATTCTCATTTTCAGTTGTCCGTCTCTCTCATCATCCCTCCGTCAGCACCTTCATCCTTCTGTTCCTCTCATCATACGTGTATCTGTTGCTCGCTTCAGTACTGTTTCTCTGTTTAGCTTTTTATTCCTCTCTCTCTCTCTCTCTCTCTCTCTCTCTCTCTCTCTCTCCTTTCCCTGCCCTTGTCACCCTCGGTGTTTTTGTGCTGCATGTCCTACATTTTCAGAGCCGTCTCTGCTGTTGCCAGGCAACGGGAGCAGGATGCCCACGCTTCCTGTGGGAATAGCCTGCAGACGCACCTGCTACAGGAAGTGTTTGTGTACGTGCATGTGTGTGTGTGCCAGCGTGTATATGGAAGGTAAAAATCTAAACAACGCGAATCGCCTGACGGCGCCACGGTGCTGGGTTTGCACGTTATTTTATACGGTTTGTTACGCAGCCAGTTTCCTGTAATTCGAAATGTTTAGGTCCCAAGACACGGGTAGCACGTTAGTGCCATAGACGACATCTATGTCTGTCCTTCCCCTGTCTGTCTGTCTGTCTGTCTGTCTGTCTGTCCTCAAAAGGCCACGGATGCCTACATACCGTATACGTTCAAAAGTATGCGGACGCTAAGATGTTGCCACGAAGCTAGCGAGCGCACAGAGCATAGGCGGAATAAATCTGGAATAGTTTTCTCCGTATGTTGTATGCGTCTCCCGTGTGTGAGATCCTGCCCTTTTTCCCGCCATAGCGTCCTCCGGTTGTCCGGTGGGAGCGCGAGGGGAGCTGAGCCTGGCCGAGGTGCAGTGCCACCTGGACAGAGAGGGAGCCTCGGACCTCGTCATCGACCTCATCATGAACGCCACCAGCGACCGCATCTTTCAGGAGAGCATCCTGTTGGCCATCGCCCTGCTCGAGGGAGGAAACCCCGTCATACAGGTGCGCCTCTCCCGCACTTCTTTCTGAACACATCCCAGGGGTTTCAATTTTATATGTCGCAAAGAGCTTTCTGGTAACCGTCGGTGGTATCCAGGGCTGGGCGATACGATGAAGATGATATAACATCGGCATTGTGATAAATGATGCAACGATACGCTTTTCCGAAATATCGTGGGTATCTTTATTAATGCTTCTCTGTTGTTTTTATTCAATTTGTGTATTTAGACGTTGAATAAGGGGTTCATTTTGGGGGGGAGGGCAACCCCGAAATAACATAACGTTGCAACACTGCTGGGAAATTGTTAGCCGACCTGTATATCGTGATGCATATCGTGCATCACAGAAACGTCTTCAGGAAACTCATATGGTATTTTTGTCCCATCTCCCCACCCTTACTAGTGTCTTTGTACTGCAACTATTCTAGCAGGTTATTCTAGCTCAATCGCACAAACGTTTGCAATTCATTAGGTCGTTGAATGACACACACAGACACGTGCACGCTCAGACGCCCGTGCTCGCTATGCAAATCCGACACCGGTGACGTCTTTGCCCCGCTTTGAAACGCCGCTACGGATTGAGTGGAAGCGGGAGACCGGGTACTTTTCAGCACGTGCAGCTCGGGTGCGTTGTTACGACCGGTGATGATCCTGAAGGACGTGTGATGCAGTGCCGACTAGCGTCCGCATCTACGCGGGGTTTTTGAGAGTTTTACGTCGGCTTTTATTGTCAGTAAAATGGAGAGCAGGCGAACGCTCGATCGCGGCGAGATCGCTAACGCACGTCGGCGTTTCGACCGAGACGGGAGGAGGAGAGGAGAGAGATGGAGAGGAGAGACGGATGTGCACTTTTCCATCTCCTCAGATAATTCCAGCTCCTCGCGTCAGTGTCGCCGAATCCCCTCCCCACCCAACCCCACCACCGCCACCCGTTTGTGTTGCCTTGGCAACCTGTCAATCCGCTGACCTCACAGCGAGGTTGTGCGCAGGCAGGCGAGGTTGGGGGGCTGAGAGACAGACTGTGGTACAATTCACCACATCGCACGGTTTGTGTATGCATGTTTGGTTTGGTGTTGTGTTGTGTGTGTGTGTGTGTGTGTGCGCGCGTGCGTTCGTGCCTGCGTGCGCGCCCTTGCACAAACAGTTCCTGTTGCGTAATCGTAATGAGCTTGTTATTTGCATAGCCGTTCTACCTGATGCTCCCCCAACTTCCAGCAGGCTCTCGCACAAAGCTGCTCACATGAGGGTCTGTTACATAAACCAGGGCTGGCAGAGCAAACACACACACACACACACACACACATACACACCAGCTATGCAATGAACACACACACTTCAACTGGGCCGCTGCTCAGTGCCAGAACCAGGGCAGAGAGAGAGAGAGAGAGACATAAAGTGAAAAATGGAAGTATGAAAATCACTCAATATAAGTTCTCGGTTACTCTGTGGACAAATATAAGATTATGAACTGGATTATCCGTCATCTGTGTGTGTGTGTGTGTGTGTGTGTGTGTGTGTGTGTGTGTGTGTGGATCTATGGCTGTCAAATTGATTTTCAGATTGCATTCAGATTTTAATTACTTAAATGGTGGCTACACCGATCAGCCATAACATTAAAACCACTGAAAGGTGACGTGAATAACGTCCGATTATCTCGTTACGATTATTACCTGCGATGAGGTGGGATATATATTTATTAGGCAACAAGTGAGCAGTCAGTTCTCGAGGTTGACGTGTCGGAGGCAGGAAAAATGAGCACGCGTAAAGATCCGAGCGACTTTCATGAGGGCCGAATAACGACGGCGAGACGACCGGGTCCGAGCCGGTCCAAAACGACAGGTCTTGTGGGGTGCAGCGGTTAGGACCTTCCGAAAGTGCTCCCAGGAAGGACAAGCGGTGACCCAGCGACAGCGTCGTAGGCGGTCATAGGCGCCCAAGGCTCGTGGGGAGAGAAGGCTAGACCGTTCGGTCTGATCGCACAGAAGAGCTACTGTAGCACCAACTGCTGAAAAAGCTCATCCTGGCTCTGATAGAAACACAGTGCGTCTCCGTCTCCGCGCTCTGTAGCTGCAGACCGGTCCGAGCGCCCATGCCGACCCCCTGTCCATCACTGAAAGCTCCTACAATATGCACACGAGCATCAGAACTGGACCATGGAGCGATGGAAGAAGGTCTGATGAATCATGTTTTCTTTTACATCATGTGGAAGGCTGCGCGCGCGCGTGTGTGTGTGTGTGTGTGTGTGTGTGTGACGCTTACCTGAGGAAGACATGGCACCAGGGTGCACTATAGGAAGAGGGCAAGCTGGCGGAGGCAGTGTGACGCTCTGGGGAATGTTCTGCTGGGAAACCTTGGGTCCCGGGTCAAGGTGTTGAATCGGCCTCCGAATTCCCCAGATCGCAATCCGATCGAGCGTCTGTGGGACGTCCTGGACGAGCAAGTCCGATCCGTGGAGGCCCGACCTCGTAGATTAAACGTCTCGGTTCCAGATACGACCGCGCACCTTCAGAGGTCTTGTAGAGTCCACGCCTGGACGAGTCAGAGCTGTTTTGGTGGCACAAGGAGGCCCTACACGATGTTAGACAGGTGGTTTTAATGTTATGGCTGATTTTACAGACATAGAAAATATTACAGTTGTATATATATATATATATATATTTATAATCAACATTCACATTTGCTCACATTACGGTAATGTTTATTTTTTGTTTCTGATATTGAACTAGATTAGACATTTCTTAGATGACCCGGGGTTCGTTTCGACATGCTTATCAAGGTGTTGTCTATGTAACGCCTCTACGTTTTCAATGCCCTTTTCTGGAAATCCTTCGCTGTATACAAATGATCCAGTAAATGTGAGAAAGCAACACGCCGTAATGACACGCCCGTATTTTCCCCGTATCGAGCAACAGCGCCGGCCGTTTGTCCGGAAAGGTTCAGAAGGTGCACGCTTTAACATCGGCGTATCTTCGACAGCCGAACGTGAACTGTTCTGCCTCCGCGTGTGTGAATATAAAGCCGGGACGGTATTTGAATCCGACGGACGGTTCAGCCGGAGAAACTTTAAAACGATTCTGTTGTCATCTGTGGGTGTGATTTAGGACAGATGTGCGTACCGGGACCTTTCTCTAGCGTTAGCGGGGGAATTACAGCTCTTGGCTTATCGTTTCTGTTCTTATGTATTCTCTGTCTGATTTCACATTGAATCACACTTTTTTTTTTTTTCTCTCTCTTTCTTTCTCGTCTGCTTATCTCAATCTCGCCCTTTGATCCACTTCCCCCTTCCTGACGATCACGATCACCTTATCGCTAACCGATCTGTATAAAGTGTAACCGATGACGACCGTGCAGTAACTTCATGTCTTCCAAACAAACACCTTCTACGTTACGCTTAATATGACTCATGGTTATGCCTTTTCGTCTCTTGGTTTCCACGGCGATGGCGATGTGACTCAGCAGCTTCCCCGCGTCTGTCCGCACCGTCTGTGACGCGCGCTGACTTTTTAAACCCGGTTCGCGGCGGTTAATCGGGAGAACCGACGGCTCCGAGGCCTGCGAAGATCATCACCTGATTCCGCATCGACGTCTGCGATCGAACGCGTTCGTTGCGTCGCGCGCGCGTGCGTCTCGGGTAGCGCCGGGCGAATCTAAACAATGTCGGCGGACACGTCACGTCGCCGCGCTTTGCGTGAGGAGGGTCCCGCCGACCTGCTTCTTTTACAGAGGAGCTTTTTGTTTCGGAGTCGCAGAAACGGGTCAAGAGCGCTCGCGTCCCTCCTGGCCTTTTGTTTGTTTGTTTGTTTGTTTTTGAGGTAATCTGGCTCGGTTGCTGGGCTGAGACACAGGAGAGGAGAGGAGAGGAGAGGGCGATAAAGAAAAAGGATGGAAGAGAGAAAGATGGAGGACGACAGGAGGAATATGATGAAGGTGCCAGTTCTAAGCGGGGTAGTGGGGGGAGGAAAAAAAGAAGTGGAAGTGAGATAGCGAACACAACGAGAAGTGGGACAGGCCACAAACCCCTGCCAGCACCAGAACCCCACGTCTGCGTGCTTAAGTCGTGCCGAAGTAGACGAGCAGTCGTTAACGTGCCTGTGTCAGAGCTGGATTTGTTCATCTAGAGAAACGCTGGGTCTTTCCCATTGCGTGAGGATGATGCAAGACAGACACATACTGATAGAAAGAGAGAGTTGTTGTTTGTTGTTTTCTTCATCTGCTCCTTCTCTGAAACTACCATTGCACTTTCAGTGTCTGTCCCGTGCTCGTACGTAGCTCCCCCAGCTAAACCCCCGCAGTTCCGCCTCGGCCACGCACGCCGTGCCGGATTCTTCCCGATGACGCGGCGGGAACGCGTCTGCGATTCTGCTGTCGGTTCACGCCTGACTCTCTAACGGATACTGAAACCGTTTTTGAAAGGATTTGCTTATTGTTTCGCCTGAAACATCTGGCTGCGTGCAGGTGTCAGGGCGGGAAAAGTCTAGTCCAGAAGTAGTAGTGTAGACACGTCGTAGCGCACACTCGCTCATCTTTCTCGTGGACAAATTCCGACCGTACAGGGGCTATTAAAAAAGAAAGAAAGAAATATCAAAGTTTACACACCCCTGTTAAAAAACGGTAATGAATGAATGAATCGCGTCGGATTTATCCGGACCTTTACGGTGATCGGGGGACCAACGACATTAGCGTGGGAAACGGACGGAAAGGTTTCACGGGGACGGGAAGAACCGCGGGAACCTGGTCGCGCAACATTCCTAACGCGGCGTGTGACCGTGCTCAGGATCAACCGGTCGCAAACCCAAACTCGTGTTCAAAACTACCCATCATGCATACACCCGTCGTCAGATATGCGATTCTGATTAACCCCAAATGAAGATCGGCTGTTTCTCCACATCATCTGGGTTCCATCCGACTGCGGAAGCCGCGGTCCAGAAAGAGTTTACCGAGCATGTCTCGTTGGTGGAAGATATCAATCGGACGAGGGTTCAAAAGCCTTTCCAGAACATTTGATGTACCATGGAACGCCGTGACAAAATGGCGTTACCGAGAACAGGACGTCCCTCCGTAATTGACGGAAGGACAAGAGGCGTACAACGTTAAAGGGGCTGCACTGGACACTCCTTTTATCCTGACTTCGTTTGTTTACCTCACAAAACCCTGCGATTTGAACAGGCGTGTGTGGACTATTTATATCCGCCGTCGCTGCCTTTTTCAAAATAGCACTTCTTTCAGAAGAGGCAAAAAACACGGACCGTCCCAGACTTCTGAAAACAAACAGGCTCACCGATTCCTCCGGTTCGTTTAAACCAAATTTCGAGACCGTCCGATTAGTCTCCGGGGGTAAACGACACGGCATGGGGGTTCGGTTTACCGCGGCACTATACAGGCGTGTGCTTTCGCACGCGATTTTCGTACTCGTTTAGACTCGCGAATGAAATGGTTTTTGATTTACAGACTGTAGCTCAGCGCAGATCCCTCGTCCTCTAACCGGAGAGATCACTACAGGACGTCGTGTAGCGCGAAAGAATTCTTCGTTTTTGATCGTTTTCGGACGAGATTTGTCCGAATAAATCTAATAAAGCGAGGTTACGTATATACTTGTCTGACGTCAGCGAATGTCATATATATAGGTCATATATATATATATATGAATTAAAATCAAACCACAGTTCTCCATGCTCGGTGGCTCAGTGGCTAAGCTTCCGGCCTGGACGGCTCAGCAGTGCGCGGTTAGTGTTTTGTTTTGTTTTTTCCCCGCTGCAGCACACCTGATTTGAATGTCACGACGTCTAACCTGAAGTGGGTGATGTAGTTTAGCTTGTGGATTTGCCTGAAAGTGTTTGAGGAGGGGTTAAATTCGTACCCCACGCAGACCGAGCTCGGATGTTTCCGTCGTCAAAGCCCGTGGAAGACGAATAGAACTGCCGGAATGTGTGTTGACGGATCAAACCTTGTAGCACGCGGTGAGATCCACTAATCAGACAGGATATGGTCAGCGGGGACTAAAATTAGCAAGACTGAAAGGGAAAGAATGAGGACGGGGGGAGGGAGGGGGCCGGCGCAGGGGCTGGGGGTGGGGGGTGGGGGGTGGGGGGAGGGTTGCGTGTTGGAGAAGTTGCGAGAAAGCTGGTTTTTGGATGACCCATGACGGAAGCACTCGCCCACTCTGTCCTGGCAGCTAGAGAGAGTGGGCTGCAAAACCGCAGACGTCTCATCTGATAAACACACACACACACACACACACACACACACATTATACTCTGTCCCACAGTCTTTTTCCTATCCGAGACACATCTCCTTTACACCTATCATCTGCTATAGAGCAGGTAAGGAAATGATGCCCAGATGCACCGCATATATTTGTGTAGAGGGAACCCGAAGCGAGACTGGATACACACTGAACATGCGTAGGCAAATCACCTAAAAAGGAAATGCCATCCTCTTCCTGTTAGTTGTCACTGTTTTCGCTGCCGTCCCTCCTCGGGCCTATGAAAATCCAGGTTCAGTCACCGTTTGCAGTTTATGCAAAGGTCAAAAGCCGTGCCCCCTCCGGCCCGTGAAGAGAGATCGTTGTAGACCGAGCAGGGCAGAGGTCCAGATGGAGGATCGTTTTACTACCCAGAACCGGGTTTGTTTTAAAAACAATGTTCACGCGCCACATTACGGGCACGATACCGATTGGTTGTTCGAGTCCGACAGCTCGATATGTACCAGTTTATTTATACGTTCGAGCTATTAAAGGGATTTTTCCACCCACAAAACACAAAACCCAAACCTCTCGGCTTGCGGCACGTAGACGCGGGCCCAGAGGTTCCTAAGAAAAGTATAAATAGAACAGGGTTTTATTACAGGGCAGCTGGGGAGTCTTGTGTGTGTGTGTGTGTGTGTGTGTGTGTGTGTGTGTAAGTAACCGAGGCTCTTCTGCTTGGGGTTGCGGTCAGGGTCTCAGTGTATATCTATGTATTGACCTTCTTTTGGGGTTGTTTGTGGTCTTGGGTACTTAGAGTCAGGAACAGCCCCTGTGCGACACTGAAAAAACGTTCAAAGAAACGGTGCAGCTCGCCAGAAACAAAACAAACCGACGACGTTCGGCCGACCCGGATGACGTCCGCGCGTTCCTCTGGAGCACGATCCGGCCAGAGCGCGAGGGCGTGCTCGTGTTTTGTCATTCTGAACCCGGTGTCGCTATGCGGAGAGGCGAAAGACTCCGCCTCCTTCCTCGTCAGCAGCGGAGATGCGTTTCGCAGAGGTTTCAGGTCACCGGTCACACCTGTTCCTGCCATCCTCACACATGCACGCGCACACACACACACACACACACACACACACACACATTCCATTAAACATTAGCTCCTGACCTACATAACTTCTCCAGAAACAGGCATCAGCTTGCATGCACGTGTGTCTAATGGTCAGATACAAGCAAGTACACACACACACACACACACACACACACACACACGCACGTACACACGCACACGTAGCGATCCTCTCGTGTGGACTTTGAAGTAGTCAGACGTACTCAGAAGTGTGTGTGGCTAGCACCCGGTTTTATCAGTCCTTCCCTCTTTCTCATACTTCTTAATGAAAGGGAACAGGTGTGAGGGCTGAGATTCAACTGGCAAGAGATAGTGTGTACGTGTGTGTGTGTGTGTGTGTGTGTGTGTGTGTGTGTGTGTGTGTGTGTGTGTGTGCGCGTGTGTTTGTCAGGGGGTGGGGGAAGGAAATAACAGAGAGAGAGGCTTCCATCCAACTGCAGCTTATTTACTCCCACAATATGGAGTTGTGGATTTTGCTGGTCTAAATTTCACTCTTCAGTTGCCAGGGCTCGTAAAGCACGGAGTAGCCCCTCTCTCTCTCTCTCTCGCTCGCTCTCTCTCTCGCTCTCGCTCTCGCTCTCGCTCTCTCTCTCTCTGTGTGAATTAGTACGTGTTTAGCGTGCGTAGCTCCTCTCCTATCAACACCGCCTCCAGCGCACATCGTGTATACATTTATGCTAGAGATATAACCGAATTCAAATATATTATCCCGATATACCCCCCCCCCCCCCCCCCCCCCCAAGAAAGCTTGTGAGAAAGGTTCACATCTGGCCGAGGCGAGGGGCGTGCGTCAGGCCCGGGATACCCATCGCAGATCCCCATCGCCACGCTCCGAAATCTAGCGGGAAGCCTTCGCGGAAGAGCGGAGACCGTCACGATGGCAGCAATGACGGGGACTCGATCTGGAACGCGATGTTCAATAGACACACACACGGACGCGACGGTCAGGTGTCCACATAACCGCGCGCGTCCGGCACACATCCGTAACGGAGACCAGATGTGAACTGGAGTGATGTAGCTGAGGTTGAGGAACTGTAAAACCGCCAGAATTTACACACCATGCTGCCATTTCTACATGTAAATGTGAAAATAAATAAATAAATAAATCCTCCGGTTTAGGCCCCGTCTCCTTCTGGTTTAATTCCGAATACACACACAGATATTTGGAGCACTAAACCCATCGCGCTATACACCTAGTATTGACATATCGGCCGCCGGGGAAGATCTGATACCGTATGACGCGTGTAGGATACGCAAGACCCGAGCAGGTATTTGTCCGGGAACGGATTGTCTGGGAACGTTTTCCTCCGCGCACCGCGTCGTGTGACGCCGCAGATCAGAGTCCACGTGATAGAGCTGGTCTGCACCGGTGGGTTTTTTTTTTTTTTTTTTTTTTTTTTTTTTTTTAGGGCTCAAACCAGAAGAAAAAAGGAGAAAAAGGAAACGACGAGTGTGTCGACATCGAATAACACACGCAGGAGCGGATATTATTACGACTTCTGCTTTCGGGGTGTCTGAGTTTTAGTCTGTATGTGTACGTGTGAGTGACCTTGAGCCGGTTTTAAGGTTAACGACGAGAGAGAGAGAGAGAGCGAGAGAGCACGGATACGCCGACACCTACACGCCGGTATCACCTTTCTAGAGTCTACAAAGCATCCTAAACTGAGTGAATCCCCCCCCCCTCCCCTCCCCCGCGAAACCGAGCGTCGATCTTATCTGCGTGCAGATGTTATCCGTGCCGATAAACAGAGGACTGTCGGTGTTCAGGGAGTTTTTTTTTCTGTTTTATAGATGTGTGGCATATCCGGGACCCTCCTGAATTCACACACCGAGTGCATTTTGCAGCATGTTGTAAACAGCTGCACGGCGTGTGAGAGGCGTGTGAGAGGTGTGTGAAAGGTGTGCGGCGGTTAGACAAAGTGTGAGAATGCTTGTGTTTGGCGCGTGAGGGGGCGTTCGTCTGTCTGCCCTGACTCAGATCTGAACATCGGCGTGCCGCCCGCACCGAGGTGACTGGTTTGTTATTCAGACTGCAGTTACGGTGAGAAGGACCCGCCGTACACACGCCCACTCTGCCAGCTCCCCTGGTTCCCGTGGTTACCGGGATGATGGAGCGACGGCCGCTAGCTCAGAGGCGGCGGGGTCGAGGCGGGCGAGCCAAGCACCTATGAGTGGGTCTTATGCAACATCCCCTCGTCGATGCTGTGAGAGAGAGAGAGCGTGTATGGGGAGTGGGCTGAGAGCGGAAGCCTGACCTGCTTCTCTGTTTATGCAGGCGGTCGTTTAATGACGCCACCCACACACAGCCCCTCATGCTGGCGCACTTCCTGCGGAGTCCGGCCGCCCCGCGCCTGGAATACTTCTCTGAAAACGGCTCCGAACGAGAGCCTGCCGGAATGACCGGCCGCGTGACCTCCGTCGGTCCGTCCGGCCCCGGCGTCGTATCCGACTCCGCGATGAAACGCGCCGTATTAGACGCACGGTCCGACGACGGACGCGGGCATCGTCTCGGACAGCCGGCGCATTCCGAGGAGCGCGGTCGTTTTCTTGAACTTGCGAAAACTTGCATGAGAGTGCATTTCCTGCCGCGGGCTTGCTCTCTTGCTCGAAGAGAACGTGTAGGCGTGTATGGATGACCACGATGACTGCTCCTTCAGGGGTCATGTGTGTCACGACGTTATTTCGATTAACTAGAACCCCTCCCACTCTGCGCCGTCAGACCGCTGAGTCATCGGAGTTTTTACATTTTTAAAAACAAAAAAAATGCTATTAAAGGTATTCTTACGAAGTATTGACATGCTGATTACACACACACACACACAAGTATGCAGACACACCCTTTTTTTTTTTTTTGGGGTGAATTTAAGCAACAGTTGTGAGTTAAAGTAACTGCAGCTGTGCGTGTTTGAAAGCCAGAAAGCTCTGGTGCTGAGGCTGAAGTGGATGTTTGGGGGTTGAGAGGGTGAAGGGCGGGATGGAGTTACTCCCCACAGGTTTGCGGGATGCTAATATTTTAGCTAAACAATGCTAATTACACAAACCACTGTGATCATGAGAATACCTGGTGGAATGACCTCAGATATGAGTCTTGACCAGAGTGCTCTCCAGTAATCAGCATTCATTTTACTTTAGAATCTATTACTTAATGTCTGCTACCGATTGAGTCAGTGGAGTGTGTGTGTGTGTGTGTGTGTGTGTGTGTGTGTGACTGCGTTTATTGGCAAAATAAATCACCCACGAGGTGAATTTTTGTCTGCGTGTCACCGTAAAACCATCATGAGTCAACCTGATACATGTGGACTCTCGCACGGCACGTAAGCAGCACGAGAAAGGTCACGTATGTCGCAGACCCTGCGCGGTACTCGCAGCTTCGGCTCTTATTACACCAGCTGCTCCGCTCAGATCTGCATTCGCCCAGACCCATTCTGATGAAACAGTTCCCCAGACACTACGTTCACATGGACGCCGGTACTCCGATCGAGAGACCGGCGTGTAAACGGCGATCATCGATGACCCTGACGTGATCGAGGTCACGCTCGAAGTAAACACAAACGGAATCGAGACGTGTGGAGGATTCCCGTTTTAGTCGCGTTATCGACGCGCGCTACAGACGCGTACGCGCCTCGATCACGCGGGGGTTTTCAAAGCATCGTGCCGTACAGGACGGCGGACGAAAGAGAGAGAACGGCTGCGTCCCAAACCGTGTACTTGCCTACTACTGTATATAGTAGGAGAAGCGCATGTATGTCAGCCGGTATATCGACGGCGATTACGCGGTTCGGGACGCAGCCCACGGCTTCAAGCGGTCGTCTGTCTGCACGTACAGCACGAGAAATAATGAACCGCGCTCGAAGCGTTCGTAAAATTTACCGATAAAAACACCCAAAACTGTATACGGTCGCATAACGAAGACGGACCGTGTGACGCGGTGACGTAATGACGCGTGCTGTTAATCGAATTATGTTCCAGAACACGTAAAAACGGGAACACGACGGGAGTATTCTAAAAGCGACTCGTGTAAACACCTCAATCAGAATATGGTCTTATTCAGAGTAAGGTCAGCGATCAGATCGCCGCCGCCCGTGTAGACGTGCTCAGTGGTGCTGCTTGGGTTTTTCCCCTTTTCTTGCCCTCCTACGACGGGCTGTTTTTCTGAGTTGTGGTCATACGCTGGTCAGGTGCTGCCGCCTCGTCAACATCGGCTGATTCCGCGGGGTTGTTTACACACGCGGTCACGAGTCCTCCACGTTCACGCTGTCTAATGTTTATAAACTGGTCCTTGTCTTGTGCAACCCGTGTCGATCCACCCGACAGCCTCCTAATCCGATCGAGAGATACACGCGTCTCTAGAAAACTGAAGAGCTGGGCGTTTTGGTCGGTTCATTAGGCGTGTGGAATGAAGTTAACAAACTGTTTTGAAGTCGCTCTTTCTTTCACGTGTCTTGGATTATTTAAATTCGTGTATGTGTGTGTGTGTGTGTGTGGGGGGGGCAGTGTGTGCTTTATTCCCTTGAGCGTGAGTGAGTTTAACCTGGATAGAAGGCCACTTTATGTAACAAGCTTTCAAAACTGGCCTAGAAGCCGGCTGATAACTTTCCCTCCCTCCCTCCCTCTTCTCTCCCTCTAGCTCCGACACGCCACACACTCATTTCGTGCCTGTTTGGCTTGTGAAAGTAGGGCAGGATTTTCCTACGCTCCTTTTTTTTTTCTCTCTCTCCTTTTTTTTTTTTTTCCTGGCCCAGAGCACGAGCCAGCAAGTCCCCTTTCTCTCTCTCTCTCTCTCTCTCTCTCTCTCTGTGTGTGTGTGTACTCTGTCCCCTCAGCTGAGTTAAGTGCTTATGTAAGGAAGGATTGTTGGGGGAGGGGAGAAAAGCAAAAAAAAAAAAAAAAAGGAGGAAAGTAGGACAGGATATACCAGAGAAGAAAAAAAACCCCCGACACACAGTCCTCCAGCCTGAGCCGTAGCGCCCCTGCTCTGAATTCTCCACGTTCAGTTCAGTCACCACCAAGAGGAAGACCGAATGTGCGTCATATATTACTGGATATTGTTTTCCAGATGCATTACTGAACTTAACGGAAACCAGCATTTCACTGCAGAGAGGAAAAATATTCTTGTCGTGTGTTTCAGTGTGTGTGTGTGTGTCGTCATAAACTGCCAAAAGGCAGATGGCGATAAATCAGGTGAGCTGAGGGAGGCACTCCAGGTTATTTCAGTGTGTGTGCGTGTATGTGAAAGCGAGAGAGAGAGTGTGTGTGTGTGTGTGTGTGTGTGTGTGTGTGTGCGTGCACGTGGGTTATGTAACTGTGGTGGTGTGAGCTAGGCAGGCAGTAAACAGGGCTGAGGGAGGGACGTGAGAACGGAACCCAGGAGCATGGCTGCACCGTGCCACGCTTCATGAGGTCTTTAAAGGGACAGGCCTTTAATTCCGAATGCAACGCCCCGCGTGTCCGAACTCCACCGGACTCCTAATGAAGCCCGGGTAACTGTAGCTCTCGGGGAAATTCCGCCGCCATGCGAAGCTCAGTGTTTTTCCTGCTTGCCGGGTTTCAGCTGATGGAAAAAGTCAGTCAGGCGTGTTAAACCAGAGCGGCTCTCCAGCACCGGCGTTGACCTCATCTCATCCCGAGTCTGCAGGAACTCTCAAAAATGTCGACACAAAAACAAATCGAACACCTGCGACTTTCGCATCACGGCTAGCCGAAAATAACCAGCAGAATTTTCCAGAGACTGGTATTTCGTCCGCATTGTCCGCTGTCTCTTCCTACTTTCAAATGAACTGCGGCCGGAATAATAATAATAATAATAAGCTCGCGAAAAGCGTTCCTGCAAAAACACCCGTTTCAAAATCTTCACTAGTTCCTAGCAGGAAATAAAAAAACGTTTGTTTGGTTGCAGAGTACTACCTTCCTTCCTTCCTTCCTTCCTTCAAGTGTTCTTTCTTTCCATCCCTTTCCCTCCAGAGATCGTTCTTCATCAGGCTGACGAGGGACAATAAGTCGGAGAAGTTCTTCAAGGTGTTTTACGAGCGGATGAAGCTGGCCCAGCAGGAGATCAAAGCCACCGTGACGGTCAACACCAGCGACCTGGGCAGCAAGCGCAAAGACGAGGACACGAACGACAAGGAGGCGCCCGCCAAAAAGAAAGGTCGGGGCCTGCACGGGACATACACCGCCGGAGAAGGAGGGAGGGAGGGAGGGAGGGAGGGAGGGAGCGGTTGGTCGAGTAACTCGAAGGCCGTTAGTGTCGTTTTTACATGTAAGGACATTGTGAAACAAATCTTAAGAATTTTGAAATGAATAACCGCCGTACTTTACTGCACTTGAGAGCGCATCTGAGTAATCAAACACACGCAGATCTTTATCACGGCTGTCTTCTCCTCCAGTGAAGGATGTCGCCGTGGTCACGGAAGAGGTGCGCGAGCAGCTTCTGGAAGCTTCCACGGTCACAAAGAAGGCTTTCACTGCGTACAGACGGGAGGTGGACTCGGACGAGCATCTGGGCGGGGGTGAAGTCCCGAGCGCCTCGGCGGAGAAGAACCAGGACGAGAACGAGATGAGCGTCACCATAACCATCATGCAGCCCATCCTGCGTCTCATGCAGCTGCTCTGCGAAAACCACAACCGCGAGCTGCAGGTCAGCACCAGGCCCGGTCTCTGTACTGCCCCGAACCTGCGCTAACTGATGGGCCAAGACATGACCGGGAACGTAGAATAAATGTAGGGAGACGGCCCTCGGGCTAGACCCCGCTCGTGTCAGAACTAGGTTTGGTTATTCTATAGGATATGTTTTGAAGGTTAATTCACCATTCATAAACCGAACCCTAAATATGGAACGTTCCCACGGCAGACGTAAACTCTAGTCTCCGTGGCTGTTCTCCCTGAATCCCCTGTGCGCTGCCGTCTCGAGTGCCAGCGCGCATCCTTTTATACCCCGTCGACACGTTTTCCACTGAGCTGTGATCTTCTCCACCTCTGTCTCTCTTTATTTGCCTCTGCAGAACTTCCTGCGCTGTCAGAACAACAAGAACAATTATAACCTGGTGTGCGAGACGCTGCAGTTCCTCGACTGCATCTGCGGCAGCACCACAGGAGGCCTGGGTCTGCTGGGGCTCTACATCAACGAGCAGAACGTGGCTCTCATCAACCAGACCGTGGAGAGCCTCACCGAGTACTGCCAGGGCCCGTGCCACGAGAACCAGGTGGACACCCGAGCACGTTCGCACTTACACGCACCTTTCCGCCAGCAGTACGCGCTACAGTACACGGGCACTCGTATAAAAACGCACCCGAGAAAGCGTCAAGAACCCGAGGTTCCTGCGTGTTCAGGGAAAGGCGAGCAGATCTGACTCCGCCGCACGTTATTTCCGGGTTTCTTTCGGCGTCAAAGGCTCCGGGTTGTATAACGGCAGCGGCGCTTCCGTTCCGTACTGATGATGTCATTAGCATTTTCCTCAGGAACGGCATAATCACCTGATCGAGCGTTTCAGATCGTGCTCTCGTTAAAGGAGCACCGTGCCCGTGTAATCTAACACTAATATGTACGCGGGTGTCCGAGAGTACGGCTGCACCCGCGCGTGTTTCTTTTTCCGTGGCTGGTAGCTCGGTGCTATTAGATTACTCGGAATCTCTCTCCGTTGCTTTTCTGTGAATCGTGTCCGTTAGTAGTAACAAATGACCGACCCGAGCGACGCAAACCTCCTCCCGTGTCTTTCAGAACTGCATCGCTACTCACGAGTGCAACGGCATCGACATCATCATCGCGCTCATTTTAAACGACATCAACCCTCTGGGCAAGAAGAGGATGGACCTCGTGCTGGAGCTGAAGGTACGCACGCACGCACGCACACAAATAGCGTACCACGCATTGCGTTTCGAACGTAGACGTAGTAGACGTCCGCTCGGATCGTAGCCGGGATCCGGTCGTCCCGGAGACGTAGGGAAGGAGGTTCGGCTCGACGCGCGTAGTAATTCTGAGACTTTTTCCCCTCTGTTGAGCAGAATAACGCCTCCAAGCTGCTTCTGGCCATCATGGAGAGCCGTCACGACAGTGAGAACGCCGAGCGGATCTTGTACAACATGCGGCCTAAAGAGCTGGTGAGTGATGGAGGTCGTCCCACACCGTGCGTAATTCCGCCGGACCTCGTTCCTCAGCCGTTCGGTAGAGTCGAGGGAAACGACGGAAGAGAGTCCGGGGTCCATCCGGCGCAGTACGTGCCGAGCCGAGGTCAGAGGAAAACGCTTCGACGCCCAAACCGGGTCCTACAAAAATCCTACAAAAAAAGGAATCAAAATGATACCTGAATTTGTAAATATCTCCGAATGAATCTCTGAATATCCGTAACATTTCCGTAACACCGATCGGGACTATATGAGACGAGGGACCAAAACGTATTTGATTTGCGTGTGTATTTAAAACAAATAAGCCACAAATGCAGTCGATAATAATCACAGTTAGCCGATCTTCAGCTCGGTACGTTTACCGATTTACAGGATTTTCACGATCTCTATTATTATTATTATTATTATTATTATTATTATTATTATTTTATGTAAACGCGTCGTATTGAACTCTTTACAAATAAATCCGTTCGTATCCGAATTGCCGCGTTTGACGTATGGAATAAAAAATGGATACGTTTTTACATTACATTACAAGCGATGAACGAGGCCGAGCGTGCGTAAGGAGTCTTGCGTAAGTATTCACCCCGTCCGAAGCTTTCCCCTTTCTTCTAGCGGAACATCCTGGAACTGAAATGAAAATCAGACTAGGATTATATGTCACGTACACAGAATAGCCCGTGATATTAACGCGGTAAACCTCTCGGCTGCTTCTCTGACGGATCCCCGCTGTTCTCGATCACCGGCCACTCTCGTCGGACGGGCCCCGTCTAGGAAGGATCGCGGGTTCGGGTGTAACGTGGCGCAGAGGGTGTTCGTGTTTGGCCGTTTTTTTTTTTTGTTGTTGTTGTTGGTTTTTTTTAAATCACCAAACCGCGATGAATACTTTTGCCGGACTCTTGGACAGCACGATGCTGTTTGTTTTTAGGTACAGGACGTTTTCTTCCAGGAGCTGGTGTATTTGTCTTGAGATCATGTGACACTTTAATTGCACACTGGTGAGCTCTACTTCACTTCACGTGACGTCTGATGTAACCAGGACTAACGTACGTCCCCCTCCCCCCTTCAACTGAGAGTTTCAGGTTGCAAAAGTTCAAGTGGGGCGAATACTTACGCAAGCCACTATATATGGGTTACTAGGTGCGTTAAAGGAAATCGTTTCTTTTTTTTTTTTTTTTTTCTCTCTTCGACGTGTAACTGGAATGAGACGGGAGCGTCTGAGAGAACGTCTTCGTACGGAGCACCTTCGACTGAAATACTTCCTTTTGCGCGAATCTATAACGACTTATCGGAGTTTTCCGTTCTTTTCCCCGATACGAGGAAACGTCGAGACGTGTATTGAAGTTGTGGAATGCCGAACGCCCTGTCGGCTTCTCGTCTTCAAACGGACATGTTTCTGCAAGCGCACGTTTTGCATTAAAGCGAAAGCACGCACATACACTCGAACCACTGACGCACGAACGTGCACGTCTAAACAAAGCACGTGCGCGCACGTGCACGGTTTCTCACACACACACGCGCACACACACACACACACACACGTGTGGTGTATGTGGTTGATGCATGCAGGTGGAGGTGATCAAGAAGGCATACATGCAAGGAGAGGTGGAAGTGGAGCACTCTGAGGAGGACGGGGAGGGCGAGGAAGAGCACGCCGCCTCCCCGCGCAACGTCGGCCACAACATTTACATCCTGGCCCATCAGGTACACGTTCTCACACAGTTTCAGTCTCATGCAAATACCTACAAACAAGCGTACACACACACTTCTATAGACACAAATTTACATAAACATTTGCATGTCATTATGCGGGTCACGAACCAGTTACATAAATGCCGTAAGGAATTAAAACACTCACGCACCGGGAAAAGAAAACGCCGATTTCAAAGGAAGAGTCGCAGGGATCCTTAAAAGAACGCTTTTGCTTATCAGCGTCATATCTGCACAAATATTTACATATACCTGAAATGATCTTATTCAAAGCTACCGCGTGGAAGAATTTTCAGTCTCTCTGTCAGAACTAGTCCGATCTGTGTTCTCCGTGTGTTTTATTACCTAATCTTTATTATATAATCGGGGCAAGCAGACCCCCCCCCCCCGCCCCCCCGCCCCCCCCCACACACACCTCCTTGATGACTCAGTCTGGCCCCGTGTTCAAAAACACATCAAGCACACCTCCCAATAGCAGAGAGTCCTCTGGCTAAACGATATTATAACAATCTCTCGACGGAGGCGGAACGGGCCGACCGTCACGTCGCTCGCCGGCCTGCCACCACGACGGAGGGCCGATAAACGCCGTCCGCGTCCGACGGGACGCGATCAGGCTTCCATCGACCCTCCGAACCTCCATCACGCCTCTTATCCTGTAATATCCAATAACAGTTCCTACGGGTTTGATTTCTCACTCGCTCTCCTCCGATTGGCCGCCCGCTCTCGTCTGTCGGCGTGTAGTCAGACTTCTTTCGCGCCCGAAGCTCGAGCGCGACGGGCGTCTGACGTATCCGAGCCGGCGAACGCGGAATTAAACCCCCGACTCGGAGTTCCGACGACAGACCCTCGGCCCGTCCGATCTGGAGATCGGACTCTTTGCCAGTGAATACTCGTTTGTTTTTATTGAGGTTTTTTTTACGGCTGCACGTAATGCTGCCCTTCTGTGCCACGATGCAGATATACAGGCAAGGGATCTTCTTCCGCGGTCTCTCTCCCCGCTCATATTCGCGTCAAATACGCTCATATTTGCGTTAAAGATATCGGACGGACGGTATGTGAACATGCATAGTTTAATCTGATTTCAGAGCACGCTGTTTATATGACCACCTGAGTAATCTGATAACTGACAGAACTATCTCCCACACTCACTTTTCTTTGTGTACATACGTACAGCTGGCCAGACATAACAAGGAGCTGCAGGCCATGCTGAAAGCAGGAGGGACGTACGGCGAGGGCGACGAAGCCCTGGAGTTCTATGCCAAGCACACGGCTCAAATAGAGGTCTGTACTTCCCGTTTCCGCCAGCCATTTCGGATCTACTCCTTGAAAGACACCACGGCGGTTGTGTAATATGAAGCGTACCGGGTGTCCTGTATTAGAAGAGAACCCGTAGGACGACAGGTGGCTGTCGACGGCCGCTTTAATCCGTCTGTCGTAGAACAAGCCGCGGGAAAACGCGCGTGTATTTTCATGTATAGTCGGTGTGCTGCCCGTGACCGTTTCACAAGGTGTTGAGTGTAACTTGTGGTTGCCGCTCAGATCGTGCGCCTGGACCGAACCATGGAGCAGATCGTCTTCCCCGTGCCCAACATCTGCGAGTTCCTCACGCAGGAGTCCAAGCTGCGCGTGTACTACACCACAGAGCGAGACGAACAGGGCAGCAAGATCAACGACTTCTTCCTGCGCTCCGAGGACCTCTTCAATGAGATGAACTGGCAGAAGAAACTGCGAGGTACTCAAGAGACCTCTGGTAGCGCAGACTCCGTGCCCTGTGCGTGGCCCCTCTCACTTCCTCTCCGTCCTAAATAAGGTGACTTACACACTCTCTGACTCTCTCCGGGTGCAGCTCAGGGCGTCTTATCTATCTCAGGCAAAAAAAAAAAAAAACCCCTGACCTCGTCACGCCCGGGGAGAGAGGAGGGTGTGTAAAAGCAGTTTAAAGTAGCAACTATAAGTTCATTTCTGTTAAGGCATGTGCATACAGTGTTATAAGTGTCTTTATTTGCAGGCGGAGTCGAAAACGTCCGGGGTGGGAAAAAAAAATATATATAAATATATATATATATAGTCCCGTAGCTCTCGGCTAGCTCTCCCGAAGATCAAGCAGGTTCATCGGGATCTCCTTTTGAAGGAGAGAGGGAGAAGAGCGAGTGCAAGGGGGAGCACTGGTAGGAGGAAGGGGTTGATAAGAGTTCAGGTGTGTGTGTCGGGGATGACGAAGCACGTGGGAGGAAAAGAAAAGAGCTCTGGAGCTAGGAGGAAGGATGAGCGATACCTCAGGAGGAATGAAGGCAGACGATCAAGCCTCGCTTCTGTTAATAAAGTTCGGATGGAGAGCCGGAGGAAGCGAGGGAGAGCCGAGAGAACGTGGAAAGAAAAGGAACGGAATGACGTGCGAGGTTGAGAAGAAACGACAAAGGGGGGGGGGAGGGAGGGGGGGAGGGGAGAAGAAGCAGGCAGCAATATTAGTAATTTGTGTCCAGTGGGAGAGCGCTTTCGTTTCTGCGTATTCTCTATCAGATTCGGATTTATTTATTTATTTATTTATTTCTAATTACACGGCGCCGGAGAGCACTCGGTAATTGGGATAAGGCGGTGTAACCTCGTATAGAGGTTCCCGGTTCACTTCAGGGCTGTCGGGATGTCTTGGTTAAAAAAAAAAAAAACGTAATAGGATATAATGCCCCAACACACACACACACACACACACACACACACACACACACAGAGTATTTTAGATTAGAAGGCTGTAAGTGTTGTTAAAGGTGTTTCTGCTTCCTGATGTTTCTCCACACAGCAGCAGTTTCTTATCAGCTCAAAACATCAGCGCCGGAAGCCTCGTCCGTCAGCACGGTGTGGTGCGGTCGTATCGCGCGATAACCACGCGGCATGATGGCGTACCGTTATACGGGAATTGATCATCATCTCACCTAAAAAATAAATAAATAAATTAATTAAAAAAAAAACACAGAACATATCCCTTAAACCGCATCATGGGATTGATTTATTTATTTATTTATTTATTTATTTAAAACCGGATCGGCTCGTTTATTTCTCCCACGTTGTTTGATGATGAAATGACGGCGAGAGAAGCTCTTTCGTCTGTCGGAAACGACATGGTGGGAAACGGCGCTCTCCGTGATTCAGTGCGACGCTGTAAGCAGACTGCGACTGGCGGGAAGCGTTGCACGGCGATGCAAGTAATTACAGTCGTCCCGTAGGGATTTCACCTCGTCGATGAACACGCCGGGTCTGTGGTGTGAACCCGAAAACTGCTTTTAGGTCGGACACGCGACAAAGTACAAAGGTCCGAGTACTCGGTAACTAGGTGACTCGACTTAGCTAGAAGTACGGATAGTAATCGTCCCCTCGACGAGCAGGCTCCAGAGCGCTCCCGCAGATGTAGGTCGTTTAACGACGTTCAGCCGGAGCGCGTGAGAAAGTATCGTCGTCGTCATTTGACCGAGCACCCACCAGCCGATTAAAAACCAGACCGGATCGGTCGGCGTAATCAGTGATCAGTTTTTCCCTGATGTCCCAGTGAAAAAACAACCCGAGGTCCGAATAGTGATCCACGCACGTGTCTAAGGACGGTCCGTGAACTCTAGTCGTTACGCACCGAGTGAATTTCCTCTTCATTATTGGTTATAAGACTCTTTTTTACAGATTCGAGACAAACTGTTCCTTTGTAAAGGAGGTGGGGGAGGGGTGGGGGGGGGATATGGAGTACTAACTAAATATAAAGCTCAGCATATTGAGTTAAGTTTAAATGGCTCGTGCTCCAAGGTCAGCGGTTCGAACGCGCTTCACGGGTCCGTTCCAGCAGCTCTGAATAGAAGCCGTGGAGGTTTCCATAGAAACCAGCACACGGTCTGCCCCTTTAACCGTTAACGCTCCGGTCGAGACGGGACGTTTCGGACGTGCGCTCCGGGTAAATTAGCCCGAGCCGTGCTAACGGGACTCTGTGGTCTCCAAAATAAAATGTACACAGAGTGAGCTAAAGATGAGCTGATCGCACGAACACGTCGACCTTTACCGTACCGTACCGTACCGTATATCCGACGACCGGAACAGAATAAGCGCCTGGTAGCGTTACACCAGACTCCCACCTGGGATCGTCTGAGGACTTGCAGGTGCCTGTGTACGGGTTTGTTTAAAAAAACAACAACAATTTGGCAACTAAATTCTGGACACAGTCCTTTCTAAATCTTTTCCCAAAAGCCACTGAGGCAGAGTTCTACAGGAGCTGCACAGGATTTAATCATAATCACAATATCTTTAGAGCTGATAACCTTTTGATGCATAGAAGCGCAGATGTGTGTGTGTGTGTGTCCATTAGTGTGTGTGGTATCGGGCTTACGACATGTCGTGTCTGTTTGATAACAGTGTGTGGTGGGTGAATGCGGACGCATCACCCGTTTTTGTCGATTGTGTGTGTGTGTGTGTGTGTGTGTGTGTGTGTGTGTGTGTTAAGCTTTGTATTGAGTACGTAAATGTAGTAATTGTGTACAATAAGCTGTTCATATGAGCATAAGCTTTGTGAGTGAGTGTGTATTCTCTCTCTCTCTCTCTCTCTCTCTCTCTCTCTCTCTCTCTCTCTCTCCTGTCCTCTTTAGCTCAGCCCATTCTGTACTGGTGCTCGAGAAACATGTCCTTCTGGAGCAGCATCTCCTTCAACCTGGCGGTCCTCATGAACCTGCTCGTGGCCTTCTTCTACCCTCTGGAGGGGGTCCGCAGGGGTGAGAGACGCTCGTACACGCAGAGACGTATAGACGTATAGCATACACGTCGCCGTCCGTAAGTAAGTGAACGGGGTCGGTTTGAATTGGAACGTGTGGCTGTGTATGAACAGGGATATGATTCTGATACACATCGATGATCGGATGTCTGAAATCTGAAAGCAGACGCTTCCGGACGATCAGATCGAGAGCTGATCTGATGAGGTGGTGTGATGATATATTAACAAGCTGTTTTGATCAAGAAAGGCTTTAACAAGTAGAAAAGCCACACCTTCGCTAGGACTGACAGGCAGTCAGGCCACGCCTCCTTCACTGGGACTGTTAGATACGAAGGCCACACCTCCTTCACTAACACTGACAGACACAGAGACTACGCCTCCTTCGTTGGT
>NC_030436.2:19157500-19165000 GCF_001660625.3 Ictalurus punctatus
GTGGAATAATGGAACGATTTTCCAACTTCTTATATGGGGATGTGGGGTGTCATTATTATTATTATTATTATTATTATTATTATTTTATTTTAAAAAATATAATTAACCTTATGATGATATAATGAACCTTTAACGCTAGAGTTGCGCGTCCCTGGTTTTAATCCAGTGTGTGAACGTGATATTGTACTTATAACAGTTACTGTCATCCGTAATGTGCGTACATTAATAAGGCATCCGTAGAACGCCATAAAACTTATGTTATGTGTGTGTGTGTGTGTGTGTGTGTGTGTGTGTGTGTGTGTGTGCACTGACAGGCCTGGAGAGGGACAAGTTTGACAACAAGACGGTGACATTTGAGGAGCACATCAAGGTGGAGCACAACATGTGGCACTACCTGTTCTTCATAGTGCTGATCAAAGTGAAGGACTCGACCGAGTACACGGGACCCGAGAGCTACGTCGCCGAGATGATCCGGGTAAGAGCGGTGAAAGCCCGCGCGGCCGCGTTTAACGGCCGTCGGGACCCGGCGTCCGCCGCCGTAAGCCGTGACGGGTCGACCTCGATGCGCGTGTCGACCCGCGTCGCCGTCCTTCCGGTAAGCGAGCGTGTGAGGACGACGGCGTAGTGAGACGCCGCTTGCCTTTAGCGTACCGTAAATGAAGCCGGCGGTGAATCATGATCTGGAAACCTTTACAGACTTGCATGCACTCACATGCAGCTCTGCGTAACCTTTGCATCGTACGCGGCAGCTTCAGACCGGTTACGTGGATGTAACGTGACGCATTTGAAATGACAACAAAGCCTTTGACAGTAAAACCAGAATCAAAGCCCACTCAGACACATTCATTCAGAGACTTCCAGAAACTCCGCCGCTTTGCATAGGCGTAGCTGTCTTTTTCTGACTGTGATCAGGTTTCTTTCCCCGTGTGTTGCCTGGTAATAATTAAAGCATCGGCGATTAGTCTACTTAACAGCGGTTAATTGATCCCTATCAGTTTTACTAACGCGAGCTTTGACGAGATCTATCGAGAGCGAACAGACCCGGTGGATTTGAGGTCTTACGAGGAAGTTCGCGGCGACGCGAGAACGCTCTGATCGACTCCCGGACCGTCGGTGAGGGTTTATGAGGCGGTAGAGATGGTCCAGCTTGAACGTGAAGGCCTCGTGAACACTACGGGTCACTGCCGAATCAGTGGAACGAAAGAGCTCGCGTGAGTCAGGGGCAGCTGTTCCTTAGAGACCGTGGTTTACTTTAGCTGGGTATTTTCCACTACGTTCCACTCGGCAAATCCGCTCGCTGACCCCGTGTCAACCCGCCCAGTTACGTAACCAGCTGAAAGACCTCATGGGTGGGTTGTTTTTTTTTTTTCGCCCTAAATTCGAGCTCTATTACTCAATCTGTCTGTCCGCATTAAGATTCAGAGCGGTCTTGGCAGCAGCTTGGAATGTGTTAATCCATGAGAGACGCCATCTAACGATTGAACACACACACGCGCGCGCACACACGCAAATTTTACCTCAGTAAAATGTCCAGAGGAGCATGAGTTGGCCCTGTGATCGCAGCTAAGCCTTGTGGGAAGGTCTCTGTCTTCTGTGTTCTGTGTATGTGCATGTGTGAACGACTCCCAAGAAATAATGACCTCCGTCGACCGCGATTACCTCAACTTCCCTGAGAAATGCCGCCCCCCCCCACCCTCCCCCTCCTCCTATAACAACCTCAGTGAAATGTTCAGCGAATTCCTCTCGGTGACGCAGCGGCTCCTGGAAAGCATTTACCCCGACTAAAAGCGGCGGGGGAGGGGGGGGGGGGGGGGGGGATTCCTTAAACGGCCGATTTGAAAGTTTTTTTTTTTTCTTAACGTCCGATTTTTCTCTCCGTCTCGCTAAGCCGAAGCATCAGCAGCGCGTTACTAAAGTTATAGGGTGCGGCGTGGAGTTTTATAGAAGGAAAAGTGTGCAGGAAAGCCCCTACTTCGCCAGTGGTTTCTCTCGTGACGCAGTCAGCGCACTGTTTGGTTGGCGACACGGTTTCTGATCCTCCGGGCACCGGCCGATTCCTGAGCGGTCTTATGAGGAAGCACCTGACCTGAAGATTAGCCGGCCTTCGCTTCACATCTCACACACACACACACACACACACGCTCTGCAGCACGTATGCACACACCCAAAGACCAAAAAACTAGACCGGATTCATTAATAGGTCAGTTTCTCGAACAGCGATTATTAATCAGAGGAAGCAGCACTTATTTTCAACAGCACTGCAGTAATCCATAAAGACTCGGACAAATCTGGGGTGCGACTCCAGACGTTTCTCGGGGGACAGGACGGGTCAGGCGGAGCTCGGGGGATGAGATCCCCCAGTCGTTTTTAAAGACGTTCATGGCCTCGTCGTCGTCGCTTAGAGCCAGAGTAAAAAGTCTGCCTGCATCTGCATGTTCCGAAACGCACACTCAGTCACACACGCACACACATGTTCCTGTGGTGAGCATCAAACTGGTTTTCAGCTTTCGCTTCTGTGAAAGGAAAGAGAGATAAACGAAGTGATAAAATAGTGGGCTTATCGTTTGGCCACACGACCGCTGAAAAGTGCTCGCGACGTCACTGGGAGACGGCTTCTTGTAAATCGTGCCGTCGTCGTTATTAGGAGCTCGGCTGACGTCTGCAGCCTCTGCTGGGGCGCACGGACGGCGTGTGACAAGCGTTGGGAGGATTATGCGGCGGTGTTTCATCCATCACAGGACAGGTGATGAATAATTGAACCGCTCTTGTGTAGTAACTGTGAATCTGTGATCCAGTTTCCTCCTTGAAATATCATATATGACTGTCATGACACACAGATATTGCTCTGTAGATGTGTGTAGGCAGCTTGAAAGGGGCTGCTTTTGGGTCTGACGTCGTTGTTGCTGTTCAGACCGCAGCACGTCCTGTGTGTGTGTCTGTGTGTGTGTGTGTGTGTGTGTACGTGTGGTATTAGTAATGAAATTCACACTTCCTTCATTTCCATTGAAGCAGCAGCTGCAGTCTAATTTGTTGTGGCGAAGCTCTCTCTCTTTCTTACTCTCTCTCTCTCTCTGTCTCTCTCTCTCTCGCGCACTCTCTCTCTCGCACTCTCTCGCCCTCTCTCTTGCACGAGCACGTACGCACAGACGCGCGCACACGCGCATTTCCATTGAATTACTGAGAAGGCTGTTGGTTGTAAACAAAGTCCCTGTGGTGGAATCAGCTAAGATCGGTACGCACAGCCTTATACACATTCTCACATTATAAATGATAAATGACACGGCTCTTTTAGGAGCGTTCGTTCGCCGACAGACAAACAAACAAACAAACAAACAAACAACACAAAGCTAACCTCGACTTGTGACAATTTCATCCGCCTCCACATTTCCAAGTTAGTAGCCCACTGAAAACGGATGTGGACTTGAGTAATCTCTATATTCACGTTTGGCGGGGCTTTTTTTTTCTTCATAGAAATAGCCGGAGTTCTGTTTTCTGAAGAACAGAAAGTAGAGGAAGTGAGGATTGCGAGTGTGAGTCATGAAGTGTATTACTGTACCTTCTCCCTCAATTTAGCTACAGTGTCTCTCCGACAGGGGTTTTTTTTTTTTTTTTTTTTTTTTTTTTTAATACACGTAGGAGCAGCAGCAGTCATGAGGGAACGTTCTGCATAGAAAATGAAACCGTTAATAAATCGAGCAGAATGTCATTCTTCACGCTCGCTCCTTGACGATTCAGACCGACGACGACAGACGGGTTCGCAGTCCGACAAAGAAACCTCTCGGACCTCTTGACACTTAGAGTAAAAACCAACCGCTCATCTAATCTGATCGAATTTCACTTAGACCCCCCAGCACGGTTTAATTCTGAATCCGGTCGGTCAGACGGTAACGCGCTCGCCCGGGCTGATGCGGCGTTTCTATAGCGACGGCCCGTTCGCAAGGATACTCCGTATGATCGACGGCTAGTAAAAAACAACAAAAAAAAACGCATAAACAAATCTCGCCGTTAGACATATTCATCTCGGCGAGGTTTTGAGTGAGGAGACGACGATGTCACGTGTATGAAAGGAGTCTCCGGCGTCGGCGCTTTGGGAAGTCCTGCAGCGGGCCTCGTCGCACCTCCGTGCCGTGGAGTCTGTCCGTCGCATGCTATACCTTACACAGTAGAACACAATAGACATTTTTATTTATTTATTTATTTATTTATTCATTTATTTTCGGTAAACGTTTTACAATTTGAAAGATTACGCAGAAAATTTGGGCATCAAATCAGCTGCTTGGGGGGAGGGTGGGGGGCGGGCAAAAAAAACAAAACAGCAACAAAAGTATCACGATATCTCGTGATATCGATATCACACCGTCATATCGCCCGGCCCTGCTAGGAATAACGAACAACAAGAGATGAGTATCAGACGCGTAGCTCTAGGAAAACACACGAGGACTTATTTATTTATTTATTTATTTATTTATTTATTTATTTTTCTTCTATCTAGCCACTGAGTACATTTCATTGATCGCCCGGACACTTATTTCTTACTCCGAGTTCCTGATTATAGAGCATTTCCCTCCGATCCAACGCTCTAGTGAACACCCCGGATGAAATTTGACATGAACTGCACCGCTCCGAACCCGACATGACTAGTCTTTCGAGCGCGTTCGATCGGTCGTATATTCATGATGGCTGGGCGGTTTCTTTCGGAGATATCTGACCTATTTAGACAGAATGTTATTGCAGGGGAGAGACGCAAAAAAAAAAAAAAAAAAAACATGGTTCCTTTTCTATAGAAGACGCGGCAGAAATCTTCTGAACATGCGTAACGATTCATTCTTGAGAATTCGCGTTAGTCCTTATATGCAGATGTGTGATATCCAGAAGCGTCTCGTTCTTTAAGACGTAGAATATTGGATGATCCGAGGGTGGGGAGTGATGGATAGGAATAGGTGTGTGAACGGTCTGTAGGAAGACGAGGGGTTAACGGGCTAATCCGGGTGATCGTGTGGGTTGCTGTGGTCGAGATGACAGCTGGACAGAGCCAGACACATTAAACACAAACCCCTACGTGAGAGTGACTGTGTTTGTGTTCACTTCCTGTGTGAGCACACACACACACACACACTCCTCTTCTACTCTCAGAATTAGTATGAGCATCTATGCATCACTGGCAGCGTGATTTCCCTGTGTGTGTTGACGTTGAGAGAAGGGGACTTCATCTGGCAACCACACACCGTTTTAGACTGTTAATGCACTTTTAATATTCTCCTTCGCTCTTTTTCCCATCTTTTTTCTTTCCTTTTTTTAATCATTAATAGTAACAGTGCTTCTATTATTATTATTATCAATAATAATAATAATAATATAATCCCAAATACCAGCCAATCATATGACAGCTAGCAGACAGGGAGCGTGAAGGCGAACACGTCCTTCCTCTGAGATACATGAAGCCAGGATCATTTTCCTGAACTGCCGCTAATGCTCGCAGAGGAAAGCGCGCTCTGCCGTCTTCCACATACATGAGCTGACAGACGCGCGTGATTGGCTAGTGTTGCTGTGATTGACAGTGGAGAGAGAGAGAGCACAGACGGTTTTGAATCCCGAATGGCTGTGACATCAGCGGGATTTGAATTCTCAATCACCACACAATACGGAATTTTCTCAGTGTGTGTTGATAACCTTAAACTCCTTCGTTCCAGCCGCACGCACGCCAGCTAACAAGCGTATCCGAATACGTTTTAGGCGTATGTTCCTTCCCTGCTGCTTATCGGAAGGGGGAGGGGAGAAAGAGATGGTTCTAAACGAGTCAAAATATTTTAGATATAGAAAGTAACCCCACCACAGAATATCCGAAGTAACACGCGGAAGGAGATTGCGCTGTTATAAACCCTTCTTTCTTTTTTTCTTTCTTTTTTTTTTTTTTTTTAAATGTAAAATCGTTTAAATAATTTACCTTTCATGTTTTTTTTTACTATTTAAGAGCCTTAAGATTAAACGCGGAAATTGAAAACATCGAAATGGTCCATTCTGTAAACATCGTGGAAAGGGCCTGAATGTGTGACGTGCTTCTGTTGTTCCTAAAACAATCACCAGCACCATGGTTCCCCTTCTTTATTTAATGAGGTCACGTCCCACATGCCTCTCATGTGATTTGATTTTTTGTTTTTTTTCCCGGTAAAATTTTTAAGGTGGAACACGTAAGTTCATGGTTTGGAACGCGGCGTAGTTTCACTTTTATCCGATGTTAAAAGGCACAACGTAGTGGGATGTTTTAAATGAAAGGACCTGTTGGATGGAGTTGGACACTGGACTAACATCCACCCATCCGTTTTCTGCACCGCTCATCTTTATTGGGTCACGGGGGAAACCTGGAGCCTATCCCAGGGAGCATGGGGCACGAGGCGGGGGACACCCTGGACGGGGTGCCGATCCATCGCAGCACACACACACACACACACACACGCACACATTCATACACTACGGACACTTTCAGACATGCCGTTCGGCCTACGGCGCATGTCTTCAGACTAGAGTACCCGGAGAACTTGCGAACTCCGCGTACACAGGGCCACGGCGGAAATCGAGCCCTCAACCCGGGAGGTGTGAGGCGAATGCGCTAACCACTAATGAAATAAGTGTGTAAATGCTCTGGTGGTTGACACTGCTCTCTCTGTGTGTGTGTGTGTGTTTGTGTTTGTGTTTGTGTGGGTGTTTGTTTGTGTGTGTGTGTGTGCATGTGCATTTTGGAGAGGGCAAAAGAATGCAGTGGAGTGACTTTCCACAAGTGTGCCTGTACTTCATCTCTCTCTCTCTCTCTCTCTCTCTCTCTCTCTCTCTCTCTCTCTCTCTCTCTCTCTCTCTCTCTCTCTGTCTGATGTCTCAGCATTCCTCTTCCAAGCTCTCATTTGCTTGCCCGTCTCTTCCTAACACATTCCTCTGCAGAGATGCTCCACACCCTTAGGCTCAATACCAGTGACGTTATGCCCCCCCCCCCCCCCCCCCCCCCTCATGGCCATCCACACGTCACCCTTATACTTACAGACTTATTCTTGAAATGTACTAGGATAGGAAATGTGTGTGTATTGTTCTGTTTGTGCTGCAGAGAGAGGAACTTTTTAATTCTGCATTCATTAGGCGTCATGTTTCCGGGGTCGCTCGTCCGTCTGAGATTCTCTCGGTCTCGGGAACGATACGTCAAGAGCGAGTGGTCGATTTGTTTGTTGGAATTATTGCTGAATTACTCAATGTTCGTCCGATAGTCCAAGCTGGATTTAATTCAATTACATGCTTAAAATTGCTCAGACAGACAGACAGACAGAAAGACAGACAGACAGACAGACAGACAGAGAGAGAGAGTGAGAGACACTCACTATACAGAGTTGAAACCCTGATACGAGATCAACAGGAAGTGTGCTTGCCAGATCATGCGTGTATCCTATAAATAAGCAGCATTGTCTGGTGTTTTGGCCACTCGTCTTAAGAGGCGGTGATTTCCCACAAATGGGCGGG
>NC_030436.2:19175000-19187500 GCF_001660625.3 Ictalurus punctatus
TATACGTTTAACGTTATACCACACGAATCGTAGGAAAGTACACGTTTAAATATTTTTCACTTTGTCGCAAGATACGGAATAAAAATAAGTTTAAAAAAAAATAAATAAAAAGACTTAATAATAAAATAAACAGACTATAGGACATATTCAAAAAGAGAACGGTCGACATATAAGATAAACTAAGTTAACAAAGACTATACCTTCTTACAAATGAAATCCTGATAGACAAATAAATCCTTCTTGTTTGTAGTGATACTAGAGCCACCGGTCTCAAAGTGGGAGCTCTGATGTCCTAACTTATACCTTACTTTATTGTTGATTCCAACTGGAATGTAATGACGATAACAGTGTGATACTGTCAGTTTAATTCGAATGGCAACGCTTCTATGGGTGGAATAGAACAAATAATTTTCAAATAATTTAAAAAAAAACCCCAAACAAAGAAACAAACAAAAATCCTCCGCCTTAGAAAAAGTACCGAAAAATATCATTGCTCACATGTAAACAACTTGATTATTTTTCATTCGGTTTGTTTGCAAAATAAAATCCGCACTGTGGAGTCCTTCGAGCTCGCCTGTATTCGAGTAGCCCGATAAACAGACGGACAGATCCATTCGTTAAGAATGTGAGACATTATCTGGCTCGTATGTTTGTCATATCATGCCACATCATTCTTCGGTAGTAACACCACTGATAGGTGGCTCATTTGATCTTTCTTTTTTTTTTCATATTTATATTAAAGTAGCAAAACATTATAAAAAAAAAAAAAAGGAAAAAAAAGAGAAAAGCTTTCATTAGGGCAAGTGATCGATTCATTCGCGCCCCCCCTCCTCCTCCTCCTGTGCAACTGATGTTGTTCCCCGACAATTACACCACTGCTCCGTACGATTCCACTTTTTTTTGTAATTTTTTGGCTCTGTTGGCTTTCCACATCGCCGTTCAGCTTGCTGGACTCCGCGCCTCTCCCGAAAAGCGCGTGGTTGTACACGGGACACGAAGGGGAGGGGAGGGGAGGGTGCGCGCGCGCGCGAGAGAGAGAGAGAGAGTGAGAGAGTGAGTGAGTGAGAGAGAGAGAGAGAGAGAGAGATTTATCTCTAACAGACTTGGAGCTGCTGAAAGCGCCGTCCGACACGTGAGGCTCATGTGACGAGGCAGGGAGGAGAGACGTGTCTGCAGTCACAGGTTTTTTTTTTTTTTTTTTTTACACGTACTCTAGTCCACCCACCGCACACACTCAGACACACACACTCCAGACACAAACACACACACACACATTTAACCGACGACCGGAGCTTCTGAACTATTGCGCCTTGGCTCGCCAGTTCGCCAGCAACATCTCTGTCCTGCACGCGCGCGCGCGTGTGAGTGTGTGTGTACGTGTGAGTGTATGCGCGCGAGCGGTGTGTGTTTACAGCATTACAGCTCGTCGAACAGAATAATCTGGAAACACCGGCGGAAAAGTCAAACTTGTTCTTCTTCTCGACGTGGGACAATTTTCTTCCGAGGATATTTATATATTTAAGAGCATTTACAAGAACTCTGTTTTTTTTTTATATATATATATATAAATATATATATATATCCGCGTGTGTATTTTTTTATATACACACACACACACATATATATTTATTGATTTAAGAGTATAATTTGAGGAGGAAAGAAACCCTACATTTATTTCTAAGCCGTTACTTCTACACTTGGGCGATGGAGCGGATTACGAGCGCACAGCCTCCTCCACGTCTGGCCAAGCAGAACCCGTTGGACATGGCTGCCATGCCGGGGTAAGAGCCATTTTTACCGTCCTAAAACCTTGTGCTTAGATATTTCCTATAAATAAACGCACCGCTGTGCCATTCCCGTGGCGTTCGTGTCGCGTCGGTTGCGTGGAACATGTTGCAGACGGTGCGTAAACAGCGCGTTCAGCGCGGATGCGTAAAGTTTCCCCGATGTTCCTCAAGCGTTTTCTAAACACTCCGTGACATCCCCCCTTCATCTCTCACCGACTCTTCTTCCCTCTTCCCTCTCTCCTGTCATTTTCCTACAGCATGGAGTTCCCTATGTACGTATACAAGCCCAGAAGAGGTGCGAAACGCGGCGAGGACACCAAGGTACGACCGCTTACTTCATTACACTGTTTCACTCAGCCGTTTCATTATAAATCCATCCGAACCCATTTCTTTTTCTTTCTTTCTTTTTCTTTCTTTCTTTTTTTTTTCTTTCTTTTTTTTTAAATCTGAGTGTGCATGCCTGCTCCTCAAGCCTGCATGAGTGTTTCTGAAAGTTCTAGAATGAATAGTGTCGGCGTTTTGGAGCTTGAACAGTTCTTTCATTTCACGCAGGACACGTATAAACTGCCGCATCGCCTGATCGAGAAGAAAAGACGTGACAGGATAAATGAATGCATCGCCCAGCTGAAGGACCTGCTACCAGAGCACCTGAAACTCTCCGTAAGTCTTCATGGGAGTGGAGAGGGAGTGGATGGAGAGCTTAAAACGTCTACCTGTAGCGCCACCTGCAGTGTTGCGTCTCAAACTCAACCACTCGATTATCCGCGCTCATTATTATTATTATTATTATTATTTTTAAAATTAGTCTGCCTCGTGGTTTAATTCGTACTGCATTATTTATGGTCTGCCACGAAAGCGGCTGTAGATCACGAAAAGGTAATCCCCAAAACGCCACGGTAAACTTGTACAGAAACGCAGAACGTCGATCCGAAAAAGTCCGAGAGTTAAGTAGAACCTTCGCAACACCACGTTTCTGCTCTAAATATAAACATTACATCAGATCTGTGGATTAGCATTACGGTGTACGCGTGTAATTCTCAAGCATGTTTACACGGACACGATGCACCCGCTAAATTTAGAGGAGTGTTTAAAAAAGCAACGGGGATTTTATTTATTTATTTATTTATTTATTTATTTATTTCTATCCGAGCTCGCTCACTCAGAAGAGTGGCGTGAGGAACGTTGCTGCCGAGATGCCATACGTGTATACGTCGGACGAGATCGGATCCTCGAAAATGTGTAGAAACCTCCGCAGAGTGAAAACTCCAAGTGTTTGTTTTTTTAATGCTGGATTTGCATGTCCGTTGTGTCTTTGGGTTCGCCCTCGGTGGCGGAGGCTTGAGAGAGGGAGGGGGGGAGGGGGGGGGTTACGTAAGAGAGATAAAACAGGCTTATCGAGTGATTCCTCCTTTTATAGACGCTGGGCCATTTGGAAAAGGCCGTGGTGCTGGAGCTGACGTTGAAGCACGTGAAAGCTCTCAACAGCCTGCTGGAGCAGCAGCAGCAGCAAATCATATCCCTGCAGAATGGAATGCAGATCGGTGAGTTCCACGAGAAACGCTTAGAATAAACACGCCACGTGAAGAAGCAAGTCATGTAAACACTCTTAAGAGCCCTCGTCACTCGTGTACATTTCAAATAAATTTAAAAAAAAAAAACAACAACAACAACAAATAATTAAATATAAAAACCTCCTGAGTTAACATGATCCATTCTCACAAGGTCCGTTCCTGTCTGTCGTGCACCATCAGCAGGTTTTATGTAACCGGCTGAGAGGGATGAACTCTGAGAGGAGATTGTACTCGTGTGTAATCTACTTGTGTGTGTGTGTGTGTGTGTGTGTGTTGCTGCAGGTGATCACATCAATGGGAGCTTGGAGAAGAGCGAGGAGATGTTCCGCTCTGGTTTCCATTTGTGTGCCAAGGAGGTTTTGCAGTACATGGCGGACCAGGAGAACGCGCAGGATCTGACTCCTACGCACATCTTGAACCATCTGCACAAGGTGGCCTCCGAGCTGCCGCAGCGGCCGATCAGCCCGCGGCAGGACGCGCCTTCGCCTGCACGCAAAGTCCATGAGATTCGTGAGAAGCCGGTGGTGGTGCCAGCCAGGATGCCAGAGGGCCACACCAAAAACTGCGTCCCTGTGATCCAGAGGACTTACCCACATAGCAGCGAGCAGAGCGGAAGCGACACGGACACGGACAGCGGCTACGGTGGGGAGCTGGACAAAGAGAAGCGTGACTCCAAAGCTCAGCGGCCCGGCTACTACAGCAAAGAGGGCGCCGAATTGAAATACGGCATCAAGGAGGAGTGGGATGAGCCGCAGGCCAAACGGCAGAGGTCGGACTCTTCTGAGGATGAGTCTCTGCTGGGTCACGGTGGGTATGCAAGCTTCTCTTCCCATCAGCCACCTCTATGCATGCCCTTCTACCTCCTCCCTCCTGTGTCGGCGGCCGCTGCTGCCGCGTACCTCCCCGTTCTGGAGAAGTGCTGGTACCCAGGGGGCATGCCCATGCTGTACCCCGGCCTCGGGGGTTCCACGCCAGGCTTATCTCCCGAGAAACACCCCTTGTCGTTCATCGTGTCGCCCAGAGTAGCGTCCCCTACCACCTCTCATGCTCATACAGACTCTCCAGCCCTGCACCAGGCCCTAAAACAAGTGCCCCCCTTACATCTGGAAACCAAAGACTGATAACCACGTGGAGTCCCCTTCACCTCCTCTGAATGCTAAGAGCGGAGGATACGCTGATGAAGATCGTGCCGGCTCCTGCTCTGCTACCGCTGCCCCGCCCTTCCCCCAGTGTTATTTAAAAAAACAAACAAAACAAAAAAAACAAACAAAAAAGCAAAAAAAAACAAATTCACAAACGCACACGAACCCAGTGGCCAACTCCCTCCACCACGGCAGTAGACGTACACGCTGGGAGAAAGAGTCCGTGTGTAGACGGGTGCACACCGGCCATGTCGAGGGAGTGGACAGGAGACGAGGACTAGCGTGTAGCACTTAAGAGTCACTGTGAAGATGATAAATGACACTGAGTTGTCTGGTTTCAGGAAGGATTGCTCCGCGGGGACCTCTGCTCTCTGCGCTTACGCTGAATGTTTCAACAAACAAACAAACAAAACCTAAATCCAGAATGTGACGTGTGGACAGCCCCTAACAGATAAACCATAAGGACTCTGCCCTTTGCACATATCTTGTAAGTTTTGAATGTAAACCAGGAAAAAAAAACAAAAACAAAAAAAAAAACATTGCTAACGTTTCCCCTGTAGATGCTGCTTTTTTTTTTCTTCTTCTTTCCATTCTTCTTGTTCTTCTTCTTTTGTATTTGTTGACATTTCTCTGTGCTGCCGAGCAAGGCTTCACACTGTCAGGACTCTCTGGCTGCTTTAAATAAAGACTATCCTTCTTTTTTTTTTTTTAGCCTAGAATGCTACCAAATAACGGTCTGCTTTAGTTGACCAGAGCTTTCACAAAACGAGACAACGGCGACAGCCTCATCTCTCCCCCATCGCTAAGTCAAACCACCGGATTCCCCCAAACCGAAGCCATCAAATGCTCATACGCACGCAGGTGAGGCTGATCGACCCTGACGTGGCTCGTTGTGTAAATAAGGGAGTAATGTAATCACAGATGTGTTTGATTTTTTTCCTTTTTCAATTTTCGAGTATGTAATTCATTATTCATGCGAGTAGATGGGGTACTTCTGAGGTAACTACATTGTAATTCATATGTTTATATAGCGTAGTTCGTACATCTCTAGTTTTTGTTTGTTTGTTTTTGTTTTGTTTTTTTTACACATGACCCACAGTTTTTTTTTTTTTTTTTTTTTTTTTTTTTTTTTTTTTTTTGTGCTTTGATTGAGAGAGGAGTTCCAGATATCCGTCAGACGTCATGCACATTAAACTGTGGAGGTCGTGTCTGCATCATGCTCCGTGTCCATTTCTGGTCAAATCTAGACAGGTCTCTGCTCATGCTGTTGCCTTCACTTGCTTAAAAGCAGTAAAATTATGACCGATATGTACATAAAATAAAATAAAGAAATAAATAAAAACAATTCTGGATTCTATGGAAATGTGAATGTACAATGTTTAAACAATATACTAGTTTTGTATAGGAAGAGGTACTTGGGATTTTTATTTTGGGACCTAACAGAAGGTTGCTTAATGTATATATTTTGTCAAAAAAATTAATAAAAAAATGCTGTTGACATTCATTAAAAAGTATTAATAAAGATTTTTTTTTTTTCCTGTGGAATTGCTGCATGTCTTGGCTTTGTCTTTGAAGCCTTGTTTATCTGCCGAAGCCATGTGGCTCTTTCTCAGCCTGTAGTTATGTAACGCGTTATATAACGCTGTCGGTGGAAATCGTCTGGACGTGGGATTCCATATCTATCGGGTTGAGAGTATCCTGACGTTACGACTGAACACCGCACCGGGTCGTTCATTCAGTGCTGACTCGATAAGAATAACATAACCACAGCTCGTTTTCCGGTCCGTACATCAGCTAAGTTTGCTTTAACATATTAAGAATCCATTCAAGCCTAATGATTTTTTAAATTTTTTTTAAATAAATTCCTTTTGTAATATCGACGTTTCAATCTTTTCTGAAGAGCCCGATGAGAAACCGGTTTCGGTAGAACACCCGCGTGGTGATGTCACAACGCTGAGCCTCTCGTCACATGTAGAGCTCTACCAATTCCTCCACGTGGTCTGCCCCGTGCCACCTCTTCAATACTGCAAGAAAGAAGAAGAAGAAGAAAAAGAAATGATACGAAGCCAAACTCTGAAAAGGCAACGCTTTTCGTCCCTGTTTTTCTTTTCTTTTCACAAACTCTCTGCATGAACAGGCCACCGCTGTTAATAAAAAATAAATAAATAAAAAAAATCGTAGCCGGATATCCGAGCTACGATCCCGAGCTCTTCCAGACTCGCATATGTAGATCACCATCATGTGAGATAGGACTAAATATTCATTTCAGTTACTACTATGTTTACATGAGTGCAGGTGCATCTCAGAAAATTCGAACATCGTGGAAAAGCTCTTTTTTTTTTGTCCCGTAACTGAATTCAAAAAGTGGAACTTTCATATATTGGAGGTTCGTGACACAAAGTGAAATATTTTGAGCGTTTTTTTGATTTAATCTCGACGACGACGACGACGGCTCACTGAAATGTAAAAAATCCAGCATCTCACATTATTCGAATAAAGAATGTATGATACGGAAATGTCGACCTGATGAAAAGTACGTTCATTCACTCGGTCGTGGTTTTAATCCTCTTGCGGGAATGACCGCGTCGGTGCGGCGTGGCGTGGAGGCGATCGGCGTGTGGCGCTGCTGAGGTGTTCTGGAAGTCCAGGGTGCTTTGATGGCGGTCTTCGGCTCGTCTGTATCGTCGGGTCTGGTGTCTCTCGTAGATTCTCTATGGGGTTCGGGTCAGGCGAGTCGGCTGGACGATCGAGCACAGTAATACCACGGTCAGTAAACCGGTTACTAGAAGTTTTGGCACTGTGTGCAGGTCCATAAAGCTCGTCAGCAGATGAAGCATGACGTGCTCTAAAATCTCCTGGTAGACGCTGCATCACCTCTCGACTTGAGAAAACACTCTGGACCGACACCAGCAGATGACCTGGCAACCCAAATCATCACTGACTGTGGAAACGTCACACTGGACTTCAAGCAGCTCGGATTCTGTCCCTCTCCGCTCTTCCTCCAGACTCCGGAACCTTGATTTCCAAATGAAATGCAGCATTGACTTCCATCTTCCCCGTGATTGTGCTTGCGTACTGAACCAGACTGAGAGATTAAAGCCTCAGGAAACCTTCACAGGTGTTTGGAGTGAATAATCTGATTAGAGTCTTCTCAGGTCGACATTTCTGTATTATAAATCCTTTATTCGATTATTTTAAGATACTGGATTCTTGATTTCAGAGAGCTGTACGCTGTAATCAGTATGTGTAATGAATCTAGCTATGCTAGGTTGTCCGTAGGTGTGAATGTGCGTGTCCACGGTGTGTTCCCGGGATAATATGACTCTGAGCAGGATAACGTGCTTACTACTAAAGCTAAACTAATGCATTAATTTCAAATTATTTTTATTCTACCTTCTTCTTCAGCGATCATTTTGTGACACGTGAGAACTATGTAAGAACTACGAACAGCTGTTAATTACCAAGTGGACTCAGATGTGTGTGTGTGTGTGTGTGTGTGTGTGTGTGTGTCAGCATGATGTTCTGTTCATATAACCTTTTATATCATTTCTCTTTCTACTTAAATCTGAAATCTTTGATGACACCCAGCAGCTACAGGAAGAAGTTGCTCAATGCTTTGACGTGACTGTGGCGCCATCATGTGGTCAACAGCACCATTACAACCCGAACAACTTCTCTAGACTGATGTGGAGATTTCATCACACAATCTCATTCAGATATCAATAATATCCCTTTTGATAATAATAATAGTAATATTATAAGATTATAACAATATATAATTGAATTGATAGATCACCTTTCATTTAAAAAACACACATAAGAGCTGTGTTAGCACTTTATTTACTTCTTTTAAAAGGTGTGCAGTCCCAGGCCTGTGATCTCTTAGATGGGTTTGGAGTGAGGAACTGTCAATTAAATAATAATTATATTATTATATACAATTATATATATATATATATATATATATATATATATATATATATATATATATATATATATATATATATATATATATATATATATACACAGGGATTCGGAGTTCGATGGAGTAGGACGCGAAGGACTGCTGATTTCGATTAAAATTGTAATTAATTTGCGCTTTTCGGTCATACAATAGATTTTGACTTAATCTACTCCGCTTCCTTGTTTGCACTTTTAACTTTGTGGTACGTTAAAATGTCTGGAAAGAACACGAAAACCCGTGGTACTATTCAGTCACGACTGAGGCCGAGTGTGCGTGCCACGTGCGAGTGCCCTTCTCCCCCTGAATCCACATCGCCGCGTGGTGACCCTGACTTCACCGCACTCAGGCTCGAGCGGCTGGCTTTACTGAGGAAGGACCTCGCCGATATGTTTAAAAAGGAGCTCCAGAAAGACTCTCGGGGGAAGCGCTGTCTATTATCCAGCTTGACCTGCAGGCCGTGAAGACACAGCTGGCTGGTGATAAAGTCGTTACCGAGGCTACCATATCAACACTGAAAGGTACTGTTGGGGAAATGGAGCACGCGCTCTCCGGTTGCACCGATGACATAGTTCATATGAAGACTACTATCGAGTCTCTCACTACGACCGTGACTCAATTAGAGAATAAATGTGAGGATTTGGAGTCGAGGTCACGGCGCAATAACGTTAGGATAGTGGGAGTTCCAGAGGGCCCTGACACCTGTACGACTGCTGCTGTAGCGGCTTTGTTAAAAGACACGTTTGGTCTGGAGAAGGAGCCGGTTTTGGACTGGTCCCACCTGACCCTTCAGCCGAAGCCACGAGCTATTGTGTGCAGATTCCACTATCACAGTGACTGTGTTGACATTGTACGCCGTGCGAGAGAGCTCCAGCGGATTAAAGTGAGGGATTTGACCATCTCCGTTTTCCCTGACTACACAGCCAAGACAGCCCGGGCCCGGGCCGCGTTTAACGAGGTTCGGCGTCAACTCCGTGGTATTGAGGGCGCTCGCTGTGGAATACTTCACCCAGCTCGGCTTCGCATTACATATAACGGTGTTCAGAAGGACTTTATTTCAGCGGTGGAAGCAGGAGACTGTGTTAAACTCTTGATATCGGGGTGAACTGCATCACCTACACAGCGGAGGCTTTTTTTCTCTTCTTTTAATTTATTTTTTGCACTCGGCTTTCCAGCTCTACATAATTCGGATTCTTATTGAATATATTGTCGGTGCATTACTTCGCTTAGATTTTGCGGACTTACTCCTCTTAAATCTACTTCTGTATTGATGTGCTTCTCTGTTTTGATGCTCTGACCGGGTTAGAGTTTCTGTTTATTTAATTTTATTAGTGTTTTTTCCTCTGCTTTACGTGCTACACCGTTATATTATTTGTTAAGTCTTTAAAAGTTACGGACATTATATTTATCATTGTGTGCAGACTGTTTATCAGACTTGAAGTCGGTAGGGGCTTTTTCTCTTACTGGAACTTTTTGTCTTGGTAATTTTGTTGGTTAGTTCAGCTTACTCTCCGAGTTGTTTTCACATTATGGACAACGTTCGGTTTCTGTAGGATACACTGCTGTCTCATTTGTTTATGGAGACTTTGGGTGTGTGTGTGTTTGGTGGATTGTGAGAGTAAGCAGAACATGCCAATGCTTTGAAGGATGTGAATTGGAACAGAGTGATGTTATTTAATTGCGAATCTGTTTTTAGAGGATTTAAACCTAACATGGTGAACAAATTATATTATAGAATTCAGGCAGTTTCACTGGGGTTATCTCATACAGTGTGGCAAGGAATAATCTGGAAAGACCTTTGTAATATCACAGTCTAAACCTGGATTTAAAGAGAAGCAAATCAGTAAATGAATCACATGTAAATGAATCACATGAAAATGAATCACTTGAATATGAATCGCATGAAAATGAATCACATGAAAATGAATCACATGAAAATGAATCATACGAATGAATCACATGTAAATGAATCACATGTAAATGAATCACATGAAAATGAATCACATGTAAATTAATCGTATGTAAATGAATCACATGTAAGTCAATCACGTGTAAATGAATCGCATGTAGATGAATGTCATGAATATGAATCACATGAAAATGAATCACATGTAAATGAATCATAAAAATACATAAATAAATTAAAGACAATAATTATATCACCATCACTTCTTTTGGACAGAGAGAGAGAGTGTGTGTGTGTGTGTGTGTGACTATCTATCTATCTATCTATCTATCTATCTATCTATATATATATATATATCAGACAAATTCATCTGTAATAAGCTTTCAATGGGAATGATCATGGAAGATGTCATGAATGCAGACCGTGTATGTGTGTGAGTGAGAGAGAGAGAGAGAAACTGAAATATGGAACTGATATACAGTAGTGTGCAAAAGTCTCAGACATCCTACTTTTTTATTTTTGTATAAATTTTGTTATAGGGGACCGGCTGGCTTAGTGTTTAGCATGCTTGCCTCAAACCTCCAAGGTTGGGGGTTCGAATCCCGCCTCCGCCATGTGTACATGTTCTCCCCAAGCTTCAGGGGTTTCCTCCCAGTACTCCGGTTTCCTCCCCAGTCCAAAAACATGTAGGCTGATGGCCATTTCCAAATTGTCTGTAGTTTGTGTGTGATTGTGCCTTGTGGGGGTTTGGCACCCCATCCAGGGTGTCCCCCACCCTGCTCCCCGAGCTCCCTGGGATACGCTCCAGGCTCGCCGCGGCCCTGTCTAGGATAAGCAGTATGGAAAAATGGATGGATGTGATTTGATTAGAGATGTTTATTTATTTGATGACTTTTGCATTACTGAGTCGGTACGACAACATTGTATAATTTCCAAACATTACAAAATGAAAATGTTACAGTAAAGAAAGCAACATACGCTTCACAGCATTTCTCTGCATGTGCATAAGACTTTTGCACAGCACAGACACATAACATTTTAAGACTGGACATGTAGTAGATACCCCCCCCCCCCCCCCCCCCAATTTATCAACAACAACAACAACAGCAAAAACATCTGGAAAATGATTGCCCTACTGAACAGATTTGATCCAGTGTCATAAATTTCTACCAGACTATTATTCTGAACTATTATTTTGAACTCCATCATTATACATTAGTCACCTGACTCAGCATACTTCCTGTAAGAATGTACAGGGTGTATCTCAAATCAATCACTACTTCCCTACTCTTAAGGCAGGAATATTGAACTACAACCCTATGAGACAGTTTCTTACAGTCTTTAATGATCTATAAATCATTATTATTATTATTATTATTATTAAATCTGACAAGGTGTTTGGGAAAGGAATTGGGATGGGGTGTAAAAGTACATTCTACAGGTTTAACTTTTTTTTTTTTTTATCCATTTATAGATACATTCAGTGTTGTAGAACATCCACAAGTTAAATCTCTCTGTCTTGAAGCATTCAACTTTTACAAAGCACTGACACTGGAGACTCCTTCCATTTAATATTACTTAATGGTTCTTCAAGAAATCTTACTTACCGTATCAACTTTTATACGTTTCAATAATTGTTACATGTTACAAATGATACATTTTGTTCTTTGTTTATATAGATTTATAGATACGTATACTTCGCCTATTATATAGCAGGTAAGTATGTGGTTTGGGACGCGGCCGTACTCTCGTTTGCCGTCAAACGTTTGAGCGCTGCCGTGTGTGATCGTGTCCTGTCTCACAATGCGGTGAAAACCCCCACACGACGTTAATAGTGTGATTAAGGTGTGTACGCGTCTGTAACGCACATCGATAACGCGACTAAAACAGGAACACTCCACACGTCTTAATTCCGTTTGTGTTTACTTCGAGTGTGACTTTAATCACATTAAGGTCATCAATAATCTCTGTTTACATGCTAGTCTCTTAATCAGAGTATCGTCTTGATCGGGTTCATATCGGAATATCACGGTCCATGTAAACGCACTGACTGTTTCGGCGCGCACTGGCTTCTAGATCACCTTAAGGCTGACGTGCTCACAGGAGAAGCAACAAAACTTCATTTTTGATCAC
>NC_030436.2:19190000-19205000 GCF_001660625.3 Ictalurus punctatus
GTTTCATAAACCTCGTTCTGCTAATCGTGAATCTCTTTCGCAGCCACGTTTGTCGCCAAACGAGACATTTTAGCCGTACTTGGCGTGAATCGAAGAGCGCTTTGGCTGAAGGCGCGTCGTGACGACGTCACGTGACGCGTCTCGGCCCGAACCTGCGGAAATTTTGAAAAATTTCCCGTCTGCGATCGCACAACTGCGAAATCCCGGAGGGACGGGTTATGATGATATTGCATATTAACAAATTTTTTTTTTTTTAGACATTCTGTTTAGGTTTTTTTTTTTTTCTTCTGTTTAAATATCGGAACTTTTTTGTGACGTCAGTCCCGATTTTATTTATTTATTTATTTATCCCCCCCCCCCCACCCATGTTCGCTGCAATAAAGCAATTATTAGGAATCAATCAATAAATAGGAATTTGTTTCCTCAGTTATTTAGTTGTGACTGTGTGTCTTGTACACTCGTTCTTCACTCCGATGTAACCGGTGAAACCACGTGGCTTTACCGACGTGCAACAAATCCGAAACTAATACTCACCAGATCTCCCCTTCTTCCTGTTTCGTCGTAGTTCTGATCTTGAACAGTCATTCTGAAACCCCTGGGGGTTTTCACTTTGCTTCGTCAGGACAAAGACCACCGCGCCGCTTCAAACCCCGTGGCTGTGTGTGTGATTTGCTAATAACGGAACAGGGGTGAAATATTTCACAGTACGACCAGCTGTAAGCATTTAAAAAAAAAAAAAAAAAATTGTGTTTTTTTTTTTTTTTTTTGCGCCTCGTTGTGCCTTGATCCTATTTGTGTTCAATCAGGAAGCTGGAAAAGTCAAACAAAAACAAATAAAAATAAGGAGGACTTTCATGACGCAGCGCAGTTTAACACGCCCGGTGCCGATCCTCAGCACGTCCTAAAGGTTTATTTTAGGTAAATGAGGTGTATTTGATTGGACGTCATCAATTCCAAGCAGGCCTGGAAAGTACCAAACACGAAACAGGATATGTCCCCTCACATGACGAGTGAGAGTTTCTGCATTATTAATAGCGTTAAATCACCGTGCTATCAGGCAGAGCAGCGCTTTCATTGAAGATCAGCAGTTTTCATCTGTTAAGAGATGTGTGCAGCGCTGGCGTTAGAAACACTGCGCCCGGGGGGGGGGGTTACATTTTATTTTGCTCCTGGTAAACGTTTTCCTCAGATATTAGGTGGTTAAAAACAAGATTGGTCTGAGATCATGAGCTTCTTCCTTCACAGCCGACGTGGAGTTTCAGTGCAGCGTAGTCGGCGGTCGTAATGACCGGAAGAGCTCGCGCTGTTCCCTCGGGAAACGGCCCGTTCTCTCAATTCTGCTATGGCGGGGGGATGTGTGTACAGTGATTCACTTAAATATGCACAAAATGCACTCACAAAGAAAAAAATAAATAATAATAATAGCGATCAGTTGAAGAAGGAAACGTCTGTCTTACAACAAGACAACAGTCTGAATTAAAGTGCATATCACGCGTGGGGCGGAGTTGACACCTGATTATTTCATGCGTCATGGATGTGACCTGACTGGTTGGGCGTTGATATGCAAATCAGCTCGTTAGTATTCCAACCCCGACATCCAGTCCAGTGTTTAGTCGATTTATGAATCAGACGGTTGTCGGTCGTTTTCGATCTCGCGAACGTTTGTAAGGCGTCAACGTCTCGTCTCGTCTCGTCACGTGAAGCATATACGTGGCGAAAACACGTCCTGGCGGTCATTAAGGGCTCACGTACAAAATTCGGCAAAAGGAGAAGGTTCGACCGGTTGCTTATTTTAAACGAGCGATCGCTTAAATGGTCAGGCGGTCTGTTCCGTTAGCGTGAAACGTCTCGGTCGTCTTTAACGTCGCACGAGCGTTTGCGTTCCGTTTACAGTACGGTAGACGGGCTGTCCGGCGTCAGATATTAAAGATTGTGCGTTTGTTCTCTTCCTGCTGCCGAACCAGGTCTCGTGGCCAGGCTAGTTTTGGTGAATCGGTTAATGTGAGTCTTCAGTGAGATTCTTTAGTTTAATGTCATGGGTCTTATAGGAGCTTTTCTACCTCGGCCTGTCCATTTCCTGAAGAGTCTGTAATAACCATCAACGTGAGTGAAATATGAACTAACATGGCAACAACAACAACAATAAAAGGGTGATTTGACTCGGATCTAACCATGAGAATGCTCTTGCCAGTCCTGGCTATCTAGCGCGTGTTATTTATTTATATTTTATTTAGATGGGATTTATCGTCATCGGTGATGCAGAAGGAATAAAGGCGTGGTGTAACTGTGGACGAGGAGGTTGCCTTCGTTTGACTTGACTTTGAGTTTCATTCAACGAAAGGGCCTCGTAGCAGCGTTTATTTCAGACCAAACGCGGGAGTCGGTCGAAAATGAGATCAGTCTTACATCAGACTTCTCACTTCTGAGTTAACTCGAATGTAGTATTAGGTTTGTTTTCTTTTCTCTTTCTTCTTCACTCGACCTCCAACTTGCAGCTTTATTAGTCCGGAGATTTAAAAAAAACAAACAAACAAACCAAAAAACCCCCCGTTTGATGACGTTTCACACGTCTTATAAAACAGAAAGTGTGAAAGAAACGTGAAATAAAGCATCACAGGTGCCTTTTGTTGATTTTAAAGGTATACTGCAGAATCATAAAGTGTTCCAATGGTGTGTTTTTATTTATTTATTTATTTTTGCCTATTAATGCTAATAAATATTACAAAAATATGAATCAGGTTTAAACCACGTCGTTTATCCAGACCTGGATAAACATCTGTGGAGCTGCCTACAGCTTTCTTTCTTTCTCTCTCTCTCCTCCAGTGATGTGATTTACAGTTGGTTCGGGTGAAATTCCTTAACCCCGCCCCCCTCTTCACCACCACCACCACCACCACCTCCCAGCTCATTACTCTATATAGAAGCGCAGGAATGTGGCCCGGATTACAGATTGTAAACTCGCAGAGAAATCTTAACCATGTCTGGAAGCTGTGGAAGATTTAAACAAACAAACAAACAAACAAATATATATGTATGTGTATATTTCTTAAGAGACCCGTTTGAGAGAAATGCATCATTTCCCCTGTCCTGTTTGTTAGTTTCTTTCGTTATTAAATTAAATAATCAAGTCCTGCTTCTGGATTAGAGATCCATTCATCTATAGAGCGAGCGAGCGAGCGAGCGAGGAATGTGACCTACATCCTGCTGGGGTTTTTTTTTTTTTCCCCCACCCCCTCTTTAATTAATTGCAGCTTATTGGATTAGGAGTTTTCTGAATTGTACCCGCGTGTGGACTGATGTAATCATCGTGTGGGGGGATTTACTGTACAGCTCAATGTGACTATTGTGTTTGAAACAAACACGCAACAGTTTGAAAACTCCCAGATCCGGTTTTCTTCACTTTACAGCCATGAAAGAGCGAGACACTATTTTAAAAAAATCTTTTATTATATAGCAGGTTTCCGAGCATGCCGGAGTTCACGTTCTGGCTAACTCTGTTGCAGATATTAAATGAATAAAGTTGGTGCGTTCACACTTGAAATGACGTCCTCTCCGATCTGTTCTCTCTCTCCTTCTCGTGTCTTCCGTCGGTGCTCGTGCAGTCGGGGCAGTTCAGCGAGGACATGATCCCCACGGTGGGCTTTAACATGAGGAAGGTCACCAAAGGCAACGTCACAATAAAGGTATCGCACACACACAGAGTCGGGTTGTTTTCCACCGGCAACTTTCTCACTTCTGTAGTTTGCTGAACAATAATCCCTAATCTGCCGGGATTGATCGTCTCGGCCTGCACAGGTCAAGCAGAATTTCTAAAACACTATTTGATGTGATCTGTTTATTTATTTTTATATTGTTTGAGATGTGTCCGTTGTTATATTCACACAGAAAACTACCGCGCACAAACATTTCGTGAGCAAGCTAGTCCTAGCACTTACGTTACAGCAGCTGTAAACAGTCGCTCCATCACCAGCCCCCCCCCCCCCGCCCCTCTTGAAGTTGATCAGATTTTTTTTTTTATTAATAAATAAATAAGCATTTTGTCACGTTACTAAGAAAGCACGACAGCTTTCACAACCTCTGACGAGTTTCATTTATTTATTTATTTATTTATTTATTTATTTATTTATTTATTAGCTGAATAAAACGTTTTTTACCCGGGGGTTTTAAATGACGCGTGCCCGCCGTACTACTGTACAAGTCCCCGTGGGTGAGCCGTTACTACGGAAACGGTAACGCGTTAGAACGAGAGCGTTTTATATAAGCCCGAGGCGTGTCTCCCGAAGGTGCTCAGGAAGGGAGAGTACAGTTCTGATTTGTGAAATGATCCTTCATGATGATAAACACCTGATGACTAACACAGTTCCAACATCAAATAATAATAATAAAAAGAAAAAAACGAAACTTGATTCGTACGTGAAGTATAAATAATCTCTGTGAGACATTTTGAAGAATGTTCCACTTTTCTGAATTGAAATTCATCTTTGGCCTAATATATATTTATACACGCACGCACGCACACACACACGCACGTGCTTTTCCACACAGACGCAGACGTCGGTACGGAAAGAGGACGTTTCGGAGAAAAGTCCTGCATCAGCTGTGCTTTGGGATGAGCCGCGTTAACTGCGCGGCCCATGAAGGACTTTTCCCTGAAATTGTGCTGTGTTGTGCTTGGCTGCGACTTTCACTTCCTCTACAAATCCCCTACCTTTCACTTACGAAGAACGCCGCACTGACCCCCTCTGCACTTCTTCGTGAACGTATATAAATAAAACCCTAACCCTGTATGTACACAGGATCGATTTTACTTTTGAGACCTGTTGAAACCGTGGCATTAATTTTTTGTTTGCTGTGTAGATTTGGGATATCGGAGGACAGCCTCGCTTCAGGAGCATGTGGGAGCGGTACTGCAGAGGAGTCAACGCTATAGTGTAAGCGCTGCTTCCTAAATCGAAGCTTACGCTGCGTCCCAAATTCGCCTACTGTCCGTCCTGAATAGCATCCGAGGTTAGAGTCGGCAAGGTACCTGGACGGTCCTCTGCTTCGGGTAGATTCTCCAAGCGCTGGATCCGTGGATACTTTCTTCAGCCGACCCCGCCCAAGACTCGGGTGAAGTTGCCACCCGATTGGCTGGTTGGAGAGACGAGATTAGAAAGGGAGCTAGCATGCGTGAGGACACGCTAACTAAATCAAGGCAGTTAAACGATATAGTATTCATTACGTAAAGAATAACGAACGAGTGAATGAAGAAAAGCGACGGGGGGTTTGTTTACGCCGACAGGGTGCGTTACTAGGCAACAGCGTTCTCTTCTTTAGTCACGCGCTCAAACGTGTGTGCTCTTTCTTCACAAAAAGACATGCATGCTTTCAGTGCGTAGTAGGCCTAGAAGTAGGCGAATTGGGACACGGCATTCGTTTCTATCTTTGGGAGAGATTTTATTTGATTTTTTTTAATAAAATGAAGTCATTTGTTCTTTTTGCTTAATGTTTTGCTGTAATCAGGTTCACACCTACACCGTACATATTTGTGTATGCTTTGTTGGTTTTTCAGGTACATGGTGGACGCTGCTGACCGGGACAAGATCGAGCCGTCCAGAAACGAACTGCACAATTTGTTAGAGAAACCTCAGCTTCAAGGCATTCCTGTATGACACTTATATTTATATATTTTTTTTGTTTTGCCTTTCAGTGCTGGTTTTCTATATAATATAACCATAACGATAGAGTTTCTTATACTCGCATGTCCTGAAGTGTTTTACTTCTCTTATACTGCAGCAATCTTCCAACACTTCCAGATGTTTCATTAACGAAAGAATGACGGGGTCATAGATTTTTATCCGTTCATAGTTCGGTTTAGCGTTGTGGAACGTTACTGTACTGTAGAGACGACGATCGTATTATTAGAGCGAGCGTTGTTTGCCGGTCTAGAAAATCCAAATCTCAGTACGTGTACGTCGTTAAGCGTTTGACGGAAATCGTATTAATAGCACAACGCTTTCCCCTGACTCCTCCCCTTGTGTCTTCTGAGCTCATGCTCTTGTTTTGTTCAGGTTCTCATTCTGGGCAACAAGAGAGACCTCCCCGACGCGCTGGATGAGAAGCAGCTCATTGAGAAAATGTAGGCTTCTTTTTCACTTCCTCTTCCTGCGAAGGTGGGGTCGGCACTCCCCAACCCCCCCCCCCCCAGTTCGTTTGAACGAGAGTCACCATGATATGTCCTTGCTTCTTTTTAGGAACCTGGCAGCGATACAGGACCGAGAAATCTGCTGCTACTCCGTCTCATGTAAAGAGAAGGACAATATAGGTGAGTGTAATCGATTCGCCAGAGCTGATGCGTGAGCCTGAGAGATCCGTGTGCCGGTTTATAACGACGCCCCGGCGTTCGAGGGGACTCTGGCCGGGGTTTGGTTTTTTGCCTCGTCATGCGAGTAAGCGCGTGATGGGAGAAATCGATATGATGAGATCAGCGTGGACCTCAGAGCGGCTGGAAATGATCGGGTTTTATCCTGGTGTTATTTCGAAAGCTACAATCAACATCTAAGCGTCGAATCCCGCAGCCTGCCTCTGCGTAGTGTTGCAGATAAAACTTATTTATCTGGGTGGTCCCCCCATTTATTATCTTTTTTTTTTTTCTATATTTAAATTTTTATATTTAAAATTCCAAAGGAATTCTAATCACTCCTACTGTTATTATTATTATTATTATTATTATTATTATTATTATTATTATTATTATTTCATTTGTAATCTCCTGGAATATTTTATAATGAATTGAATGTTTCCCAAGCTATAAATAAACGACGGAGGGGGGGTCCTTGTGTTGTAAAAGGTTGGGTTGGATTTCCTGTCCGGTTATAGTGCTGCTGTAACTGTGGTTTCATCGATCTGCTTTATATGAGCTGTGCTTTTGGATATTTGTCTATCGAATTAAGAAGATTAAGTGCTAGAGAACTGGAAATGTTGGGATTGTCCAATGATTTCTTCTGCACTCTCTCTCTCTCTCTCTCTCTCTCTCTCTCTCTCTCTCTCTCTCTCTCTCTCTCTCTCTCTCTCAGACATCACACTGCAGTGGCTTATTCACCACTCGAAGTCCCGGAGGAGCTGAGAGGAGAAGCCGGCATCCCGCGTCCCACCCTGCAGCCAAAGCCCCTCCTGCCACCCCCCACCCCCCCAGTGTCAAAACCTGGTCCGAACACAGCTCCAAACACAAAATTTCTGCCCAGAATCAGCCTCTCGCCCTGCTTTGAGCTAGTGTAAAAGCCATTTTAAATGTGTTGGGGTTGTTTTTAGGCTAAAAACAGTCCTGTGGTTCTTTTCTTGGACCCTATTTCCTGGCTCAAAGCACAACACAAGCCGCTCATGCCCTACTCTCTTTATCTATTGATTGATTGTCTCTCTCTCTCTCTCTCTCTCTCTCTCTCTCTCTCTCTCTCTCTCACACACTCTGTCTGTCTGTGTGTGACTCGGGGCCCTGTTCTCTCATGTCAAAACGTGAAACACACACCTTACTGGTCAGCGTGCAGTCCTGTCAGAACCTTGGTTCAATCGACACGTTAGCAGATTGGCTTTTCCGCTTAGATGATTTTCTGTCTGAGGACCATTTCTTTAAAAAAAACAAAAAAAAGAAAAGCTCTTGTATATCAATCACTTAAAGTGACGGAGCGTTAGTGTGTAGGACGACGACGATGTTTTATCTGATGAGCTTTACGGTGATTGAAGAGCAGTCGATCACACACGTAGCACTTATTTAGAGCTAAATATATGGGACACGGGGTAAGATCATCATCATGACAACGACTTGTGGACTACAAATCGGCACGGAGCAACAGATGATGTGCTTCAGTCGGGTGTTTGGGTATTTCGGTTTGCGTTTCGAGCGCGTCGCGTATTCAGCAACGGCTCGTATCGTCATCACGCGTATTGCTAGAGACGTTTTTGTGATTTTGTCCGTGTTTCCCTTGCGATCGCGGTTCACCTCACGAACATCCCTTGACTTTTTTTTTTACGAATTCACGCTTTAAATTCGTACGGAACGAATCGCCTGAACGCCGATTTAGTTTTTTTTGTTTCGTTTGTTGTTTTGTTAAAATCAAATAGAACCTGAGCGTGGCTCAATCACACTAACGACTGCATGGCTAAAAAAAATAATAAAAAAAAGCATTAATACTAGTAATCATCTCTAAATGTGCCTTGACAATCCTTCTTCCACTACAGCACTGTTACGCAGAAAAACACGTCACGTCTTTTCACTGATTTAAGCTTTAACGTGAAGGATTCAGTCGTGTGGCTCAGTGCCTTATTTATGGATCGTATATTAATACGACCACGTTATCATCACATAAGGATAATAATGCAAATTCTGTACGTAGCAACGTGCAATTAAAGGTGCGGCTTGTGATTTTAACAAGTGTTACCTAAACCTATTTTAATCATATCATTTTGTTAATATTTGAAAAGGGGAAAAAACAAAACACTGACGATATCCTGAGAATCCCGCGCCTGCTTCCCGCCCGTTTCATCTTGTGAAGCTTTTCGTATAGCGTTTTTTGGCTTAGACATAAGAACAAGCCGACAAAATGGAGCGTCTGAGCCACGTCCCTTCTCGTCAGGTGATTCGTGAGGTAAATGGATGGAGGGATGAAGTTAGTACACTGAAGTGTGCGAAATGATTATAAAAAAGCACAGTGCTATTCCATGGGAGAACAGGACCCTCTGTCTTATTGAATCTTTTGTCACTGCGTGTGTTCTTTCTCTATCTCTCACATTTCTCCCACTTATACGCATCTTAATCTCCAACGTGACGCCACAAGCCTTTGCCAAGTCTCACGCCGCTCTCTCCAGCGCACCGTCGTCTCCGCTCCTTCACCTTTCGGAAGCTTTTAAGTGGACGCTCGCTCCCATCCCGAAACACTAACGCACCCGAGCTTCTCACCCCTGGACCGGTTCCGTCACCAAAACGTCCACCGTCCAAAAAGTGCTGTTACACGTACGAAAGAAAGCGATTCATCCGTGTCTGTCCTCGCCATGCCTCCGTCTCTGTGACACCGTCACGTGTCTCTATGTGCTCTGGACTCGAATGTGAAAAGAAAAGGAAAAAAAAAAAAAAAAAAAACGCCTGCCGAATTTGATCCTGTTCTCAGCTTTTGTAGTGCAATGAAAGCTTGAATTGTGATGCTATTAAAGTGACCGTTTGGCAGGGCGAAAAAAAATGGACACCGTTTTCTCTGTTTACTCACAAAAAGGCTTTGAGAGTAATGTAGCTAAAACATTAAATATAGAAAAGCATACTGAATCCGGTTGAGGTTCTGTTCTCTATAACGATGGATGATAAAGATATTAAAGAAAACAATGCTGGAATCGGTATCTTCGTGAAATTTCTACGACTTGATCACTCTACAAACCCCAAACAGTACGTTTTACAGTGTAATCGGACACAGGCGATTCAAATGGTGGTTCAAAAGGTCAGCCATTTTTTGTTGTTGTTATTTTCATTGTAATAGACATTAGAAGGAATTTGATTGGTAATTTGGTAAGGTGATGGTAGAATGGTCAATGTTTTTTTTTTTTTTTTTTTATGAATATGTATTGTGTTTTTTTTGTTGTTGTTGGGGAACTGGTCATTAGAATTGATTTGGATGGTAATACGGTTCAAGTTTTTATTTAATTAAAAAGAACGGCATTTACATTTAAAAAAAAAAAAAAAAAAATGGGACACTTGTCTTTATGTTTGAGGGGAATTATGAAATTGTGTCCATTTCATTTGCCTTTAAGAAGAGTTCCGGGAGTTCCCGTCTGTATGGTCTTTAGTTGGTTCATCGTATGCCTTCAGGAGTTCAGAGAGTGCGAGGGTGCTCCTCTTTGTTCTCTGCAGAAATTTAAGTGCCTTTTGAAAGCATTACAGCTTCTGCATCCCAATCATACACAATGAGAAGGAGTTTTACAAAACGAACAGGACCGGTTCGAACGCTAGGTTGTAGGATGCTTTAAAAACAAGCTTCAGTGTAATGAGAGAGTTAACGTTCCACAATGGTCGACCGTGTAAAGAGCGTGGAGCGAAACGTATATATCGTCCATCCATCTTGTATACCGCGTAATCCTTTTCAGGGTCACGGGGAAACCTGGAGCCTATCCCAGGGAGCATCGGGCACAAGGCGGGGTACACCCTGGACAGGGTGCCAATCCATCGCAGGGCAACGTATACCTTGTGCTTCCCGTAAATCTGCATGATGACCATCAGTGGTTCCTGATCTCAAAGAAGATGGTGTTGTACCTCCTGTATGCAGAGCCATGCTTGCCTGTGCCACTGGAGGAGTACATCGTGTTGCCTTGGTGCCTTGAAAGTGGTAAATTGCAGGTTGTAATAGTGCCAATCCCCTTTTGATCCACAAAAACATGTCTTCTGTTTGCTCTGTCAGAACACACAACGCTTTAAGCATGCTTTCTGTTAGTTACAGGCCTGAGTGGTTACTGGCTTCTGTTCCACTGTAGTGAACTTCAAACATTGCGATATTATGGATTGATAACTGTGACACAGCAGCAAATAGCGTTAGCAACCAGCTTACCAGCTAACGTTAGTGCTAACTCTTATGTTGATGATTACCGTCACTGAGCAGTCATTAATATGGTCAGTGTTACAGATTTAACTGAGTACTCTGCCTGGTTGTTACGTGCTCTAAACCCGATGCTGCTATAAACTCGTGTAAAAGCAGAGAAGTGGAACTTTACACTGTTTACGTTGTGAGCGGCCATGTTGACTTGATGTCACTCGGGCAAGGAACGGCTAGCTGAGAAGACTGCCCAAAGCTTACGAGTTGAACGAATTCAACGAGTTGACGGACGTTATCTGGCTTTTCCTGGCTGTAGGCTGGGAATTACAAGTTACAGCTTCGCCTCAAACTCGGCATTAAAAGCGATATCTAAAGCTAGCCTTGGTGATCTCCCGGTCTTAAGACATGACTTGGGGCTTGATGATTCCTGATATGAATCCTGATATTGGGAACCACTGATGGAGGTCCTGCTTAACACTAATCGTGATTACTATGCGGCCGTTCTTGATATTCCACACTTGCTTGCATTTAATGTGCTTTTACGACTTTTATTCCGTGGCACTTGGTTGAATTCTGACCAATCCCACCTACTTCTGAAGGTATTCTGACCAATCCTGCCCAACTCCAAAGGAAGTCTGACCAATCTCACCTGCTCCCAAAGAAATTTTGATCGATGCTTGCCGCACCCAAAGGAATTCTCACGAATCCTGCCCATTCCCAAGAGTATTCTGACTAATCCTGCCTGACCCCAAAGAAAATCTGACCAATCTTGCCAACTCCCGTAGAAATTCTGATCAATGCTCCCAGCTTCTGAAGGACTTTTGACCAAACCCCCCTAATCCAAAGGAAGTCTGACCAATCCTCTCCACTCTCAAAAGGAGTTTGACCTATATTGCCCATTCCCAAATGAATTCTGACCAATCCCATCCACTCCTGAGGGCATTCTGACCAATCCCATCCACTCCTGAGGGTATTCTGACCAATCCCATCCACTCCTGAGGGTATTCTGACCAATCCCATCCACTCCTGAGGGTATTTTGCCCAACCCCATCCACTCCTGAGGGTATTTTGCCCAACCCCATCCACTCCTGAGGGTATTTTGCCCAACCCCATCCACTCCTGAGGGTATTTTGCCCAACCCCATCCACTCCTGAGGGTATTTTGCCCAACCCCATCCACTCCTGAGGGTATTCTGCCCAACCCCATCCACTCCTGAGGGTATTCTGCCCAACCCCATCCACTCCTGAGGGTATTCTGCCCAACCCCATCCACTCCTGAGGGTATTCTGCCCAACCCCATCCACTCCTGAGGGTATTCTGCCCAACCCCATCCACTCCTGAGGGTATTCTGCCCAACCCCATCCACTCCTGAGGGTATTCTAACCAACCCCATCCACTCCTGAGGGTATTCTAACCAACCCCATCCACTCCTGAGGGTATTTTTCCCAATCCCATCTACTCCTGAGGGTATTCTAACCAACCCCATCCACTCCTGAGGGTATTTTGCCCAGTCCCACCATTTCCTGAGAGTATTTTGGCCAATCCCACCATTTCCTGAGAGTAGTCTGGCCAATCCCACCCCACCCTAAAGGAAGTCTGACCAATCCTGTCCATTCCCAAATTGAAGATTGACCAGTTCCGGTTACACCCAAGGGTATTCTGCTCAACAATGCCCAACCCCAAAGTAATTCCGACCAATCCTGTCCACCCTCTGCCCAGAGCCATAGAAATTTTGACTCATCCTGCCCACTCCCCCAGAAAGTTCAACCAACCCTGACTGCTCCATCAGAAAATTAAACCAATCCGACCCACACACGCAGTCATTTTTGCTTTTACCTGCACACTGTATTATTTTTTCAAATGAACTTTGTTCATTTTGTTTCCCAAACTATAAACAAATTAGCAATTTAAACCACAATGAAGCTACCCAAGATAAAACAGTTACTAAAGTTGAGTGATACTCGGAACGCTGTAAACGAGCACCTAATGCGCTCTCATGTTAATGAACGTGGCCTTTCTCGTCTTGCGAACTTCAGATCTGACCTCTCGCATGAAATTAATTTCCGCCCACACCCGGGTCCTATGGGATCCCGTTCCTGATGCACACCTCTAGTTGCAAGTCTACTACTTTAGAAGTTTCTCCTTCTACATGCTGTAGTTCCACTTACAGGAGCTGATCTACACACCAACACTGTCCAAAGGCACATACATAATGTCAAAACATTTATACCATTCATGTTCATAACTTGCTCATGGTACCTACATGAAGATTATGAATGCTAGTCATATATGAGTGACTGATATATGCATTATATACATCTTTTATGAAGTGAAACGAGCCACACCCGCTGAACAGCAACGTCGTCTCCGGTCCACTCCTTTAAATCTAACTGGCTTGTGTAAATAGGCATAGAGTAAATAATTCCTCTGTCGCAGAATGTTATTTGTAGCACGTTGAACGCTGAAGTAACCCGTGTATCTGACCATAACTAAGATCACCGCACACAGTCGCCACTTTTTTCAGAGCTCTAAAGATGTATGATCTTGGATTATTTTCATCCGGATTGATCGTTTGTATGATTGTGCATTAAAATTGTGTAGTCTCTGATTTGAAATCTCTATCTCATTATGTGTCTGGACTATACGGGCTCTAATTGTGGACGCCTCCTTATTATAGTCTCCATCTAGGCCGTGTTTTCCTGCAGTGGGTTGTTCAGCCACATGGTGTCCTCACAGTGCTGCAGATCAAGTGTGTGTGTGTGTGTGTGTGTGTGTGTGTGTGTGTCGGCTCATTTCGTACAAGTTACCAAGTAATGATGATCTACAGATAAACGTGTCATAGCTTGAAACACTTAAAGCCTTTCAAACGATCTAAACTGAGCTTTTTATTTTTATTTATATAAATGTTTCTCTAATGTTCAGGTACAGTATTTTGTGTGTGTGTGTGTGTGGGGGGGGTTTAAAAACCATCTTTAAAGTCAACTGCACAGCACATTTAACTAGAGCGCTGGTGAAGGAACGCACATCTGTGCCCCAGAACCGAACAGTAAAAAGTTCTGTTCAAGCGCCTCAGAGTTGACGTCATGCACTGTTTAACTGCTAACAGCGTAGCGAGTTCCACTTTTAGACACTTTTCCAACTTCTGCACAAACTCCAAGCTTGTGAGTTCAAATCCCAGGACTTCCAGCAGAAGCAAAAAGCTCTAAATTTAACCATCAGCTGCTTTGGTTCTTTGCTTTATAATTGAATAAACTGCTTTAGATGAAAAAAAAGAATAAAATGTTGTGGTCTTCCTTCTTTATGAAACCGGGATCAGTTCTGCTGCTGACTTTATTTAGATGCGAGGCAATGCAAGTTGTGTAGTTAAATCTGTAATTTGCTTTATCCAGGCCCCTCTTTTATTTTGACAGATCTAGGTTAGAACGTTTGAATGCCAGTGCATGAGTCGGCGTTTTCTTAATTGTTTCTGAATTAGAAAAACGAGTAGCGTCGTCCTGACTGGTTGGATGTTAGTGTGTTGTCCCCCCCTTCCTGTTTACAGAGTCTTGAGGCCAGAGCTTTTCCTTTGAGAAGATTTTATTAAACGTAAAGAACTTTTCTCTGATCTCACCTTTAATTAAAACTCGCTGACTGCACCTTTAATGCGTCAGCGTGTTTATTCACGAGTCCGTAGGGTCGTGTCCCTGCTTCGTAGCGTGCTGCGTGTTGTGTCGGCGTGTTTGCTCTGCTTTAAAAGACGCCGCGCCGAAGACGCTGTGTTTACGTTTTCCCGTACATCCCTGAGGCCCGGGCCGTGTGTTTGTTGAAAACTTTCCCCAGGTGGTCTCCGTGCCTGTGTTTTCCGAGCCTAATCGAAAGCAGGATGTTCAGATGCTCCCGAAGAAGTTCATTAGCCCGGGTCAGATGTGTTAGATTAGAGTCTTTGAAGGGGTGGGTTGGGTTGGGGAGGGGGGATCTTCAGGAACCGATCTGCAGAGAGATGGAGGAGATGAAAGCAGGAAGTTTGGACGCTCGAGGACAGTTGGACTCTTTCGTCTTCGTCATGATTCCAGCAGTGACTTGGAAGGAGGACTGACTTGTTGCACAAATTTCTTTGTAGCTTATTTCAACACAAGTTCAACACGAATGAATATTTTCAACATGTCCGTCTTTCTTCATCCTGTTGAGTTCGTTTGAATCCATTCCAAGTGTCGTAAAGTGACCTTATTTTTTTTTTCTTCATCCTCTCGCGTGGAATAAAGGACATGAAGCGTATATTTGCTGATCATCATCATGCCAGTAATGAATCATATCCTCAGAATCGACCGGTCAGCAGACTTGTTCATTTCTCATAGGCGACCATGCAGAAATTCCAAATGATCAATGATCATCGGCGCTATTTCCTGCAAATGCTTTGTGCATGAAATCATTCTGTCGTGTTGCAGGAGATTACAAAATTTCAATTTGTTTGTTTG
>NC_030436.2:19210000-19217500 GCF_001660625.3 Ictalurus punctatus
TAGCTCACTTAAGACAACCTGGAAGGATTTCTGAGAGGATGTTTTATTTGTGTTTCTAAAAGTTAACAGTCTTCTCTGCTGATGCTAGGTAGCTAGCTAACACGAGCTAACTTGATAGAGAGCCTGAGAGGAATTTTAAGTCGTATTTGTGAACGTTCGTAATACCCACCATGAATGTTTGACAGGATCGGGAATGTGTATTATCTTCACTGATCTGGATAGACAGTTAGCTAACAGGAACTAACCTGACAGGATTTCTGAATGGAAATAATTCTAAGCCGCGTTCATCGATGTTTATCGTCATCAACACTATTACTGAAAATAGTGTGAGGATATTCGAGAGGAATTGTGCCATGTTCATAACTGCCCTTAATACTCACTGCCATCGCTAGCTAGCTAGTTTACCTGACAGGATATCAGTGAAAACCCTTCCTGTCCGTGTGCTACCAGAAGGGCAGCTTTGAGCAGATGGACCCTTAAATCCAGATTGTAAGCTAATTGAAAGTACATTTTCTTACATTTGTAAACCAGCTCCTGGTGTTTGTCGAAATGATTATTTAATATTGGCCAAATTTGGTCAAAATAAATGGCTCGGAGGGGCAGCTGGCTTCCAAATGAGGCTCGAGTAAAAAAAAATATTGAACAAAAAACAGCAACCAGTACATTGTGTGTCCATATTATCAATATTATCTACATTGTCATTGGACAGATATATAGATGTAGGCATTCCGAGGGCTGTGTGTGTGTGAGGATCTGGGATCTGTGTGTGTGTGTGTGTGTGAGAGACCGAGACAGAGCAGGATAATGAGTTGTGAGAACCCTGGGCTCTGACAGATGTATGACAGTGATGAAGCTAAACGAGAGGAGCAGAGTCTCCCCCAGGCTTTCACCGATGTCCACAGCCGCCCTAATGAGACAGCCGTCCTGCTGCTGCTGCTGACGGAGAGAGAGAGAGAGAGAGAGATAGAGAGAACAAGCCACCAGGGAGCGAAAGAGTTTCTCACCTGGCAGTGAGACAGAAAGCGACGGAGTCATCGGGACGTTTCCTGTAGGAGGTACGAAAGCTTTTGTCATAACTACCACACCGTGCAGGATGTGATTCAGAACATTCTCCAAGACGAAGAGCTCTTGTACTCTTTAATACGGTATATCAGAATGATACACAAGTCGAGTGCTATGTTAAGCGTCCAAGAAAAAAAAAAAAGATAGATAGAACAGAAAAAAAGTTGATGAGACATCAACATTATACTTCCTATAAAGAAGAAACTCTTAACTTTTGTGTAATAGCTCATGCACTAAGCGTGGGATAAACCATTTTGAAGATGATGCCATCGACCAATCGTGTGTCAGCGTTCCTACCGTGGCGAGTCACGTGACGTTTGTGTCTCGTGTTATCGGCGCGTTCCGTGATTCCTCTCTCCAGATAATAGATTTGACTGGTCGTAAAACGGTAGTGGGCGTGGCCTGATATTCTAAGCATGCGTGATTGGCGTCAGCCTCCCAGCAGGAACGTTTGAGCTACATGTGAGGGACGAGCCACAGCCGACTGGCGGTTAGTGAAATTTAGGGTCAATTTTACTCAGGTTTTACCTGCGATTAGCTCCTCCCACTTTACACCGAAACCAGCAGAATTCTGGCACTGGAAAGTCACCAGTTATTCAGATGTTGTGCTTCATGCTGTGACCACAAGACCTTCCCTGCGGCTTCAGTCTAATCAAACCGGCTTCAGTCTAATCAAACCGGCTTCAGTCTAATCAAACCGGCTTCAGTCTAATCAAACCGGCTTCAGTCTATTCAAACCAACTGCAGTAGTTTCTGTTTGTGTTTTTAAGTGCAGCGTGCTGGAAGTTTAACATCCTGTACCTGTAAATCAAAAAATGGCTATAAGTATTCCTCCCCCTGTCTCTCTCTCTCTCTCTCTCTCTCTCTCTCTCTCTCTCTCTCTCTCTCTCTCTCTGTTCTCCCCCTCGACAGTCTCTCTCTCTCTCTCTCTCTCTCTCTGTTCTCCCCCTCGACAGTCTCTCTCTCTCTCTCTCTCTCTCTGTTCTCCCCCTCGACAGTCTCTCTCTCTCTCTCTCTCTCTCTGTTCTCCCCCTCGACAGTCTCTCTCTCTCTCTCTCTCTCTCTCTCTCTCTCTCTCTCTCTCTGTTCTCCCCCTCGACAGTCTCTCTCTCTCTCTCTCTCTCTCTGTTCTCCCCTCGACAGTCTCTCTCTCTCTCTCTCTCTCTCTCTCTGTTCTCCCCCTCAACAGTCTCTCTCTCTCTCTCTCTGTTCTCCCCCTCAACAGTCTCTCTCTCTCTCTCTCTGTTCTCCCCCTCAACAGTCTCTCTCTCTCTCTCTCTCTCTCTCTCTCTCTGTTCTCCCCCTCGACAGTCTCTCTCTCTCTCTCTCTCTCTCTGTTCTCCCCCTCGACAGTCTCTCTCTCTCTCTCTCTCTCTCTCTCTCTCTCTCTCTCTCTCTGTTCTCCCCCTCGACAGTCTCTCTCTCTCTCTCTCTCTCTCTCTGTTCTCCCCCTCAACAGTCTCTCTCTCTCTCTCTCTCTCTCTCTCTCTGTTCTCCCCCTCGACAGTCTCTCTCTCTCTCTCTCTCTCTCTCTCTCTCTCTCTCTCTCTCTCTGTTCTCCCCCTCGACAGTCTCTCTCTCTCTCTCTCTGTTCTCCCCCTCGTCAGTCTCTCTCTCTCTCTCTCTGTTCTCCCCCTCGACAGTCTCTCTCTCTCTCTCTCTCTCTCTCTCTCTCTCTCTGTTCTCCCCCTCGACAGTCTCTCTCTCTCTCTCTCTCCGTTCTCCCCCTCGACAGTCTCGCACCTCTGCAGGGCTGTGAGGTTTCTCATGCCGTCTGAGCTGTAATGCCTCATTTCCACTGCTGGTTCTTCAGGAACGAGGTTCTCAGGGTGATAAATGTTCTCCTCGTTCTGGCTATCAGAGGCACGCTGTTCCTGTACGCTGCACTCACACACCGTGGAGCTTTTATTGCTCATGCTCATTACCTCACCGACTACCACACACACACACACACACACACACACACACACACACACACACACACACTGAACTAGACTGCACATTTATTTGTTGTTCCTACCTTTTTATGTCATTTTATTTCACTCTCTCTCTCTCTCTCTCTCTCTCTCTCTCTCTCTCTCTCTCTCTCTCTCTCTCTCTCTGCCAGTTGGTTGAGTATTTCTTTTCTCCCTTTTGTAAAACAGGATTAAAGGATTAGGCACATAATGGCATGTTAGCACCCGTGTACTTGAGTATACAAACATGCGTAATGTCACACTGACGAGCCTGATGGACCTCCAACAAAGCAAACGCTGGTTATTAAACGAGGGAAGGATTAGGTTTAGTCATAATTATGTGTTGCTGATGAAACAGATGAAATCATCTCAGAGTCCCGGGTCAACGTTTTGCACAGTAGCTCTACTAGTTCCTAAATCAGGTCAACAAGTTCATTACATGAAAATGCAGTGGTGGTGGTGGTGGCGGTGTTTACAGGCTCTTCCATGAGCCTGCAGATGTGGCCGAAACGGCCGAGTCTCCACCGTCCCTCTTCTAAAGATCCGTGACAGTCACTGTTAAGTCCCACTCTATTTTCATGACCTAATACTGAATTCTTTCACAAACTCGCACACGGCGACAGGAGTGTAGCATGCCGTGTGTATCGTTATTACGCAACAAAGACTCAATCGCAAGATTGAAACACAAAACAAAAACAGATTATCATTACGCAAACGCCTAAAGGTGCCGTCTGTCATTTTGGAACATGCTTCTACATACATAACAATCATATGATCGTTAATATACCCAAGATACATGCTTAATATCACCATTTAATAGATCTTGTGGGTTCTTTGTTGTCGTTCAGACCTATTTTCATTATTTCTGCTCCAACCAGGAAAAAAACAAACAAAAAAAACACACCACTCGGCCACGCCTCTTTCCTTATAAGGCGATCCATCAGGCAGACGTACTGGTCGTGTCAGTTTAACAAGTTTATCTTCAAATATGCCGACTTTCCAAAAACGTTCTGTGTCTGAGCTACGTGTTTCAGCTATTTGTACATAAAGATGAAAATTATTTAAAAAAAAAAAAAGCCCACTCTCGATATTTGTTTGTCCAGAAGGTTAAAGATCCACATCCAAGACCATCCACGTCACACCGTTACTGATCCCTTACCCAAACTTTTCTCCAGCTAGTCTCCGGGTACAGGAAGTCTGTATTCGGCTAATTATTAGCGAACGGTGCGTTTGTGCTCTTACCGTAGGCCGAGGTCTGTGGAGGTCTTCTGCACGGTAATAATGGCAGAGGTGGTGTGTAGGTATTTGCACTTTTGAGGAAAAGCCTGCTGCAGACACTGATGTGTGTGTGTGTGTGTGTGTTTGTGTACTTTTATATAGATCCTATGCGTTTGTATTTGTCCACTATTTTGCAGGAAAACAAAAACAGAGTTTTGTGGAAAGTTTTGGGAATTTTCTGCGAGAAGGGTTCGGGAGGTTTTAAGTTGAACGGTTCTCTAATCATGTTTCTGAGAAACCCACGCGAGCTAGGAAAATAAAAGTAGTACGCTGCCAGAGATGAAGTTCCCGGGACGTTACACGTTTCGGTGTTTTGGAGGCTACTGTATAGTTTCATGTTATTTCCTAGCACTTTATTGGAAGTGGATCCACACTGGGCCTTCATCAACCGTCCATAAGCATTGCATCGATCCTTCAGGACGAAATGATGGATTAAGATCGTTATGTCACAATCCTTCGACATGCAATGACGTCCGGATCCACTGAACATCTGGATTGTATTTATATCGTACGTGATGTTGTTGTGTGTGTGAATTGAGTGGCATGATGTTTCATTTGGTTCATCTGGGGGAATAAAGATGAATGACGATCAGTGTAGCTGTTCTTGCCCTCCAGGACTCTGTGTTACGCCTCATTAGAGTGTGTGTGTGTGTGAGAGAGAATGAGAGAGACAGAGAGACGAGTAATTGTGTATTGCGTAGTCGCAGGAGTTTTGGATTAAGTGATCAGTGTTTATAGGGATTAATTTGTAATCGCAGTTTATACAGCGAGTAATAGTTCAGATATCTGATAACACATGAGGAGAACCTTCTAGAGCAGCGGTTTTCCATCCTGGTCCGGTCTCTCATATCTGACACGCTCGGTTCAGTTCATGAATCTCTCTCCTAACGAGCTGATGATCTGAATCGGGTCGCGCGTGGACGCTGTATCCTATCGGCCCAGCACGCTCCATCACCACAGGCTCATTCGGCGCTGGCGATTCCGTGTCTGAACGAGCCGTCATGTTGTGTTTGGATCGAAACGGTTGATTTGTGTGCGGGGAGAACGCCGTGAGATCTCTTCAGGCTAGGAGGATGATTTGTGTCGCCGAGGGCAGGAACGCAGGCATTGCCTCATCCACTCGGCGCTCTGCTTATGTGCGTGCAGTGTTGTGGTAACAGGACGAGAAAGCCGAGCGTCACCTCTTACACGGTGTATTCATTGAGGGGGTGAACATGACTTTACTTTTCAGCTAAATGAAAAATAGGGGTCTTAATACGATTATGAACGCTGCCTGGGGCAATTATGCTATTGCAAAATCATCACCCGAGCGTGATGTTTTGGAGTGCGTGCAGCTGGGAGTACGGGCCGTGAGAGGAATCCTGTATGATTAATATCGCAGTCAAACGCAGCGTGTCGAGGTTCCTGTTTCTACATTCACTTAAAAACTAAACCAAACATATGTTCTGCTCGCTGGAAACTCACTCAATCACTACCCATCATGCATTTAGTGAACGATTAGACTGGCGGTGTGACAGAGTACTAAATATGAGCGGTTTATCGACTGTATTTTATCTCAACCATCCGGAATATTTCATACGGGCTGTCTTGTGCATATTCTCCAAGCTGAAAGTTTGTCTTCCTACTGTGGTTTATAGATGTTTTCGCTTTAAATCCTTTGTCATTAAATAAATGAAAGCAACGCATTCCCTGTGTATATATTACTGCGATGATGCTTTAGATTACGATTATTATTAAAATTATAATTACAAATCTTTAAAAAAAAACAAAAAAAAAACAATAATTTATTCCGCAATACCAATATGAACTAATGTCATGACTATAACTCTTAAAATGATTGGCCTTCACCCTTCATTAAAATCAGAAAAATAAATATTCGCATATTTTGAGCTAATAATGTTAGTTAATGAAATGTGACTACTTTATTATTATTATTATTATTATTATTATTATTATTATTAGTAGTGGTAGTGGTAGTAGTAGTAGTAGTATGATGCAATTACCTGTGTTGGTATTATTATTATTATTATTATTATTGTTGTTGTTGTTGTTGTTGTTGTTGTTGTTTGTAGTATGATGCAATTTCCTTTGTTGGTATTATTATTATTATTATTATTATTATTATTATTATTATTAGTAGTAGTAGTAGTAGTAGTAGTATGATGCAATTTCCATTATTATTATTATTATTATTATTGTTGTTGTTGTTGTTGTTGTTGTTGTTGTTGTTTGTAGTATGAAGCAATTTCCTTTGTTGGTATTATTATTATTATTATTATTATTATTATTATTATTATTATTAGTAGTAGTAGTAGTATGATGCAATTTCCATTATTATTATTATTATTATTATTATTATTATTATTATTATTATTATTATTATTAGTAGTAGTAGTAGTAATATTATGATGCAATTTCCTGTATTGTTATTATTATTATTATTATTATTATTATTATTATTAGTAGTAGTAGTAGTAGTAGTATTAGTAGTAGTATGATGCAATTTCCTGTGTTGGTATTATTATTATTATTATTATTATTATTATTGTTAGTAGTAGTATTATGATGCAATTTCCTTTGTTGGTATTATTATTATTATTATTATTATTATTATTATTATTATTATTATTATTATTATTATTAATATTATTATTAATATTGTTGTTGTTGTTGTTGTTGTTAGTAGTAGTAGTATGATGCAATTTCCATTATTATTATTATTATTATTATTATTATTAGTAGTAGTAGTAGTAGTAGTAGTAGTAATATTATGATGCAATTTCCTGTGTTGTTGTTGTTGTTGTTGTTATTATTATTATTATTATTATTATTATTATTATTATTATTCTGCAATTTCCCATGCTCAGAATAAAATAAAAATCCCAGGGAAAATATTTTCTCCTGAGAGTTTTTCCTCGTCTAATTCTTGCTCTTGAAGTTTTAAGGCAAACCTGCTGAGCCATCGAAACACAAAGCCTTGCTTTCGGACACCGGGTTAGTGTAATCTCTCCACCGACCTGTTGGTATTTCACGCTGCTTTCTGAAGCGTGAATCCTCTCGGACTCTCTCTCGGCCTATCTGCCTAACACGTTTCGTTAAAAGTCATAAGTTCGTCTCTGGGGGCCGCTGATCAAACAGAAAAAATCCATAATGCGCTTTGGTTCCCGTCCCCGTGCGCCGTATTTACATATAGATTGAGTATTTA
>NC_030436.2:19222500-19295000 GCF_001660625.3 Ictalurus punctatus
GTCAGTGCCAGGAGAACCATCGCCAGCTCGCTGAGGTAATAAGCGAGCGGTTTCACCTGCAGCGCAAGTTCGTTCGCGTGGGAGGCCGCGGCAATTGCACGTGCTAACGGAGCCGGTCTTCTTTGCTGTTGATATGAAAAGGGGGAAGTTCCCTAACCCCACGTGTACCCTCCTGCAGTTGTCCAGATAGGACACGCCCCTTTTTTTTAAACGCGTGCCAAACATCTGACCTGACCGACTATTACACATTGTCTCCACGCAGGGCGTGTTCCAGTAGGATTAGAAGGGTGTGTGTGTGTGTGTGTGTGTTTCTCGTGTATTCGTAGCGGCCTCTGAGGTACACGTGATGATGAAGGGAGTGCGGAATGCTTTCGTGGTGGAGTCGAGCATCACGAGGGGTCTCTGATCTGCTTGTAGATGTGAGTACAGTCCCCTCCGAACGTCTCGGTACGACGAGGTCAATCCTGTTGTTTCCGCTATACATCGAAGACGTTTGGGTTTGAGACTGAAAGATGGACGCGAGACGACAGGTCAAGAACTGCAGCTTTTATTTCCCGGATGTTTTCATCCAGACGTGTTAAACCATTTAGAACGCCTCCGTCTTTGGATCTCGAACCCGAGCGCCTTCACCGTGCGGCGGAAGCGACAGGATCGGCCTTGCTGTTCCGATACTTTCGGAGGGAACTGTATATCACCGCGCTGAGTCGAGTCACAAATCCACTTTGATTCCTAAACCCTATACGGCTATTTGAACTGAAAAGTCTGATCACTTTAAGACGCGTACTTGCTTTAAAAAAAAAAAAAAAAAAAAGAACAATAATAATTTTTTTTTTGGCGCGTTTATTTATTCGTTCTATTTCTGTAACGCTTTCCTCTGACGTTCCCTTAAATGACATGGCGGTATTTAATGCATTCGTGAACATGAACACACCGTGAACATCAGCATTAAGTAAGAAGACTACTAAGGTGACTAACACTTCCATTAATCTATCTAAAAAAAAAAAAACCAAAACCCAACAACACACGAGCTGAATAATCGGCACGTGCGTTAACGGATGTTCCTATCCTCGCCGAGTACGTACGACGACTTTGAATAAATACGAAAAACGTCGTAATTGCCGTATTTTGAAGTTGGCAGAAATTCAGAACTGAGGCTGAAAAACAAGTTCCAGTATTTACACCTGGCGTTCAGGATGTTTTCGACATTTAAGTGTGTTTGTAGCTTGTTACTTTCAGTGTTTATTGACGTTTGTTAATAGTAACTAACACGGTGAATGACGCTAGCTAAGGAACCTTAACGCGCAGAGATCTGCGTTCCGTTGACAGTTGTATTCATATTAACCTTAACTTGACCTCGCGGTATTGATCAGCGCCTCTGCGCCAACTTGTGTTGGCTTGTAAGCAAACTTGCGGTTCCAAACTTCCCGGTGGAAGTCGTTAGATGTGGTTTAACTCCCTGTGCGTGTTACTCGCGATGCCGCAGCCGTCCTCTTTTTGTCTTTCATTTCCACGTCTTTGTACGGGAGAAGAAACAGCCGGCCATCTGAACGAACAAAGCCGTAATCCGTTAGGGAAGGGCGTGGAGGTGTCATCCGACACACGCGTTTGTGCACATTTCAGGGTGTGTTTGAAGGAAAAAGACCATTTCTACAATAGATAGAGGTGAGGTAGGTGGGAGGGAGGGGGGAGGGGGGGGGGGGGGTGTTTCTGCGTTTCCTGACTCACATGGCGGTTAATAAGGAGTTCAAGGATTATTAAGAGTCCTCATATTCCTATATGAACGAGTCTTTTCTTGCCAGGTTGTTTATGCGAATTGTCGCAGTTGTCAGTTATTAATGGACAGAACGTGTCATTATGCTTTAAAAAAACTACAACAACAACAAAAAAGGTTCCTCGAGGGTTCTTTGGAAAGGAAGTTTCATGAAGGGGTTTTCACCTGAAGAACCGAAGGACATGAGATTATTCCACTTGCTTATGTCATTATTAGCTATAGCACGTTAGCTTTACTGCCAGTTCCTCCGTCATTATTATTTCTCTGACTTCTCATGATGTAAACTCCACATTTTCCAATTCTTCCTTTTTCATTCTTCCCTTTTTTTTTTTTTTGGCCGACCCCTAACACAAGTCCTCTCTAAGATCTCTGGGGTCTTTACTTTCAGTTTTCAGTTGTGCCTGTCTGTGTGAACTCATTTTTACCCTATATACTACACGTCCTCCGTGTCGAGTCTCGGATCTTCTTCAGTTCTCTTCCTAAAGTATTTGACGAGCCGCTCGACAAACCTGGGTTTTCTGTAAAACTGGCATCCCTAAAAATGAATAGATTTTTAAAAAATAATAATAATAATAGAGTTTTAAAAGAGAAGAACAAGCTGATGTTTCTTAAAGGAACGAATAAGGTCTCACTGTTATGCAACATCATTGCTATTAACTCAATTCTGTATATTTCTATACATTTCTATACAACACCTGAATTAGGACGCTGTAGCAAATAATGCCACAATCCACACACACACACACACTAAAATATAATCTAAAAAGGTTTATTCCGGATCTTCTTTATCAGTTTGGACGTTTTTGAGACTCTGTTTTAGCCGGACGCGTCAGTCTTTATTTCTCCACCCTCGTGCCGGTTCTTGTGGAATGTCCGTGTGTGTAATGTTACCCTCGTTGGTCTTTTTATCCTCGCCCTTCACCCGTTTACTTCTCCTCTTTGTCCACGTTTACCTCCCCCTGCCCTGCTCTCATGCCCTCGCCATCACCCCGCTATTCTCCTCAGTGTCGCGTTGCTAACCGGCTCAGGATGACCTGTCTGTGGTATCAAGACTGGAATGCCAGACTGTCTGCTTTGGCCTTCTCCACGGTCTGACCGATTGAGCCGTTCTCGCTCGTATTAGCGTCTGTATCGTCGGAGTCAGAACGCGAAGACTGGGACGTTTCAGAACGCTGATGCTTCATTTAAACACGGACGGTTTAACGAAGGTTCCTCCGAGCTGCGGTAACGTTTAACTAGACCTGTGGTTCTCAAAGGGGAGTCCGTGATGCTACTGCAGTATTGACTGATATCTATCTACAGTGAGGGAAAAAAGTATTTGATCCCCTGCTGATTTTGTACGTTTGCCCACTGACAAAGAAATGATCAGTCTATAATTTTAATGGTAGTTGTATTTGAACAGTGAGAGACAGAATAACAACAAGAAAATCCAGAAAAACGCAGGTCAAAAATGTTATAAATTGATTTGCATTTTAATGAGGGAAATAAGTATTTGACTCCCTCTGCAAAACATGACTTAGTACTTGGTTTAAAAACCCTTGTTGGCAATCACAGAGGTCAGATGTTTCTTGTAGTTGGCCACCAGGTTTGCACACATCTCAGGAGGGATTTTGTCCCACTCCTCTTTGCAGATCTTCTCCAAATCATTAAGGTTTCGAGGCTGATGTTTGGCAACTCGAACCTTCAGCTCTCTCCACAGATTTTCTATGGGATTAAGGCCTGGAGACTGGCTAGGTCACTCCAGGACCTTAATGTGCTTCTTCTTGAGCCACTCCTTTGTTGCCTTGGCCGTGTGTTTTGGGTCATTGTCATGCTGGAATACCCATCCACGACCCGTTTTCAATGCCCTGGCTGAGGGAAGGAGGTTTTCACCCAAGATTTGACGGTACATGGCCCCGTCCATCGTCCCTTTGATGCGGTGAAGTTGTCCTGTCCCCTTAGCAGAAAAAACCCCCAAAGCATAATGTTTCCACCTCCATGTTTGACGGTGGGGATGGTGTTCTTGGGGTCATAGGCAGCATTCTTCCTCCTCCAAACACGGCGAGTTGAGTTGATGCCAAAGAGCTCCATTTTGGTCTCATCTGACCACAACACTTTCACCCAGTTGTCCTCTGAATCATTCAGATGTTCATTGGCAAACTTCAGACGGGCATGTATATGTGCTTTCTTGAGCAGCGGACCTTGCGCGCGCTGCAGGATTTCAGTCCTTCACGGCGTAGTGTGTTACCAATTGTTTTCTTGGTGACTATGGTCCCAGCTGCCTTGAGATCATTGACAAGATCCTCCCGTGTAGTTCTGGACTGATTCCTCACTGTTCTCATGATCACTGCAACTCCACGAGGTGAGATCTTGCATGGAGCCCCAGGCCGAGGGAGATTGACAGTTCTTTTGTGCTTCTTCCATTTGCGAATAATCGCACCAACTGTTGTCCCCTTCTCACCAAGCTGCTTGGCAATGGTCTTGTAGCCCATTCCAGACTTGTGTAGGTCTACAGTCTTGTCCCTGACATCCTTGGAGAGCTCTTTGGTCTTGGCCATGGTGGAGAGTTTGGAATCTGATTGATTGATTGCTTCTGTGGACAGGTGTCTTTTATACAGGTAACAAACTGATATTAGGAGCACTCCCTTTCAGAGTGTGCTCCTAATCTCAGCTCGTTACCTGTATAAAAGACACCTGGGAGCCAGAAATCTTTCTGATTGAGAGGGGGTCAAATACTTTTTTCCCTCATTAAAATGCAAATTAATTTATAAAATTTTTGACCTGCGTTTTTCTGGATTTTCTTGTTGTTATTCTGTCTCTCACTGTTCAAATACAACTACCATTAAAATTATAGACTGATCATTTCTTTGTCAGTGGGCAAACGTACAAAATCAGCAGGGGATCAAATACTTTTTTCCCTCACTGTAGATAGAGTATTCAGACGCTTCATCTGAGTGGGTTCGATCCGAATTGAAAGTATTTAAAAATGAGTACAGTTTCAGCGCAGTCTGGATTGGGTTCTGTGGGTGGGAACTCAAGGACATAAAACCCCAAAAAGCTCCAAAAATATATCATTTTTCAATTAGGCCAATGTTTAATAAAATAAAACCAACTGCGCTGTGATCAGAAGGGGTCTGGGGAATTATTCTTTACACCTGACAGCATCTCTGGATTGAAGAAGATTTATTCTGTGCTTGTCTAATGGCTGTAACTCTTCATTTCTATCCTCAGACTAGGGGGTTAAAAACCGAAAAGAAAACGCCGCTTGGCTCAGAGTGCCTACTTGGGAACTCGGGACGCTCTCCTTAACTCCGAGTTAAGCAAGTGATTCAAATCAAATCAAAATGGCCGCATCAACAGCGAGTAAAGTAGCACTTCTTACCTTTTAAATGAGTCATACTGTGTATATACATGTACTAGCTGTAGATCAACCAACATACAGACGTATTCACTGACTATTTGAGGAGAAAAATATCCATCACTCATCACAGTTAGCTGGCTAGCGTGTTGCTAGCAATGACCTAATTCCCGAGCTCCAAATTCCCACGAGTCGCACGCGTAAGAGCCTCGGGTCTACATTCTGAAAGCAAACGATGCAGACCACTTTGGGGCTCCTGAGAAGTAGACAACCTGCTGACGTGCTCCACACCACTGCACCTCAGAGCGCATTTACAGCAAGACACCACCGTCTCCACTGTAACTCCCCCCCAATTAGCCGTGAGTATAGAGAGAGGTTTTATTTGTTGATGTTTTGCTCGAGTTCATCGTGTGTGCAGCCGCAGACGTTTCTTTCCATGCTTATTTTCGCTGCTAAACTCTGACTAGAGTCGTGCCAACTTTATGTTGGCAATTGTACGGTAATTATGAACCGTTTAACTCTGGTGTTGTTCATGACTGATGCTGCCTGATTGCTCTGGCAATATTATTATAAAACCATCAAGGCTATAAAATCCTTTGAAGTGAGAGATTTTCTGGATTATGAGACAGACATGTCTGTTTCTGTGAGTTTAAAGAGCTGTATGATTTGAGTAGAGTCTGTGGAGAGACCGTTCACCTGTCAGACTGTTTGCCCGAAGGTGAAGTGTATGAAAGCTGCGATTTAACTGGACAAATGGAACAATTTTAACAATTGGACAAGATGCACACTGACAACTAAAATGAGCATGTGAAGCTGTACTGTAGCAGTGAGTGTTATTTCCCACAATGCACTGCCACACCGCTCACTGTCTGCCACGAGATTCTTTTTTTTATTACCCCCCCCCGAATTATACAAGATACAAAATAATAGGGCATGTTACTGTTTTTAGAACTGAGAAATTGCAAAAATATATATATATATATATAGAGCACTTTTCTTCCTCGCATTCATGCTGGCTCATGAAAAATGCCTTGGGTATCTGTCGCAGAGTTCACATCCTCCTGGTGGGATTATACATAATGTGTTTTGCATTGTGAGTACTCAACGCAGGCTAAAAATCAAAACTCTAACAGTAAAGGGATAGGATAAGAGCACGAGGACATGTTGGGATCGAGATATTGGTATTCCAAAATAATCAAATAATGTTTGGACCTTTTAAACCTTCAGTGTATCCATAATTGTGAAAAGTTTAGGAATTTGGCATCATGGACAGTAAATGTAAATGTCACCTGCCAAAACACAGTCATGCTTAAACATTTGACACGATTACATCACAGATAGAATATCATGTGACATCACAGAGAAAAAGTCATGTTGTGACATCACAGAGAGACCGTCATGTGACATCACAGAGAGAACGTCATGTTGTGACATCACAGAGAGAACGTCATGTTGTGACATCACAGAGAGAACGTCATGTTGTGACATCACAGAGAGAATATCATGTTTGTGACATCACAGAGAGAACGTCATGTTGTGACATCACAGAGAGAATATCATGTTTGTGACATCACAGAGAGAACGTCATGTTGTGACATCACAGAGAGAATATCATGTTGTGACATCACAGAGAGAATATCATGTTGGTACATCACGGAGAGAACGTCATGTTGTGACGTCACGGAGAGAACGTCATGTTTGTGACATCACAGAGAGAATATCATGTTGGTACATCACAGAGAGAACGTCATGTTGTGACGTCACGGAGAGAACGTCATGTTTGTGACATCACAGAGAGAACGTCATGTTGTGACATCACGGAGAGAACGTCATGTTGTGACGTCACGGAGAGAACGTCATGTTGTGACATCATGGAGAGAATATCATGTTTGTGACATCACAGAGAGAATATCATGTTGGTACATCACAGAGAGAACGTCATGTTGTGACATCACAGAGAGAACGTCATGTTGTGACATCACAGAGAGAATATCATGTTTGTGACATCACAGAGAGAACGTCATGTTGTGACATCACAGAGAGAATATCATGTTGTGACATCACAGAGAGAATATCATGTTGGTACATCACAGAGAGAACGTCATGTTGTGACGTCACGGAGAGAACGTCATGTTTGTGACATCACAGAGAGAACGTCATGTTGTGACATCACGGAGAGAACGTCATGTTGTGACGTCACGGAGAGAACGTCATGTTGTGACATCATGGAGAGAATATCATGTTTGTGACATCACAGAGAGAACGTCATGTTGTGACATCACAGAGAGAACGTCATGTTGTGACATCACAGAGAGAATATCATGTTTGTGACATCACAGAGAGAATATCATGTTGGTACATCACAGAGAGAACGTCATGTTGTGACATCACAGAGAGAACGTCATGTTGTGACATCACAGAGAGAATATCATGTTTGTGACATCACAGAGAGAACGTCATATTGTGACGTCGCCGAGAGAACGTCATGTTGTGACATCACAGAGAGAATATCATGTTGTGACATCACAGAGAGAATATCATGTTGGTACATCACAGAGAGAACGTCATGTTGTGACGTCACGGAGAGAACGTCATGTTGTGACATCGCCGAGAGAACGTCATGTTGTGACATCACGGAGAGAATGACACACTCCTGCCTTGTTTAGCTGTACACTTGATTAAGGAGATCTGGTCATCATAATGTTTCCGCGAGTCTTTAATAATCCTCACATACCAGTTCATTGTACGTAACCGCAGTATGCATCTATTTTTAATCCTCTATTTGCAGAGAGGCTCTTTATGAAACATTCGTTTGCTGTTTCTTTCTCAGCAGGTCAGTAAATCAATATGACTGTGGTAATAGTTTGGGAACACGAGAGACTCTCCCTGCACGGTCTGCTTTTTCCGCCTTTCATCTGAAATCCTGCAGCGCTTTTAATCCCAGAGTCCCAAATTAATTTGTACAGAGTGAACCGGGCTCATTTCGGTGGAGGGTTGAGAGATGCAAGCGGGATGTCCCTCGGGGGGAATCGCTCCCATCCCGGGTCTTTCCCTGCTTATTCTCTCTGTCGCTCTCTTTTCTTTTCTCCTGCTGTTTTTTAAATAATTTACTCTCTCTCTCTGTGTGCCATTCCTACTCCGCTGAACCTTCATCTCCTCACCTCTCACCTCCGTGGCCTCTCCTTCCTCCACCGTGGCCATGTGTCTCTTGTCTTTCCTCGTCCTGTGGTCATGCTTCGGTACAGTAAAAACTATTCAGGCGCGTTCAGTACTGTGTTTCTCCGCAGGTGAAAACGCAGAGCAGATGGGATTCGGAAGAAAAAAAAAAAAAAAAAACCCCAAAACCCCATAGGAGCACTCGCAAGCCGAACCCCGTACGAAAACTCGGAGCAGATGGGGACGACTTGGCGCAGAGTCAGCTCCATTACACACACATTCAATGGGGCCTTTGTACCAGTGCTGATTGTGATATTGTTGCTGTAATGATTAGGCGAAAGTCAACGGCGTGTCACGAAATTATTCCGACAACAATGCGCAAACTCCGTGACTTTATTAATAGCTAATATCCAACGCTGATGTACAACATCTGTCATCATTGCTTTTGTACTTTGTTTAATAACCTCATAAGATGGTAATACTGTAGCTAACAGAGCAGATTATTGTAATTAATTCATGGTTCACTCAGTAAGAGCTAATCTCATAACATAACGTGTCTGGGATCTGGCATCACTGTGGGGTTCTGTGATTTATTTCTGATTTTTACTTTTTTTTTCTTTCTTCACCCCCCTCCCTGTTATTTTTCACTTAGCCAGTGCTACTGAGCTCTTCATTGTGTAAATGCCTCAGCTATAGACACACATCTGTTCCACAACTGGAACTCGAACCGTCTTGGCCTCCTAATGGCATCTATTCCTTGATCTCGTTCTCATTTTTTTTTTTTTTTTTTTTTTTTTGCAGAGTATTATATGACATCATACTCACCGAGAACAACAGGTCTTTATTCCTAACTCAAAAAGCAGCTCTCGGGCTGTCCGTGTCCCTCTTAAAGCTTTCATTTTATTTTGACCCTTTTACCCAAAACGCACCTAATCAGCCAAGACCTGTCTCATGTCCGACGCTTGTGAGGTTTTGTTTTCGCTTAGCAGCGAGACTACAGCCTTTTTCGAGCGAGATCAAATTAACACCGGGATCTGGAGGAATTCCATCATTTGCAGGTGTTCGTCTGCGGTTTATTTATTTATTTAAATCTCCTTCCCGATCAGCCATGTTCGTTTTTTTTTTTTTAAGTCCCGTCTAGAAAGACACCGGTGATTTTGCAGGAAGATTTCACTTCGCCTAGTTTTTGGATCGCTGCTACGCTTCGTATGTAGTCACGCAGCATGCGCACCCGCTTCCCAAATCCTGAAAAGATGAATGCCCTTGAGGAGTGACGACCAACTTCATATGGGTCTTATAACTTCACTTCTATACTGCCTACATTGGGAATTCATTAGCAAGAGAAAGACAATAAAGATCCAGATGTCAGCTACGCTTCATCTTGACATCCACTATACATATATATAGACGTGCTGTTGTACCGACATTTTTATTTTCACCTTGGAAACTAGTCAAGACTTTTCACTTCATCTTCATCTAACTTTGACTCGGCTATAAGATTTCGTCTCGGATGTAGCACTACGTCCAGCTGGTGCAACCGTCCCAGGGATTTTGAAGCGGAGATTTTGGATGAGGATACCTTGTCGTGTTTTTGAACTTGTGAAAGGTTACGATTAGGACCATAATCCAGGTTTTCTGCCTCTCAGAGTGGAGACGGGGTTGTCCTCTCGCTTCCCTCTGACAGTATGACCCTGTAGCTCTCCATGCTCGGATCTTTCCCCACCTCACCCACCGTGTCCGTCCTGAACGTTCGTTAACAGAGTGATAATAGCGCCTACTCGACGTGAGATGGTGCAGGAAGGATTCAAAGCCGCTGAACGATAAAATAACAGTGTAGGGGTTTTTTAAAAAACAAACAAAACCCACCACCCTCTATCCTCTCCGAGTGCTCGAGTTTCTCTTGAAGTGATCTACGTCTCATCGTTTCTGGTGTCGTCTCTCGAAAGTGCCCTTGTCTTGCGTCGTCAGCGCTAACTAATAAATCAGCCGTGTTTTCATGAGCGAGGCCCCGTTCCGGAGAAGACGCTGAAAAGAAAACGTTGGAGCTTTGAGTCCCATAAAGCTGTCTGCATGCTGCTGGCTTCATGATCATTATCATCATCATCATCATCATCATCATCATTCAAACATTACATCATTACATCATATCTGCAGCTGGAGAATAATTATAACCGTTAATAAGACCACCAGGGGTTATATGTGTACGGGATAACATACCTGGGGCATGCTGTTATAGGAAAATAATCAATGATGGAGGAGAGGTGTGATGAAGCAGAGTTACTGTTAACCCTTCAAAGTTGATTATTTTCCAGTATCAGTGCACCCGGAAGTGTTTTATTCCTCTGACACCACAGCAAATGGCCAACCTTTACACTTACAAGTGATCGCTTACGTTATAGCAGCTGTAAACAATCGATTCTCCTTTTTTTTTCATCTCTCTTGAAGTTAAAACGACAAAAAAAAAGTGTATATACAAGTGTGTGTGTGTGTGTGTGTGTGTGTGTGTGTGTGTGTGTGTACACATATATATTTTACACACTTGTCATGTTGCAGATAAACCTACAAAGTGTAAAGTGTCTGTAAACTCACAGCTTTGACTCTGAGTATTACAAAGCCCTGACACTGGAGACTCCTTCCCTAAATGTAAAGCAAACAACTCGTGTTACAAAAACAAAAAAACAAAAAAACAACCATATCGCAGATTAGACAATATTTTTAAATCTGTGTCTGTGGATCGTTTTCCATACACGTCCCTGTGAATGAGCTGTTACTATAGAACAGTGATGTATGAAAAAGGCGTAGGTGTGTATTGTAGCTGACCAATCAGAATCCAGAATTCAGCAGCATACAAGTTGTTGTTGTTGTTGTTGTTGTTGTTTTTTTGTTTTTTTTAAACAATAATTTAATTGATTTAAGGAATGCGGGTCTGGTTTGTTAGTCGTCTTGCTTTATTTTGTAGAAAACGAGGACAGAGGTTTTGGTATCAGCCTTGGGTGGTGTTGGCTTTTGTAACACTGCGCCCCCCCCACCCCCTCACCCCCTCCTTCACTTCTAACATCCGTGTCTTATTACAAGAAATATGCATTCTTACACCACTCGTAGACGTTTGCTCTCAGGGCCCGGACCGAGCCGAGCTGAGTCATACTCACCGTACAGAGTTACAGGAAACCTTAATAAACAACATAATCCAGATAAAGAACGTAATCGGATCTCCGATAATAAATCTCGTTCAGAGTTCCTGGCTGTCGAGTGAGTATTAGGAACTAATCCGTCTACTTCTTCTTCTTTTTTTTTTTTAACGTGTTATCACTGTGTAAAGAAATAGCTTTCTGGTTTCGATAACCTTTCGTTTCTGGTGAATCCTCTTCATCCTTTACCATCGTCGCTTCGCATCATCACCGGCTACAATTCCGCCGTACTTGAATTCTGGATTCTGATTGGTCAGAAGGTGTTTATCCGTTTTTCTATAACTGCAGCTGTGACAGTAGTGCAGTTGCCACTCACGGGTTTCGTTTCTATAGTAACGGCTTACACTCGCACTCCGTTATCGCTGTTGTGACATCTTCTGAAAGGGGAAATGTGTTTATTTAACATTTGTGGAAGGAGTCTCCAGTGTCAGCTCTTTGTAACAGGACGCACGTTTCACAACATATAAATGCAACTATAAATGGATAAAAAGGATCGTTCTTTTTAATGAATAAAAATGGTAACCGCTGTAAAGTCGCCGTGGTATAAGAAGAATAAAACACTTCTCGTGCTTCCACGTCATCACACCAGACCCACGTTGATTATTTTGCTAAAATAGCACAACACGGTCTGGCTTATTCTCTCTTTAAGCAACTGATAACAGGGAAAGCTCATGATCTACCTTCATTCTTTTTATGAAAGGTCTCTCACCCTAGCTTGTTACCGTGCCGTTCACTAATATATATAAATATAAATATAAATAAATATATAAATGATTTATTATATAATGAATAAATCAAATAATCATCATATTATTACACTTATTACACCAGATCTCTCCAGTACACGCCGCTTTATTCCCTGTGAGCATCACAGAGCCTTTGGTTCGTCTGGGAACCGAGAGGATCAAAGTCGTCTCCTCAGGTTGAGAAGTGATGAGTGTGTGTGTGTGTGTCGTACGTAATGCCGACCCGATGAGACACTTTCATCCCGAACGTGGAGCGGCGAGTCACGTCGGTGTGTTATTGCAGCCTTTTCATCTCCATCACGATCAGATAACCTTTGAGTCTAACGTTTCAGGAGTCAGACTGCGACTCCGAGACCGAAGTGCGCAGGGATATTTATTGCGCTTTTGAAACGAGACGCAGCCACGGCAGACCCGTGAACTCCAGCGACAATATCCTTTACACGAAGGGGGGACACCGCGGAGCCGCTGAATTCTCAAATCGGATGGTGTCGATTCGTTTCCGACTGTATGACTGCAGCTCTGACAGTAGTGCGCCTCCAGATCTCAGGCTTGTGTCGAGGGCCTTGTTCTTGATACGTTATCGTTTCTATAGTAACAGCTCATCCACAGGGATATTCGTACGGTATAATGATCTAAACCTAATTTTAGAACCTACAGATTAGAATACATGTTGTTATTTAACAACAACAAACATATAAGCGTTGATATGGGACAGTTTATTTTTTGCAAGGAGACGTATTATTTAACATGCACGGAAGGAGTATCCACCGTCAGAGTAGGAGTTGGTGCGGGGGTGAAGGAATGGGGAATGACCGTTTATAGCTGCTTTAACGCAAGTGATAGCAGGAACCTAAATGTGACTGTAAATGTATTAAAAAAAAAAAAAAGTATGACATCATTCTTTAATTAACAAAACAATGTAATCAGTGGCAAAGTGCTAGGGTGTAAGAGGAATGAAACACCCCAAGATTTGCTGTTTTAGGAAAATAATACGCTTTCATAAGTCATTCGAACAATGTGTGTAATGCCTTATAACGTGATACGAAGGTGCTCGTGGTTTATTATAGACATGACCTTCATAGAAAGTGTTAGCAAAACGATATCTCGGTCTGGTGACGAGTTATGGTTGAAATCGGATCTCACGCGTCAAAGAGACAGTGAGGGGGGGAAAGAAAGAAAGAAAAAGAAAACCGAGTCAGTTTAAGCTCCTTTAATTACGCGGATTAATGTGTCGGTTTTGTACTTATCGATGAAGTCCACCAGAACGTAAGAGTTGCTAATCGGAGCATCTGTAAGTATATTCGGACTCATGATATCCATCTTCATGACCGTTTAACTAAATGAAATGAATCACATAGCACTCCAGGATCACAAAACTTGGCCGGTCTTCTGAGGACAAGGGCGTGCGTGTGTGTGTGTGTGTGTGTGTACCCGCTGATGCCCAGAGTTTCACTCAGACCCCATTACGTCCACATGTCTGTCTGCAGATCTTCAATACCGAAGCCTGGCACTTGGCCTCGTCAGTGCCAAGGTGACCTGTCACCACACGCTCTCATGCTCAGCGCTCCACAAGGCCTAATGTGGCTCCGGGGAGCAGTAAATGTGTTAGCGGCTCCCTGCTGGACCCCGGCATCTCCACCTGTTCCCTCTTTATGCTGGTGAGAAGCACCGAGGCGACACCTCGCCCTTAAATACCGAGACAGGTCTCTGACGTTGGTCCAAATTCATTACGATGCTGATGTGTCGGTGTACGACGTCTTCTCTGGGTCGTATTCGTGAGCTAGATATAGGCAAGTACCTCTGGTCGAACCTAATTTTTACGAGCCGTTGTTTTTTTTCTTTTTTAATGCGTCGCTTTACGCATCATATAGTTTATTACAATGTAATTAAGCACGTAATAACCTGAAACGCAGACGTATCGGCCGATATAATGAGCGTCTGAACTCTAATCTTTCAGGCGCTGACCTGCTGAGGTGTTGGAAAGAACCGTTTTTGGCTCAGCGTCGTGTTCGCACGTCAAGCGCGCGCGCTTGGAGAGGAAACGCTGTAGAGGATTTCCTCTCCTCTGATTAGATATCACGACTTATTTATAAGGCGGCGCGATCAAGACGTGCGTGTGTGTCGGCGCCAGGAGGAGTTTACACAAATTCATAGGTACTGCTGGAGGAGAAATGAAAGCTGCACATGACGTGTGTGTGTGTGTGTGTGTGTGTGTGTGTGTGTGTGTAGTTGGAAATGGGTTAACCGTATAAACAGGGGAGAAGGGAGAAATTATTCCCCTGCGGTGTTATTTTATTGTTTCTTGCTGGAATATCTGAAGAAGAAAAAAAACAAGGCTCTACCTCAATACAAGCTCTCAAGCAGTCCATTCGATAAAGAGATTATATCATGAGTTCCCCTTCTCGCCGCAGTATGAACGTTGCTTTCGTTTGAGCTCCCTTCATGTGTTTCCTGTTGTTTTTTTAAATATGTCATGTGCGTGTGTCATCGTTTTGTTTCTGCCCCACCTAGCGCCCCCCACCCCCACCAACTCACCACCTCACCCAACCCCGTCCTGTGATTGGTATGCTCCACAGAGTGTCTTCACCTGTCCTCCTCTTGTGCCTTTGTTTTCTTGCACTTCTGTCGTTTAGTCCAGGTCTTGTTTTCACGTTCTGTTATGTTTTCTCATCACCGACTACCTTTACACGGGCAGCGGTAATCTAATTATCGACCTTATTCTGAATGAGACGATATTCTGATTAAGTTGTTTACATGAGTCGCTTTTAGAATATTCCTTTCATGTACAGGTTATAGAATGTAGATGGATTAACGGCACACGTCATTACGCCACCGCGCCACGCCGTCCGACGTCCCTCCAGAATCTCACATATCGACATACAGTTGGTCTTCGTTATGGGACCGTATACAGTTCTGGGTGTTTTTTTTTAAATTTCATGAACGCTTCAAGTGCGGTTAATTATTTGTCGTGCTGTACGTGCTAGATAGACGATAGCTTGAAGCCGAGGGCTGCGTCCCAATCTGCGTACTTGTCATACTTGTAATGTGTCAGGCTGCAAATGTATGAGGGGAAAACTTTCTTTGACTTTCACACTAATCCGTCGTTACCCAGATGAGGACGGGTTCCCTTCTGAGTCTGGTTCCTCTCAAGGTTTCTTCCTCATATCATCTTCAGGATCTTTTTTTTTTTCTGCTTGACCCAGAATGATGGTAAGATTTGTGTGGATCGGGTATTCACGACGCGACGTAGGCGATAAATATTCATGAAGTATTGCAACTGCAAAGATAGCCCTGCTGTCATGGTTACATTGCAGCAGGGTTCCACGGACGAGACGATCATCGTCTGCCACGTAACAGCCAATCAGAAACAAGTATTTCCATAGTTGTAGTTAAATATCTAGTCATTTAGTCGCCGTGTTTACTCGGGATGCCTTTAATGAAGTAACTGCGTGGTCATGAAAGCACTCGTGCACTAGTTGGCGCTCGTGTCAATGCACGCTCCTCCGTTAGCGATGTCAGCGCGAGGGTATCGGCACTATTTCGGGCGCTGTCCTGCTGTTGCGATGGGCGTCCAGGAAAGACGTCACGTCGGCTGCAGCTGTTGAAGGTGGATTCCTGCGTGCACCGTTCGGGCGAGCGCTCTCTCGCTTATAGCAGCTTACCTCATGCCGAGGCTGGGTTAAATAAATATCACTGAGAGAGAGAGAAAGAGAGCTAAAGCTAAATGTAGGCTTTGAGACGAGTCACACTGTAATCCTGATCTGAGATCTTTATTTGAGACAGAGTTAACTGAAGGTGCATAACCCATTAGGGTCTTCAGGAAATTCTGCTTATTAGAGCCAGAGGGAAATGTAGTGAGTAAGATATTCATGTCCCTGTATCAGTACCGCTCGCTCTCTCCGTTTCACCTCGTTTCGTGGTTTATTAGTTTATCTCCTGAAGGGCAGGGGGCTCGAGTCATCATTACTGAACACTTCGGGTACAGAAACTACCCTGGATTTTCCTCATCTGGCTAGTCAGCAATCATATACAACTCTGAAGCTAAGTGAGCGCTCAGATCTCGAAGGTAGCTCCTTCGACTGCTGCCAAGAGTAAACGCATTCCTGCTGAAAATCTGCTCCTGGTCAAGAACAGCGTCGTCGTCTGCAAGCCGCGTTGACGAAATACGCTTCTGAAATCCAACATCTGACAAGATCATCGAGACATCTGAGTTAGAACTGAATCACAGGCAAGTGTTACCGCATCATCAAATATAAGAACCAATCCCGTTCCAGTATGCAAACGCAGGACATGTAACACCAGTTAACCAGCGGAAGGTGATGGGCTTCAGTTCCCAAATTACACATTCATAGACCCTGGACTGATGATAAAATGGACCGCTTCAGTCCTAAAATCTGATCGGCTGATCCTTGTATATGCACACTGTGTACGCATCACACAAATCACATCCTGTATTCATGCATCAGGTTTCAAATAAATAAATAAAAGTTATTCTACACCTAAAGTTCTGTCCATAGAAGGCCCTTATCTTTGTCATGTTATGTTGCTTAGCAACCAAAGCGTACTGTTATCTATCTATCTATCTATCTATCTATCTATCTATCTATCTAAACTGTAAACAACACATTTTTTGTGAAAAAGCAAAGGGATGCATTATTCTCTCTCTGTGTTTCTCTCTCTCTCTCTCCCTCTGTCTATTTCTCTCTCTCTTTGTGTTCCTCTCTCTCTCTCTTTCTGTGTTTCTCTCTCTCTGTTTCTCTCTCTCTCTGTTTCTCTCTCTTTTTCTCGCTCTCTCTTTGTGTTTCTCTCTCTCTCTCTTTCTGTGTTTCTCTCTGTTTCTCTCTCTCTCTGTCTGTTTCTCTCTTTTTCTCTCTCTCTCTGTCTGTTTCTCTGTTTCTCTCTCTCTCTCTTTTTTTTCTCTCTCTGTCTGTTTCTCTCTGTTTTTCTCTCTCTTTTTCTCTCTGTCTGTTTCTCTGTTTTTCTCTCTCTGTTTTTCTCTCTGTCTGTTTCTCTGTTTCTCTCTCCTTTTCTCTCTCTGTCTGTTTCTCTTTGTTTCTCTCTCTATCTATTTTTCTCTCTCTCTATTTCTGTATTTCTCTCTCTCTCTCTCTCTCTCTCTCTCTCTGTGTGTGTTTCTCTCTCCCTCACTCACTCTCTCTAACAAGAATTGACTTGTATACAAATTCACCGAGTTGCTTCTCATTTGAAACATAACTAGGAATCTCTCTCTCTCTCTCTCTCTCTCTCTCTCTCTCTCTCTCTCACTCTCTCAACATACTGTGAAATGTCAGTGTAAGTGAACACAACATCCCATAAATACCTCTAACTGTCTAGAAAGTATTTGGCTGTCGGCTTTAATTTGCCTTTCGACTGTATTCAAACCCTCTCCCGAACACTACGTCTTCTCCCTCGCTCTAGAGACTATTAGTGTCAGCGAGGTTGCCACATGACGAAGAACTCCCCGTTCTCTCGGCCCAATTTACGAGGGGAGATAACGCTCCCGCTCTGACCTCCCACAGAGTCCTGGCACTGCTTAGACACATCATGAATAACGTAAACGTCACTGTACGGCAAGTCTGAAAGTTTTTCTTTCTTCCCTCTTCCAGTATAGAGAATGATGAGAGATTTTCAGGGCCTGTCTGGTTTTAAAAGTTTCCGTCGAACATTCCGACGCTGTTCAGGACACATGCCGTACGTGCACTTCGCAGGGGTGGACGCACTCGCCTCGTAAAACACCTACACAATGGAGGCTTTTCTTCGCCATGGTTCATCTCAGGATGCAGCTGTCACTGAGATGATAGACTGAAAATATGCCAGAGAGAACAGTTCATGGACGATTTCTGAGGTTATACAGTAGCGCAGGAAAACGCGTCTTAAAATACTTTAAAAAAACGATGCCTTACATGCCCCTAACCCTAACTGTAATCTTCATAGCTTTGTGTACTGTACGTTGCATTTGTGTCGGGTCGATCCAAGACACTGAGCATCGATAACAATAGACTAATTTTATATATTAACCTTTCACTATTGAATTTATCACGCTGCTGGGCGAAAAAAAACTAATGATGGGGTCTCTCTGTACTAATTGGTTTACAGTTGATGGAAGGAGTCTCCAGTGTCAGCGCTTTGTAACAGTCAAAGGTAAAGCTATAACTTTAAGGACAGCCGACAGAATGACAAGCTGCGTTTTTAAAATTTTATTTATTTATTTTTGCATTATTAACTTCAAAAGAAAAAAAAAAAAAAAGAAAGACCGGTGAGCAAACTTGTTTCGCGGACATTCCACACCATTAAGTGTAACAATAAACGGATAAATAATATGACGTCGTTATTTAATAAATATAAATTCCAGTGGTTGTCATTTTGCTGCAGTGTAAAAGGATATAAAACACTTTGAGATGTGCTCTTATAGGAAAATAACCAGCTTTGGGTATATTTGGCTAACGATCGCACCACCCAGTCGTTGATTATTTTTCTACAGCAGCACGTCCTCAAGGGTTTTATTCCTTCAACTATCGTTCGTACTCCAGAAAAGGCACCTTAGCTTCCTTTATCTTTGTGCGTCCCGTCTCAAACCGTGTCTGTGTGCTCTTCTCACATAAACAGCACTTTCGGACGTGTGCCCTTCCGACCTGGCGCCCGGTAAATCAGGCTCGGGGTCGAAGGTCACGTGGCTGTCACTGTCCATCCGGCTGCCGCCGAGGAAGCTGCTCTGTCAGACGGGGAAGTTATAGACGTGTCGGCTCGGCAGGACGAGGAAGACTGGGAGAAGGAGGTGATCCGTGATGTGAGGAGGAGGTTTGGAGAACACTAACCCCAGCGTGGCGGAGTTCTCTGTGGGGTGGTGTGTAACCGGAGCTGGCGAGTGTGTGAGTAAGTGGACCCGAGGGGGGCCAGTGTGGCGTAACAGCAGTAATAGCACAGCTAAGTGTTGCAGTTGCTCTGGGAAAGAGGAGCTGGAATGCGGAGCTGGAGAGCGGTGAGAGACGGACTACCGGCTACGATGCTTTGTCCACCAGACGATTTTCCTCTCGCTCGCTCCGATTTTAAAAAAACTAAACAAAAAAAAAACTGCTTACAGAAACAATTTTGCAGCTTGGGTTCACACTCGTACAGCATTGTTTGCTCAAATGCGTACGACTTCATGAGATCAGATTCGTTCATGAGACTAGCTCGTCGGGTTAATTTATTTTACACCACAGCGTCTGCTGAATTCTGGACTATGATTGGTCAAACAGCTCTGACGGTAGCGCAGCTACAAATCCCAGGTTTATATTAATGCGCTCGTTTGAACACGTTATCGTTTCTATAGCAACAGCTCCTTCAGATGCTCCACATTATAGTAAATATTTCTGTAAGGAGGTGTTTGCTTAACATTTATGGAAGGAGTCTCCGGTGTCAGTGCTTTGTAACAAAAGCGAGATCTTTAACGGCACGCTTCGCAGTTTCTTAGTGACGTGTTGCCGCGCTCGTCATATATTATCGTTTCTATAGAAACAACCTTATGTAACACTCTAATTCCGAGTGTAATAGCTGTACGCACCCTGTATCTCTCGCCCTCTCTCTCTCTTTCCCTCCTTCCCTTTGTCACTTTGCCTTGCATCTAATGCACTCTACAGCTGAAACACCTCATACATCTCGGTGATTGTGTAAGAGCGCTTTCCGAGCTACGCCATGATTTAATGAGCCTCCTAAAACTCTGGCCAGCGTGAAGGTTCTCCTGGAAATAAAACTAAAATAAAAAGTTCATGCTTATTCGAGTACAAGTCAGGACACATGAACAAATTCAGTTATATGTAGTGGGGATCACATTACTTTATTGTTATAACTCATCTCCTGATCACATGGGTTAGTGGTTGTAGCCTTTTCTAAGAGACCATAGGTATGAAATTTTGAGAAATTGCTCTTGCTTCTTAAAATTGAGTTTTAATTTTATTGCGAGCTAACTAAAATGACCACAGAATGTTTATCGCTAGCTAGTTAAACTTATCACACAACAGTAGCTAGTTAAAGTTATCCTGGGTTACTGCTAGTTGGTAAAATTACCACAGACCGTTACACCTAGCTAGCCAAAATTACCATAGAATATTACAGCTAACTAGCTAAACTTATCACACAACAGTAGCTAGTTAAAGTTACCCTGGGTTACTGCTAGTAGGTAAAAATTACCACAGAATGTTACAGCTAGCTAGCTAAACTTATCACATAACAGTAGCTAGTTAAAGTTACCCTGGGTTACTCCTAGTTGGTAAAATTACCGCAGAACGTTACAGCTAGCTAGCTAAATTTATCACACAACAGTAGCTAGTTAAAGTTACCCTGGGTTACTGCTAGTAGGTAAAAATTACCACAGAATATTACAGCTAACTAGCTAAACTTATCACACAACAGTAGCTAGTTAAAGTTACCCTGGGTTACTCCTAGTTGGTAAAATTACCGCAGAACGTTACAGCTAGCTAGCTAAATTTATCACACAACAGTAGCTAGGTAAAGTTACCCTGGGTTACTGCTAGTTGGTAAAATTACCACAGAATATTACAGCTAGCTAGCTAAACTTATCACATAACAGTGGCTAGTTAAAGTTACCCTGGGTTACTGCTAGTTGGTAAAATTACCACAGAATGTTACAGCTAGCTAGCCAAAATTACCACTGAATATTACAGCTAGCTAGCTAAACTTATCACACAACAGTAGCTAGTTAAAGTTACCCTGGGTTACTGCTAGTTTGTAAAAATTACCACAGAATGTTACAGCTAGCTAGCTAAACTTATCACACAACAGTAGCTAGTTAAAGTTACCCTGGGTTACTGCTAGTTGGTAAAATTACCACAGAATGTTACAGCTAGCTAGCTAAACTTATCACATAACAGTGGCTAGTTAAAGTTACCCTGGGTTACTGCTAGTTGGTAAAATTACCACAGAATGTTACAGCTAGCTAGCCAAAATTACCACAGAATATTACAGCTAACTAGCTAAACTTATCACACAACAGTAGCTAGTTAAAGTTACCCTGGGTTACTGCTAGTTTGTAAAAATTACCACAGAATGTTACAGATAGTTAGCCAAAATTACCACAGAATGTTACAGCTAGCTAGCTAAACTTATCACACAACAGTAGCTAAAGTTACCCTGGGTTACTGCTAGTTGGTAAAATTACCACAGAATGTTACAGCAAAATTACCACAGAATATTACAGCTAGCTAGCTAAACTTATCACACAATAGTAGCTAGTTAAAGTTACCCTGGGTTACTGCTAGTTGGTAAAATTACCACAGAACGTTACAGCTAGCTAGCCAAAATTACCACAGAATGTTACAGCTAGCTAGCTAAACTTATCACACAACAGTAACTAGTTAAAGTTATCCTGGGTTACTGCTAGTTGGTAAAATTACCACAGAACGTTACAGCTAGCTAACCAAAATTACCACAGAATGTTACTGCTAGCTAGCTAAACTTATCACATAACAGTAGCTAGTTATAGTTACCCTGGGTTACTGATAGTTGGTAAAATTACAACAGAATGTTACAGCTAGCTAGCTAAACTTATCACATAACAGTAGCTAGTTAAAGTTACCCTGGGTTACTGCTAGTTGGTAAAATTACCACAGAATGTTACAGCTAGCTAGCCAAAATTACCACAGAATGTTACAGCTAGCTAGCTAAACTTATCACACAACAGTAGCAAGTTAAATTTAACTCAGAAGGTTAGAGCTAGCTAGCTACAATAACCTCAGAAGGTTACTGCTTCGGTAGCTAGTTAAAGTTACCCTGGGATATCACAGAAGTCGACGGCTATCCAAATGAAGAATTATCACAGAAGGTTCTTGCTAACTAGCTAAAATTACTACAGAAGGTTACTGCAATCTAGGTTAGCAATTACCACGGGAGACTACATCTAGCTAACTAAAATTACTACAAAAAGTTATCACTAGCCAGTGAAAATTGTCACAGAAAGTTATGGCTAGCTAACTAAAATTATCACAGACGTTTATGGCTAACAAGCTAAAATGACCCCAGAAGGTTACCGCTAGCTGAATAAAATGACCACAAAATGTTATAGCTAGCTAAAATCGCCACAGATAGTTATCTCTAACTAGCGAAAATGAACAAAGATTACAGCTAGATCACTATAATTACCACAGAACGTTACAGCTAGCTAGCCAAAATGACCACAGAATGTTACAGCTAACTAGTGAAAATTAACACAGAAGATTACAGCCACTATTTTTCATTTGTTGCTTTATTTTTTTCACAGTCAGATATGCACACTCATGTCAGCTGCTTCATCTGCTTGCTGTGGTGTGACAATGTTGCTGGATTTAATCCAACCATTTTAATTTTGTAGCCAGCTAGCTAAAATGACCACAGAAGGCAATAAGTAACGAATTAAATTTACCACAGAAAGTTAGCGCTAGCACAGTGTCCTCAAGCTTGTCGTCTGATGCGTCTCTGAGAGTCAGATCAGGATCAGGATTAGGATCAGGATCAGGAACACTTCTGGAAATTCGTACTGTCTGTTCTGCCTGCGTTATTCAGTATGTGGGAATTGACTCACAGGTTTTTTGCTCCAGCTATTTTTGTTGCTTTCTGTATGAAATACCTGGGGGAGAGATCAGGAAGTTGATGTAATATTTGTTGGAACACGACTCGGTGACTCGGTGCTGTGTGTTAATATTAATGTACCGGGGTGTGACAGGCCGTGTTGGTCAGACTCTGATGCTCTGAGTGAACTCCAACTTTTCCATCCGTAATGCTCCGTAAACAGGAAGTGAAATGTTCTGATGCACTGTGGTAAATAACTCAGCGGTGGCTCTTTGAAGTCAGAGTACACAAGCAGACTCGGCGTGTGTGTGTGTGTGTGTGTGTACTTATGAGATGTGTGTATGTCAGATACTGGAATTATTTAGGGGTGGTTAATTGAAAGTTGGCGTGTGTGTGTGTGTGTGTTGCTTGTTTATGGGCTTTAGGTTCAAGTCTTGTGTATGCAGCTGTCGGATCATAACTCAAACACAGTAACCTGATCAATGATATTCTGACTGTGACACTAACTTTCTCTCTCTCTCTCTCTCTCTCTCTTTCTCTCTCTCTTTCTCGCTCTCTCTCTCTCTCTCTCTCTCTCTCTCTCTCTTTCTCTCTCTCTCTCTCTCTCTCTCTCTCTCTCTCTCTCTCTCGGTCTGGTCATTTCAAAATTCAAGGTGAGAACTCACCTTGGTAAATGGTCTGAACTTATATAGGAATTATTTTTTTATTATTATTATTTTTTAAATAATCTTAGCGGTTCTACAAAGCGCTTTACACTGTTTCTCATTCACCCATTCACACACACACACACACTCACACACACACACACCAATGGTAGCAGAGCTGCCATGCAAGGTGCTAACTTGCCATCGGGAGCAACTTGGGGTTCAGTGTCTTGCCCAAGGACACTTCGGCACGTGGAGTCATGTGGGCCAAATTAAGATTAATATCCCAATCGAACCGCCAACCCTACGATTAGTGGGCAGTTTTATTTCTCTTATACCACATCAATTTGCCAACGATTACGATTTTATTTTTATATCACTTATAAACAGTCGTTCCCTCACCAGCCTCTCTTTTCGCTCGCTCTTTACGTTAATAAGAGAGAATTCAGTTTTTCCTGGTTCACCCGAAAAAACCAAGGGGGACGCAAACTTTTACACCCACCTTTTGTGCGGCCGTTTTTTCAGCATTGATCTTGTTTCATTTCATGACGCCACGCATTACTGCCCGACATCTCTTCCTAAAAGGATCAGGCGGCAACACGATTGTACGTATTTTTGACGAATGAACTTCCTAACAGTTACGACTGGTTAAATTTGAGGTCAGCGGCAGGTTTAGCGACTTCTCCCCCCTCTGGCGCACGCTTGGGAAATCACCCTCGTTTATAATAACGGCAAATTCTGCATGAGATCAAGTTGCTAAATCCACAAGCTCCCAGTGTTTTCATGCTGGGTTCTGGATGGTAGTTAAGCGCTAAACCACGACGCACTGGGTTCGTGGGCGATTTGTAGCATGACTAGCCAATCGCTGTTTATTTTGTTCCTATTCCAAGATCTACTTTTATGTTATTTGTAAGCCTGAAGAACACGGGCGCTGGAACGAGTCAGCCATTCATCAAGTTCGTGATGGATCTAGCGTTACGCTGAGAGATCTCGGCGATTTTACAGTATGTCTTCATTTTAAAGAGTATTTGTTTAGATTAAGAACTTGATTGATGGGGAAATGTAACCACGTCAGCGGGCCATGACGCTAGCCATGAACAGTTCTGCTTTCTGTAAACCAGCTGCTGGTTCTCTCCATTATATAGATGAAGTTTCACCGGCCTGTGCGTAAAAAGCGGCATTTTGTTTGTCCCCTGTTAGCCATAATTAGCGCGGCTAGCTTTGCACTGTGCAGAGCCCTGTTTTCCAGAGCTGCAGTTTTGTGCTATTAAGAGTGAAACTCGGAACAGCAGGAGGATCAGGTTTCTACCGTTCTGAGGAACCCGTGCCAAGAATGACTTGGTCGAACTCGTAAAAAAAGACACGCACACACATGCATGCGGAGCTTCGAGGTAAACCGGTTGCCTCTTTTACCTTTTTCTCTTTCTGTTCTAAACACTGCGATTTGTAAAGCTAAATACTTACATGAAGGTTGGCATGCTTTACAGGGTAAACAGGTGCCAAAACATTAACACACCAGGTGCAGAGACGCAGGACTGGTGCAGAAAATGGAGCCAAATCTCAGTCTATCCATCGTTTTTCGTTTCAGCGTGAGATTCTAATCCAGCACCAAGAACCTGTACTTTCAGCAAATTCAAAGGTTCATCTTGTTTGTCTCAGGTACCTATGAAGGCTCTCTGCAGAATCCTGCAAAATCTGGTTCATCCTCAACTTCCAGAGCGGTACCAGAGAACGAGAGAGGGATACAAAGAAAGATAGGAGGAAAGGCAGAGGCAGAGAGAGAGGTAGTTTGGTTTGATGACCTGGTGTATGGATGCAGTGTCTCCTGAAGATTGCAGTGAACTGGTCTGGTTTCACTCGTACAAACCTGGAGAAAAACACCAGAGCTCGGTGTTCTTGGAGAAGCGAGGCCATTATCAGGGTCCTGGATGCTCTCGCTTCACACCAACTCATATTACAACCACAACCACAACCCATCCATCAGTCGATTCTCATGTGGAATACTCACTGAATCGTTACACTAATCACACCTTTGTCGTTGCTGAGTACGGGGCGTGTCCTGAGCGGTGGTTTGGAGGTGCTCAGCTGTGAACCCTCTACATCATAACCTGAACCACCAAGTCACCGCCAGCCGTCATTTCCACCACTGTCAGATCCCAGATGTTATATAATCAGAAATGGAAGTTCCCGAACACAGAGTGTAACCGGGGCAGATCCTCGTCTTTGTTTAACATCAAAACATAAAACATCCGTAACCGTTACCAATGAGCCACAACCGGCCTGCGTTCTCACCCACACCAGAGTCCAATCATTATGTAATCAGACCTGGAAGTTCCCTAATGCAGGGTGTAACCGGGGCAGATCAGGTTCTATGTTTAGTTTCAAAGTCCTGCTTAAAGAACATACCATTGTTCAACATTTACACTCCTTAAAAAACTTTCCTCTTTGGGTAGCTAAGGGTTCTTCACTTTCAGAGGGGTTTTACTGTAATTGAGTACTACCTGCCAAGTGGAACACCTTCAGTAGCTCTATCAGTATGTCTGTCTAATTACCTGTCTGTCTGTCTGTCTGTCTGTCTAATTATCTGTCTGTCTGTCTGTCTAGTTACCTATCTGTCTGTCTAGCTTTCTAATTGCCTATCTGTCTCACGATTTATCTGTCTAATTACCAGTCTGTCTGTCTGTCTAATTACCTGTCTGTCTGTTTGTCTGTCTAATTACCTATCTGTCTAATTACCTGTCTGTCTGTCTAATTACGTATCTGTCTGTCTGTCTGTCTAATTACCTATCTGTCTGTCTGTCTAATTACCAATCTGTCTGTCTGTCTAATTACCTATCTGTCTGTCTATCTGTCTAATTGCCTATCTGTCTCACGATTTATCTGTTTAATTGCAAATCTATCTATCTATCTATCTATCTATCTATCTATCTATCTATCTATCTGTCTGTCTGTTTACTTCTTCGGTCAATTATATCTCTTTCTCTCATTTTTATATTCCATTTTCTGTTTTCTCTCTGTGTGTGTGTGTGTGTGTGTGTGTGTGTGTGTGTGTGTGTGTGTGTGTGTGTGTGTGTATCCCACTGCGACAGATGGTGCTCCGTGTACAGTTTCTGGAACACTTCAGCGTTTTGCAGCGTTCAGTTCTGAAACGCCTGTAAATATGTCAGCACATCAGCCTGAGGAACAGTCGAGAGCATGACGACTGAATTTGTGTTTTCTTTTTTTTTAAATTCACATATGTGGCACATGGCCATCATCGGCGATACTGCAGTCCGATCTAACGGCATGATTGATTGGGCCTGCGTGAGTCTCTGAACTTTACACATGTTGTAATCACGTGTGTTCGGCTTTATTCTCCCCACGTGACACTGTACACACTGAAACACTCAGAGCGCTCCTAATAACTCTGTCCCTGAAACAGCTGTAAGTGTGTGTGATCAGAGCTTTGGCTTCTCCACAAGGAACTCTGGGACTGAATCAATAGGAATACGACTCTTATTTTCTCATAGAAGACTTGATGGTATGCGATCGTGTAAAATGCAAAAGTCGGGTTCGGTTTGCTTGAATGCTTTTAGCTCCAGTTGTACAGATGTGTGTCTGTTTGGGTCAGGTTTGTTCACACATTTGTTCAGTTGAGGTTCTGGTTTGCCCAAATGTGCCTGATCAAGCAGCTGTCTATGTCAGAAGTCCGAAAAACAGCTGATAATTGTTGCTATTTGGTCTAATTTTATAATGTGCTTGTATGACAGATGAGACTGTATGTGACTCATTGAACTCTCTGACTCGCACTGATTCGCGGAATGAGAGTAAATTTCTGTCATGACTGAAATGATTCACTGAATCAAACTCTGATGCTCTGCATAAGACAGTTGCGAATCTATAACGTCTGAAATGATTCACTGATTCAAACACTGATCCACTGAATGAGACTTGAGTGAATCTGTAATGACTGAAATGATTCATTGAATCAAACTCTGATGCTCTGCATAAGACAGTTGTGAATCTATAACGTCTGAAATGATTCACTGATTCAAACACTGATCCATTGAATGAGACTTGAGTGAATCTGTAATGACTGAAATGATTCGCTGATTCAAACTCCGATCCACTGAATGAGACTGGATTGAATCTATAATGACTGAAATGATTCACTGATTCAAACACCGATCCAGTGAATAAGACTGGATTGAATCTATAATGACTGAAATGATTCGCTGATTCAAACACCGATCCACTGAATGAGACTGGATTGAATCTATAAGGACTGAAATGATTCGTTGATTCAAACACCGATCCACTGAATGAGACTGGATTGAATATATAATGACTGAAATGATTCGCTGATTCAAACACCGATCCACTGAATGAGACTGGATTGAATCTATATTGACTGAAATGATTCGCTGATTCAAACACCAATCCACTGAATGAGACTGGATTGAATCTATAATGACTGAAATGATTCGCCGATTCAAATACTGATGCTCTGAATAAGACAGTTGCGAATCTATAACGTCTGAAATGATTCACTTATTCAAACACCGATCCACTGAATGAGATTGGAGTGAATCTATAACGACTGAAATGATTCAATGATTCAAACACTGCTCCACTGAATGACAGAGGAGTGAATCTCAGTCATGACTTCAATGAGTCAAACACTGACCTGCTAAAAGAGAGGGGGGCAAATCTTGGCTTTGATCAGTTTTGGCACACATACAATTGCAAATATGACAAATGTGCAGATGTTTGAAAAAACACAGGCAGATAACTTGCGTAAAATGTCTGACGGTTATAGAAATGTATGGAAATGTCGTGCATTTCCTCTACACTGTTGTAGTTTCCTTATGTGTGTTTAAAATGCGAAATAAACTTTGCAGATGGAAACAGTGCTAATGTGCATCCACCCACTATCCCAGACACACTCTTTACTCTGTGCCATGACCACTTTATAAAGCCTTCGCATGCCAGTTCCCATAAACACCCCGCGCTGTGGTAAAGAAACCCAGCGCTCGTGGCCCTTGTTGTCCGGAACAGAGCGTGTCAGTGGGTGGAGGCGAACATGAAGAGCTGCGATGAAGAGTGCGGAGGTCAGAAGGTCACTGTTAGTGGCTTAATATGTGGTTTCCTTCATGGAGATGTTAGACTACTGAGTAATGGAGATGAGAAGCAGAAGAAGAGGAAGGCGGGATTATATATATAGTTATATAGTAGTCCTGGTGAAGGGGGCGTGGCCTTTCATTGCTTAAAGCAAAGCAATTCCTTTTAATTAAAATACCAAATTTTTTTTTTTGTGTCACGTCAAAACAACTCGATTATTAGCATGTTAGCTTCTAGAGCGCATATCAAGATGCATTATAAAAATGAAAGGGGAAAATGGTCAAATTAATTTTGATAAATAACTCTTGATTTCAGCTTGTGACATTCAGCTTGTAAATAAATGATAAATCTCCGAGGCTGTGTACAGGAGCTTCTACTGTTTGGCTTCATCTCTCTCTCTCTCTCTCTCTCTCTGATCTCCACAGTGACCTGTCAAGACTTTCTCCTTTCTCCACTCTCTCTCGCCCTTTCTCTCACTCTCTCTCCCTTTCTCTTTCTCTCACTCTCTCTCTCTCTCTGTTTTCTCTCTGATCTCCACAGTGACCTGTCAAGACTTTCTCCTTTCTCCTCTCCCTCCCTCGGCCTTGATCGCTTCCTCCGAAACAAACAAGTAATCAGGAAACTCTTCAAAGGCGTAAGAGAGAAATCGATAGACTGCTGGAGCCTTTTCATCAATAACTTGTGTGTGTGTGTGTGTGTGTGTGTGTAGCAAAGTGAAGCGAAGAACAAAAAAAGTTGTTTACTGTCAGACTTTTTTGTTTTACGCTCTCATGGCCAGAGATTTAATTTGTGTGTAGCTGATGGAAACACAAGTGAGGTCATGCTGACGCTCTCTCTCTCTCTCTCTCTCTCTCTCTCTCTCTCTCTCTCTCTATTATTGTGGATCTTTCTGTTTGTATGTGTGTGAGAAAGAGAGAGAAAAAAAGAGAGAGAGAGGGAGAGAGTGACTTTTAAATTCCACAGAGACCGAGAGACTGACAGATAAAGAGGCAGATAGAAAGAGAGACTTTTGTGTGTGTGTGTGTGTGTGTGTGTGTGTGTGTGTGTGTGTGTGTGTGTGTGTGTGTGTGTTGGAATATGAATGTCACTCTCTCTCCTCTATAGTGAAGGTCGAGGGCTTATCTTTCAGGTCAAATGTTTCACTTCGTCGGACCCACCTGTGCATCTCTCACCTGCCAGCCACACACACACACACACACACACACACACACACACACATATACACATATACACATACACACACACAAAGCTTCTCTATTCACCACCAACAAACGCTCTTATTCACCTGCAGCATGCCATCAAACCTCTCACATTCCCCATGCAGCCTGAGAGAAGGACGAGGAGAAAAAGAACAGAGAAGGAGAGGGAAGGAGAAAGGGAGAGAGAGAGAAAGGGAGGGAGAGAGAGAGGGAGAGAGAGAGAGAGAGAGAGAGAGAGGCAGTGAGACAGGCGTCTGGTGTTTGTCATTGTGTGAGTCTAAGTGACACCTGACACTTAAAAGAGTCCAAACTCGAGACACATGCCTTACTCTGGTGACAAATCTGCTACATGCACGCATCCAACAGTGACACTCTCAAGATCACACCAACTTGTTTAAACACACACACACAAACACTCTCTCTCTCTCACACACACACACACTCTCAATCTCTCTCTCTCTCTCACACACACACACTCTCTCTCACACACACACACAAACACTCTCAATCTCTCTCTCACACACACTCTCTCTCTCTCTCTCACACTCTCTCTCTCTCTCTCTCTCACACACACACTCTCAATCTCTCTCTCTCTCTCTCTCTCACACACACACACACACACACACACACACACACACACACACACACACAGCTATAAAAATATTCCCTGTTCCCTGGAACAGCAAGTGGCTCAGCTTAGTGATGCATTTCTCACGTTTAGTTCAGTGTGAATGACGCTGACTCATAACAGACTCATTTCCTCCTTCTGAACAGCCTCACCACTGCACCACCTCACCATTATACCACACCACCTTACCATTATACCACCTCACCACTACACCACCTCATCATTATACCACTACACCACCTCACCACTACACCATCTCACCATTATACCACTACACCACCTCACCATTATACCACTACACCACCTCACCACTACACCACCTCATCATTATACCACTATACCACCTCACCATTATACCACTACACCACCTCACCACTATACCACTACACCACCTCACCACTGCACCACCTTACCATTATACCACTACACCACCTCACCATTATACCACTACACCACCTCACCATTACACCACCTCACCATTATACCACTACACCACCTCACCACTACACCACCTCATCATTATACCACTACACCACCTCACCATTATACCACTACACCACCTCACCACTACACCACCTCATCATTATACCACTACACCACCTCACCACTACACCACCTCACCATTATACCACCTCACCACTACACCACCTTACCATTATACCACTACACCACCTCACCATTATACCACCTCACCACTACACCACCTCATCATTATACCACTACACCACCTCACCACTACACCATCTCACCATTATACCACTACACCACCTCACCATTATACCACTACACCACCTCACCACTACACCACCTCATCATTATACCACTATACCACCTCACCATTATACCACTACACCACCTCACCACTATACCACCTCACCATTATACCACTACACCACCTCACCACTGCACCACCTCACCACTGCACCACCTCACCATTATACCACTACACCATTATACCACCTCACCACTGCACCACCTTACCACTATACCACTACACCACTATACCACTACACCACCTCATCACTACACCACCTCACCATTATACCACTACACCACCTCACCATTATACCACTACACCACCTCACCATTATACCACTACACCACCTCATCATTGTACCACTATACCACCTCACCATTGTACCACTACACCACCTCACCATTATACCACCTCACCACTACACCACCTCACCATTATACCACTACACCACCTCACCATTATACCACTACACCACCTCACCACTACACCACCTCATCATTATACCACTACACCACCTCACCATTATACCACTACACCACCTTACCACTACACCACCTTACCATTATACCACCTCACCATTATACCACTACACCACCTCACCACTACACCACCTCATCATTGTACCACTATACCACCTCACCATTGTACCACTACACCACCTCACCATTATACCACCTCACCACTATACCACCTCACCATTATACCACTACACCACCTCACCACTACACCACCTCACCATTATACCACCACACCACCTCACCACTACACCACCTCATCATTATACCACTACACCACCTCACCATTATACCACTACACCACCTCATCATTACACCACCTCACCATTATACCACCTCACCATTATACCACTACACCACCTCACCATTACACCACCTCACCACTATACCACCGTGCCACCTGACCATTACACCACCTCACCACTATACCACCGTGCCACCTCACCATTATACCACTACACCACCTCACCATTACACCACCTCATCATTATACCACCGCACCTCCTCACCATTATACCACTACACCACCTCACCATTACACCACCTCACCATTACACCACCTCACCATTATACCACTACACCACTCACCATTACACCACCTCACCACTATACCACTGTGCCACCTCACCATTATACCACTACACCACCTCACCATTATACCACTACACCACCTCACCACTACACCACCTCACCACTGCACCACCTTACCATTATACCACTACACCACCTCACCACTACACCACCTCACCATTACACCACTACACCACCTCACCATTATACCACTACACCACCTCACCACTACACCACCTCATCATTATACCACTACACCACCTCACCATTATACCACTACACCACCTCACCATTACGCCACCGCACCACCATGCCACCACACTACTACACCACGTCACCACCTTGCCACTGCACCACCTCACCACTAATTTATAGCAGTTTCTACAAATGAAGCGTTATCTGGTTTACATTAGGGTCATGGTTAGGAATTTATCTCAGGGAAATCGAACAATATCACGATGTTCTTGAGAGCAGTCCCGATCACATTTCACCCTTTTTAAGACCTGACCTACGACTTATCGAGTCCCATCAGCCCACGTGGCTAAACGCTTGCTCCCGTACGCGTAAACATGCCTACATGTATTAAGCTTTTGGCCAGCACTTGGCCAGCATTTGGGCCTCTGGTATGTTTCGACAGAGCAATTCGTCACGCACGGGCACACACCTCGACTCGACTCGACTCGGCTTTCGCTCGTGTTTATTATATTCTAGCTTAAACGTTTATTATATCACCTCCAGCACGTTTGAGTCTGGGCAAAGCGAGGCGGCTGTTCTGGCTCTCATTACGTCTGCACTATGGATGCGGTTCACTTGCAGACGACCCAGAGCTCCATAAACACACGGGGACTGTAGATTCATTCAGGACTCAGTAACTCAATTCTGCCTGAGGAGGATCAGTTTAGAGCTGAAGACATTATAGATCCAAATACCATTTATAGTTAGTTACATTTAATATTGTGGAAAATCCACAAAACCGGTTCTCAGCGATGTTATAGCAGCAATAAACAGTCGCTCCTTCACCAGCCTGGATTCATTTCTCTCTCTTGAAATGAATAAAACACCTTTCCATGTTACAGAAAAACCTCGATGACATTCTGAAAACTTCACAGCTTTACCTCTGACCTCTACAAAGTGCCGACACTGGAGACTCCTTCCATAAATAACAATTAAACATCAGCGTCTCTTTACAGAAAACTTATATTGATGCATTAAAATAAATAAAAAATCTATTCATATGTGTCCCTGTGAAACAGCCGTTGCTATAGAAACGATAACCTATTAGAATGAGGGCATTAAATATAAACCTGTGATTTGTAGCTGCGCTACTGTCAGAGCTGCTGTTTATAAAAATAAATAAATAAATCAACACCTTCTGACCAATCAGAGTCCAGAATTCCAGGCTCCAGCGCTGTGGTTTAGATTAGCAGTGTACCCAGATCCCCGTTTCTGAGCTCGTTTATCAATTGAACAGCGCGCCAACTTAACACGTTCCCACTGGCTAATAAATCGCGAGCGGTTCCACACCCCTACTTGCTCATTAGGCACGGAAACGAGGCTGACCCGAGCTCTGAGTGACGACCGCAACTCATAAAAAAAAACAACAAAAAAAAAACAACAACCCTACGTGAACTTTAAAAGTATTGCTGTGTGCATGAATGTGTGCGTAGCTGTGTGTTGTCGTGTTCTGTGCATATGAGGAGTGTGTGCTTGATTATTTATGGCGAGGCCCAGTGCATGGCGCCCCATTCACTCTGTCTTGAGCAGGATTGGGGTAGAACACGGGGGGTCGGATGGGGCGGCGAGGACGTGAGGGGGTTCCTGGGAGCCTGGAGGCCCCTTTACATCCGAAACCTGACCGCATTCGGTTGTTAAAGCAGGAATCGGACCTCAGCAGGATCGCTTGTACGTCTGGCGGTGTGTTTTATCACCTCCAATTACCTGTGTATGTGTGGACGTTGATGATTGCAGCACTGTCAGTCCTGTTCACTGCGTACATCACGGATCGTAACCGTACCCGAGTCCTCCTTCAATTATTTTCCGTTTCAGTCTGCATCAGATCATTGATATTTATCCCACTGAGGCAGTAAATTTTCAGTTATCATCATGATGAGGGCTTTCAGTGTATGACGATTCAGCTCCGGTAGCTTAGTAGTTCACACGTTTGCCTCGCACCTCGTGGGTTTGGGGTTCGAATCCAGCCTCCCCCCTGTGTGCGCAGAGTTTGCATGTTCTCACCGTGCTTTGGGGTTTCCGTGCTTTGGGCATTTACAAATTGTCCGTAGTGTGCAGCCCTGTGATGGGTTGGGACCCTGTCCAGGGTGCCCCCACCCTGTGCCCTGATTTCCCAGGGATAGGCTCCAGGCTCCCGGCTCCTTGCAACCCTGTGTAGGACAAGCGGTACAGAACATGGATGGAGTTTGATGGAGGTCTCTTGTTTTGCTTCCTTTTTTACTTATAAAATGATCAGAAACCACTGAGATGTCCACATAAATAATGCCCAAAGAGAGAGAGTAAAAGGAATTGTATCATCCTAAATCTGATTTAAAGACAAAAAGACAAGCACGCAGCGGCAGCTACAGAAACCTCGCTCGGTACAGTCAGAAAAGTGCTGGAGAAAAAGACATTTCCCCCTGAACCGCAGGCTCTCCCCTCAGCAAAACCATAATATTATTCTAGCAATCATGCCGTTGCTGTGGAGGGCACATGAGGGCCGCTCTGTCACAGACACATCTGGGGAGGAGGGGGAAATTCAGCGTTCCTCTCACTCTCTTTCTCACTCTTTCCGTCCTCTACGTTCTCCATGAATCTCCATGTCAGAGGATCCGAGGTGTTTACTCTATAATAACGAGTCAGCTCAGCTGCTCACTAACACGTTCGTCCAAACAGTGCACGAGTTCCTCCGAGTTTCACCTCAGCCAAGCGTAACAACTTCCGTCACGTTCAGCTTCATTTTCCACAGTTGCTCGGTCGGAGGACCGACAGTTCGTCTAGTCAGTTAAAGAGCTCGTTGCGTGAGAAATACACGACGGCCATGTTTGCTGCAAAATTATGACTCTCAGAAGTGAACTGTAGTTCAGACTCCTGCTGGTTTCTCTCTCTCTCTCTCACACACACACACACACGTTAGAACCGAGGACAGGTGCAGGCATCGGGAACAAACCACTACACACACACACACACACACAGCTGTTTATGGGCAGGTGTGTGTAAGTGGCGTAGTGTGTCGAAGGCACTGCATGTGTGTAAAACGGGGGTCCAAAAAACGAAAACACATGCAGTTTTTCCTCCTTTTTACGCCAAATATAGTCGATCAGCCTTTTATTCCAAGTCTGCTTTCATACTTGCCGTCTTTTGGATTTGATTGGACCAAAAGATAACAAACCACCACACATACAACAGCACTTTTTAAGTGCTGTGAAAAGAGCCTTGAAAAAGTCTTAGGGTAAGGGGGCGTGGCTTAAAGGTAGAAATAATCTACTCTAGAAGTGATTTGGATGATAAAAAAATAAATAGTACAACAGATGCATTAGTAACGTTTTTCCCAACGGCTGTTTAATACAAATGCGGTCTTACTCTCTCTCTTACGGATAATCTTGGCATTTCTCGTTAACGTTGCCAGCAAAGCCGTGAGCGTTATTAGCGTCCGAGTATCGGCGTCATCACGACGTTTGATTTGGTTTAAGCGCTGAGCTACATTTCAAGACACTTCGCGAGGCCGTGTACCCGAGCAAGAGGAAAGAACAGCTGCTTTGTTTCGAAATGCCTGCTTTGTAAGTCCTACATCATCGGTGTTATTTTAAACATGTTATACTTGCATGCTGGATCGGGCTCGTTAGCGTACTCTTGGCTGACGGCGCGTTATTCGAACACGTGCGTGGGAACTAGCATTGTTTTATTTAACGTCACGATTCGTGTCGAATCTGGAAAATGGTTCGTAATCCACCCACACAAACGGACGGGCTCGGACACTTTACTGGCTTCGACTCGAAGTTGCAGGAATTTTCCGCTTGTACTGAAGCACGCTCGCTTTCCAGACAGCTTCATGTCATAAACACGCTGCCAAACTCTGCCGAGTCTAAACTCGGCAATTTTGTTTCGAAGGGAAATTATTATTATTATTTTTTTAAAAGTCTTTTGTACTTTTCTGTCATTAAAAATAACCGATTGCACTGTTGATGAGGGTTTAAATCCTGGACCGGATTCGGACGTAAAGCTCGCCAGCATTCTGATCCACACGTGTTTAAGATCAAAACGATGAGATGATATATGATCGGATTGTGTCCCGTTTCTTCAGGAAAAAATGGTTCTACATCCCCTCAGCTGAATTCATTTCAGTTTGCACATATTATCCGAACTTGGAGTTGCACTGGAGTACGAGCCCTGCTGGGAAAATAGAAACCCTCATAGAATTTGTAATGGTTTTAATGGTTATAAAGGGAATTTTATTGAATTGAATGCAAACTGTAATGGTTCCTGTGGGTCTCTACTGGTTATTTGTTGCCTTCTATTGGTGGTTATGTCAAGTGGATACCATTAAGGACCAGTAATGGTTTGTAACGGTATTTGTAGTGGAAACCATTAGAATTTCTGTGATGGTTCTATTGTTTTTTTTCCCCCCAATAGGGGGTTTATTGAAATAGAGCAAACCAACCGAGGCTAAGCTCAATGAAATTTCTCTGTGATCAAAATCTAACTAGCAAGCTTTGTATCTTTTGCTAAGATACGCCAACGAGAGCCCCTTGCTGCAATGCTAGAACGATTTCCCGAACAAATCCTACGGCACGAAAAACCGATCAATGTGATTTGTCGATATTCTGTCATTAATTGTATATAGAGAGATTACAAAGAAAAATAGTAGCATAGATCGTTGGTGCCGCGTGTGAGTCCGTAGCTAGTACACTTAGCTTGCTTTGCTAGTCTAATTTAAAAATGAAGCTGAACATGTAAATCAAACAATCGATTTTCACACTGATTAGAATGTTAATTCTGGTTTAACTAGTTAAGCTAGCACTCAGAAAGTTAAGCTAGCACGTACAGTAGTTTAGCTAGCACTTAGAAAGTTAAACTAGCACCTACAGTAGTTAAGCTAGCACTTAGAAAGTTAAGCTAACACTTACAGTAGTTTAGCTAGCACCTACAGTAGTTAAGCTAGCACTTAGAAAGTTAAGCTAGCACTTAGAAAGTTAAGCTAACACTTACAGTAGTTAAGGTAACACTTAGAAAGTTAAGCTAACACTTAAAGTAGTTAAGCTAGCACTTAGAAAGTTAAGCTAACACTTAAAGTAGTTAAGCTAACACTTAAAGTAGTTAAGCTAGCACTTAGAAAGTTAAGCTAGCACTTAGAAAGTTAAGCTAGCACTTAGAAAGTTAAGCTAGCACTTAGAAAGTTAAGCTAGCACCTACAGTAGTTAAGATAGCACTTAGAGTAGTTAAGCTAACACTTAGAAAGTTAAGCTAACACTTACAGTAGTTTAGCTAGCACCTACAGTAGTTAAGCTAGCACTTAGAAAGTTAAGCTAGCGCTTAGAAAGTTAAGCTAGCACTTAGAAAGTTAAGCTAGCACTTTCAGTAGTTAAGCTAGCACTTTCAGTAGTTAAGCTAGCACTTAGAAAGTTAAGCTAGCACTTACAGTAGTTAGGCTAGCACTTAGAAAGTTAAGCTAGCACTTAGAAAGTTAAGCTAGCACTTAGAAAGTTAAGCTAGCACTTACAGTAGTTAAGCTAGCACTTAGAAAGTTAAGCTAACACTTACAGTAGTTAGGCTAGCACTTAGAAAGTTAAGCTAGCACTTAGAAAGTTAAGCTAGCACTTACAGTAGTTAAGCTAGCACTTACAGTAGTTAAGCTAGCACTTAGAAAGTTAAGCTAGCACTTACAATAGTTAGGCTAGCACTTAGAAAGTTAAGCTAGCACTTAGAAAGTTAAACTAGCACCTACAGTAGTTAAGCTAGCACTTGGAAAAGCATACGATGCTAAGAAAGATGTTCACTGAATAAATAACAATACAATCAAAGTAATTAGCCTGAACAGCAAATGTATTCCAAGTGTCGAAGCTCTACAGTAGTAAGCAGGAAGCTGAATCCGTGTGAGATGCCTTATGCGCTTGTGCCTCGATTGCTGACCTCAGAAGCGATGGCGTGGAATTTCGATGTTCTCCTGCGTTTCCTTTCAGAGAACAAACTGAGCATACTAATCTTCCCACAGGGGCCAATCAGGAAAGATGGATCATGGCATCCGAGCCCCTGTCTGTGGCCGACTGTCTCCGGAGCTGCGTGGCTCTGGGTGACTGATCGCAACCCTAACACACACGTGACATCACAGCGAGCTGTCGAGCATGGGTGCTCGGCCTCTGCATGTTGGCGAGTTCGCTGGTGTAAATATTTACATCTCCCAGGAAGCAGAGAGTTTGTTTGCAGTAATGCACAGCGGGAAACGGGTTTTCATGATGGATAGTAGGAAAGAATCGGATTACGTGGGCGAACCTTCAGGAAGTGGTCGGAGATGTGATGTGATGTGATGTGAAGTCAAAGTTATAAATAGTTTTCTTCGGCGTATTATTTTCTGGCTAGAGTTTTCTTTTGGCTAAAAATAAACCGATTTCTCTAAACCTATTCATATTATTATCCAACCACACGGCTAAGTACGAGTGCAGTGTTATCCTCGTCGGTCCTACTTTCAGAGCCATGCACCGTGTTCAGGTACAACCAGTGTAACATCTCGTCACGTCATCGCAAACCTCTTAATCCTCCAGCACATGCATTTACACTGAGCTTTCTGGAACATTCCACCCCACACTTTACTTCATGATCCAAGGCCTAATGAGTCTTTAGCTCCGGCGCTGTGTCTCGTTAGCACCGCGCTCCGTACCGGATGCCATCCAGAGTGCTTAATGACATCTCGCCGCATCAGTTAAATCTCCGGGAATAAGCTCTGACCTCCCAGGGAGAACACATACCATGGCGACGTTCCAGACCTGTCTGGCAGATTGAGGGAGATATTGATCATGATTATAGTGTTATGGTGATAAATTGGTTTTGTGTGCACGTAGGATGGGGAAAGCCTGCGGCAGGGAACCCTGGGAGTATACGGCATTGATCTCACGCTGCAGGGGGAACATGAACTGAGGATTTGGCAACCCTGTGGATATATTATAGAGATGTAAGGATGCTTTTATTACATGGATGAGCATTGGAAATCTCTCTATCTATCTATCTATAAAATTCATCTAAAATTAGACTCATTAATAATAGAGGTTCTGGCAACCAGAGCTGGATACTATGGTGATGTACTGAGTAAGGAGTAAAACACTCTGTGTCATGCTTTTATAGGAAATTAATCAGCGGCAGAGTGGTGTGATGAAGCAGAGTTGCTCTTACCACCTGGATATCGAATATTTTCCACGTCACAGCCAATCCCGAGGTGTTTTATTCTTCTTATACCACAGAAACTTTACTCTATTAACTATTACGCAATTTTTTCGATTGTGTTTAAGTGGAACTTCTGCTGTACGAGTCCCTGTGAATGAGCTGTTGCCTTAGAAACGATAGCATGTTACAATGAGGGCGTTAATATAAACCTGTGATTTACAGCTGCAGTGCTGTCAGAGCTGCTGTTATGGGAAATTAATCAGCACCTTCTGACCAATCACAATCCAGAACCCTATAGATGCCATGCAGTGGGATCGGACAGGAAATAATGGCCTGTAGACTGTGGGTTCAGTGGTGTGACAGGTTTGGACGCGTGCTGTTGAGGGAGGGAGGGAGGGAGAGAGAGAGAGAGAGAGAGAGAGAGAGAGAGGGGGAGGGAGGGAGGGAGAGGGAGAGAGAGAGAGAGAGAGAGAGAAGAAGGGGAAGAGAGAGAGGGAGAGAGAGAGAGAGAGGGATGGAGAGAGGGAGGGAGAGAGAGAGGGAGGGAGAGAGAGAGAGAGGGATGGAGCGGAAGGAAGTGAGCAAACGAGGGCACTCAGGTCTTCCCACACGAGGCGATGATGTGTCGTGAACTCCTCTGGAGGTGTGTGACCCGTTCAGTCACGGTGTTCTGTTCCTGCTCAGACATCTGACTTTTATTTTAGCACCATGCTATACGCTGAAGCGCAACTCTACACTGTTAGAGTGTTGTGACACACACACCCACACACCCACACACACACACACACACACAGAGGGTCATGAAATATCTATTAATGATCGGATACTGACCTCCAACTGTCTCATTCACTCATTCTATCTGTCTTTGTGTCATTCGACTTTTTTTTTTTTTAGTTTCTTTCTCTTTCATTTCCACTGTGTGTGAGTGTGTGGGTGTGGGTGTTGTGGTAAGCAAACCCAGTGTGTGCTCCCCAGCTCGGCATTCTGGGAATGCGCAGTAGAGAGAGACTCGCCGACGAGGATCCACCCGTCCACATAATCTCATGTACATCCTATCCCTGCTGCAAGCTTAAAACACACACGCACACGCACGCACACACACACACACACACACACACACACACACACACACACACGCACACACGCACGCACACACACACAAACGCACACACACATGCACAAAGCTTCAAAACACTCAAACAGTGAGGTTTGTTTTCATTCCTCTTGATTGGTTACTTGCATTGGCAAGTGCGCCATGTTTGACCTCTGACCTTTGGAGTCCCCTGTCTTTCTGGCACTGTATCACCGCACATCCTGAACTAGAACCCGATCCTGAGGCAGACGCCTGAGTTCTGGCACAAGCAGCGACTTTTAATACGAGTCTGAAATGAAGACCAGCTTGTGTGTGATGGAGTAAACTTCATTCCGCTGCTCGTCACTGATATCCGGTGTGTTACTGGAGGACTAAAATGTGCAGTGCTGACCGCAGCTGTGTGTGTGTGTGTGTGTGTGCGTGCGCGCTGCTGCTGCTTGAGACGGTGTTTTGGTTTAATATGATTTTTCATGCATTTGTCTTGTGTGTTAAATGGTATTTCTAATTAGGAAACGGAGAAGAAATGTGAGTGTTGCAAGGTGCAAAGTGATGAAACGACAACAAACAGTTCACAATCCAATCAGCTCCTTGTTCTAGATGTTGTGGTCGGATGTTAATTTAATTGATTTAAATATGCGTGTAGTTTGACATGCAGGGAATCCGAGTCCTAGAAGTATGACGATGTCTATGATCACGCTGACATCACCATAGCACGTCGTATCAATATAGTAGCATCATGCTTACAATATCGTATCGCAGTGTGATGTCATAGTATCACGATGTAGTAACGTATTGTTGGATTACGTTGTGCTGTCATGTCGTAGTGTCATATTATAAGTAAAATATTGTAATGTCATGTCGCAATCGACGTATCGTAGAGTCATGTCATAGTGTCATATCGTAAGTAACATATTGTTCTGTCATGTCGTAATCATTGTACAGTGGTGTCATGGCGTAAGTAAGATATTATGTCATGTCATAACCATTGTATCATAATGTCATGTCATGTTGTAAGTAACATATTGTATTGTCATGTCGTAATCATCATATCATATAGTCATGTCATTGTGTCATATCGTAAGTAAGATATTATGTCATGTCATAACCACTGTATCATAATGTCATGTCATGTTGTAAGTAATATATTGTAATGTCATGTCGTAATCAACGTATCGTAGTGTCATGTCATAGTGTCATATCGTAAATGACATATTGTTATGATTGTCATAATCGTTGTACGGTAGTTTCATACTGTAAGAAAGATATGATGTTATGTCATAATCGTCATATCGTATGTAACATATTGTAATATCATGTCGTAATCACCGTATCATAGTCATATCATAAGTAGCATTGTCAGGTAATCATTGCAGCGTATAGTCATATTGTAAGTATTGTATCATAGTGTCATGTCATAGTTTCATGTTGTATGACATCATCGGGTCACAATGTAGTATTGTATCGCAGTGTCATGTAGTACTATTATGTCATGATGTCATATCGTCAGGATTGTTTCGTGAGAACTCATTCATTCGTGACAGAGGCAGATTTGTCACTGCTGATTCGAGGTCATCTCGTGCATTGCTATTCTCCTGTGCGTGTTATTCACAGAAGACTGTCCTCAGTATTGCGTGTCTGTGTGTGTGTGTGTGTGTGTGTGTGTTTGTGTGTGTGTGTGTGTGTTTTTACCAGCCAGTGTTCAGATAAACGTCTAGGAGATTCTAAACAAAAGGCAGATGAGATTTTATCTTTTGAGGGCTCTTTCTCTTTCTCTCTCTCTCTCTCTCTCTCTCTCTCTCTCCTGATAAGCTTAAAGCTCCTTTATTCCAGATGTTCATCACTCACACTGTCCAGTGTACGGACCTCCTCACCCAAACCCCATATCAAGACCCTTGGCATAACAGCTGTAATCTCTTCTCAAACCTGAGCCAGGATCCGATTCCTTGTGACTGATTTAGCCGGATAAGAACTCTGACAGGAACTCGCATGCGAGAGCTCACACCAAACACGAACGTAGCTGATGCGATTAATAACACGTGGCAGCTGTGGTGAGTGTTCACAAAATGAGTTTCACACAGTTAGCTCGCTAAATTAGATATCCATATACAAAGAAATTACCCTAATAATAAACGAATGTACATCATTACCATCTTGTTAATAGTTACCTGACAATCTTGCCATAGAATCATCACAAAGCGAAGACGAGAGCAAGAATAGTCCTCATTAGCCAGATAACTCGGTTAGCAGCCATCTACGGTACTAGGAAACCAACACGTATGGCTTTACATCGTTAACCATTAACACATTTTGACAACAATCATCATGCTTTAATGGTGTTGGAGAACCCAGGACCAGAACAAGGTAGTAGACACAGTTAGCCCGCTAACTCGGTTAAACCCAAGCCCAAAATATAACCAGTAAGAGCAAAAGGGTTAGCTTCATGATCACGCCAAAATATAGATACGTTTTTTTCATATTTTCTAAATTTCTGTCCAAGTCCTTTTACACGTTTGCGTTCGTGGTCTTTACTGCATCCGACTTCTGGCGCTAAATAAGGATTTTCACCTGGCGAATTTCGCAGGTGAGTACGAACGGTCCAGGCGTGATGTAATTCTGGAGATGAAGTATTGATTCGCTGAACACCGAACAGCTAGCTAGCTGCTAGTTTGTTGTTTATGAGTGATACGAGATGTTACGTTGACTAGCCTTTGCGGACTGCTAAGTGCTTGTTAGCTTGATAAATAGAATATTATTAGCCGGCCCATTTCATTTGTGATAACGTGTTCTCTTCCGCTAAACAATCGCTCAAAATACATACAGTACGTATGCACATAAAGTTTCTGTGTAAAATAGGCAGCAGGTCGTCTGTGCTCAGACTTCATATCAGAAAGATGTGCCCGTAGACCTACGCTCTTGTTTTTTTTAATTGGCGAAGGTTTCTACGTTTGGCTGATCCTTGAGGTCAAAGTTCACGAAGATGAACTCTGCGCGAACCGAAATCGAAAAAGGTGGAAGTGAAATCGACGGCTACTAGAAACGAATCCCTTCTAATTCAAACAAACAGACTTTTTCTCCAGATGGATTTTATTCGTGTCCTGCTCCATGCTGGTTTTTGTCATCACAGGAAACCAAACGTTTGCATGAGACATCTGGTTTGGTTTGCTTACCTTGCGCAATAACAAACACATCAATTTATTCGTTTATGTTTATATTTATTTATTCGGAATACATCTATGCGCCGCCGACCGAGCGTGCCATTAACAGCGCAAATTAAAGGCCGGACAAACAAACAAGCGAGCGGTTAAACAATCCCCGTCTGGTCTGGAGTGCGTATCGTCTAGTGTCGTGGCTTTGTGACGCCCTCAAGACGACGACGACGACGACGGCGGCGGCGTTTAAACCCCTGTGAGACAAAATGGCACGAGACGAGCGGAGACAGCCGGCAAGCAATCAAGACAAAAAATCTGCCTCGAATACCCCTATTCCCCGTTCAGCACTTCTGAGACCCGGTCCTTTCCGTGCAGCGAGAGCGAGAGCGAGACCGATGGCGGCGTTCCTGCTTTCTCCCGCCTTATTGTTCGACCCTGGTTTGTCTTTTGTTTTGGAGCGGGTAGATAAGGAGCACGCGGGAGGGGGGAGAGCAGCGGGCCGTTCCTCTGAGGGCAAAATTAGAGAGGAGACAGAGAGGAATGATCGTCGACTAATGCGGAGGAGAGGGACCCGGCTTCAACATGCAGGTAATTAGGTGAACAGGAACGCTGTAAACACACAGGACCCAGGAGACTCACGCAATCCGGGAGCATTCCACGGTGGCTGAGCAATGCTGTTTCAGCACTCCATACACATAATAAGCGCCTCATGCAGTCACAGATCACATGACATATGATAGATTTGTAGAAATTCTCTTATAGGAGAAATAACATTATGCTTTGAAGACATTTTTGCATTGGAAGTTTCATTCTGTGTGACATTTAAAAAAACAACGTATTCTGTATCCTGCAAGAATTGATGCGTGGTCGTCATGATGCTCAGGGATATGATACAGCTGGTCAATCTGGATCTCTCTTACACACACTGAGATATATACACACACTACATTCCTCTCCTGGCTCCACAGCCGTCTGTCGCAAGCCCTTGCTGTGTGTGTGGTCTGCTCTCTATCCCACAATCTAATTAGCCACAGTGGGGACCTTGAGTATTTCTGCTTCTTCTGAAGCCTCACGGTTTCTCCACCATCCCCTGATCCGAGATCAGACCCGTCCGATCCAGAATAACGTTCAGAGTCCAGCGATACTGCTCCTTCCACCACTTGCTTCATGCTAGCGTTTCTCAACTTGGGGTCCTTGGGAACCCCATACAAGTCCATATTTTTGCTCTTTCCCAATTCCTAACTAATCTGTACCAGGTATTATTATTTAGGCAAGCTGGGGAGTTAGCAAAAAATGTGGACCAAAGGACAGTCCAAGGACCAGCTTGGGGAAGATCTCATTGATAAAAGTATAAGAACCCATTATAAAAGTATAACCCAAGTTATTTGCCCACTCAGAGTAATGTACTCACTCGTATTATTCATCAAGTCCCACTCAGAATCTCAAGAAATGGTACCACAGATGCCTTCAATACAAACTCTGAGATTACCAACGACAAAAATAAACATTTGATCATATTAGCGGTTACAAATGGTAGCAGAACCTGATCTCCGACACCTAGCACATAAGGTACTTTTGGTGAACCTTCTCAAGCAAAGTTGCTTTCAATCTTTTAGACAAATGGACACATTTCCAGTTTCCAGCCCAAATATTTTTGAATTTAAGCACCTAAAGCTCAGTTATGGCAATGTCATCTTGCTTCATGCCAGTGTTTTTCAACTCTGTCCTGTACCAGTGCTCTTGCTTGCTTGGTTTAGGTGAGCTAGGGTCAAAAACTATGGATCAAAAATAGCCCTGAGGAACAATTTTGGAAATACAGGACCACGGTAGACTGGTGACATCATAGATCACACCACTCAGCCATGTCCGTGACCAAAAGAGTACGCAAATCTCCGAGAACTTAATTGCTCATCCAGAGTATCATACTCCTTCGTCCTGTTCATCATGACATGTCAAGTTCCAATCAGAAACTCAAGAAATGGTGTACCAGCAAGACCAACACCCCCCCATTGGTGTTGTAAAAAAAAACCAACAACCTTTTGGTGAACCTTCTTAAACAAAGCTGATTTCCTCTTTTAGACAAATGGACACGAACAGACCGTTCCAACCCAAGTATGGTTGGGTTTAAGCACCTGGAGATAAGTTACGGCAGTGGAAAGTGTATCGTGAGCTAAAAATGGCTCAACTAACTGTCAGCATACATTTTTTTAGGCCTGCAAAGCAGATAACAGCTCTCCTACTTGGAAATCTACTAGACCATTATACACAGGTTTCTTCCATTTGAAATCAGGGTGAGATTTTATTTTTTACTGATTCCAGAAATTTCTAAGAATTCTGCTATTGAGAAACAATATGTTCTCCCTGTGTTTCCGGGGTTTCCTCCAGGTACCCCGGTTTCCTCCCCCAGTCCAAAGACGTGCATCGTAGGCTGTGTCCAAATAGTCCAGAGTGTGTGAATATGCGATTGTGCCTTGCGATGGGTTAGCACCCCCTCCAGGGTGTCCCCTGCCTTTTGCCCCAAGTCTCTTGGGATGGACTCCAGGCTCCCCACGACTCTGTGTAGGATAAGTGGTATGGAAAACAGATGGATGGAAACAATCCTTGGCTGGTCTCGCTCCGATAGAAATATCTCTGTAGTATTAAATATACTACTCCTAAATTCTTCAGAAGTTTATCTCAAGCTCATATCTTCTCAGGTATTCCCATCATCCCATAAATGAGATTAAATGCTAGAGGCAAAATGAAACAGCACTGTCTTACAAATGAACAACGCTTCATCTCCGGTTCTTCTCATAAATCAAAGGCTGCTTTTCCTTTATTGGTGAAAGATGTCAGATGCCAGACAATCCGTGATAGTAAATACAACACAGATATATATTCTAAAGTTCTCTTGAAAGACTGTCCATGAGTCATAAGGGTGAATATTTCCCATGAATTCATCATTAGACCTGCGAGTGCTACAGCAACGCTACAGTGACGTTGCGAGAGAATAAAAAGGCTCTGGCTTTTGGCAGCCAAGACCTCCCGAGTGACTTCCAGATCTGAAACAGTGCATGAGTTATGATGTACCATAAAAATCAGAACAGCTATTCGTGTACACAGCTGTCATTCATAAAGTGTAAAAATGTAGCAAAATGAGTTTGGATTAAAAATAATAATAATAAAAAAGAATGAAAGAAGCAGAGAAATAACGACAAAGCTGGCACTGGTTCCTCAGGTTCCTCTGCCAATGGTAATATTCCTGCCAGAATAGTTCAACTTGATGCTGGAGGAAATAGTGCCTTATCAGTCAAGTCCGGAGGCTCTAGTCTAAAGGAACCTGTTAAACGCTCATATGTTCCTTTTATCCGAACGGCTACAGGGGAAAATAACCTTGTTTTGGATTGACTTGATTGCCCCCATGGGCCACACAGGATAAAATAAATTGCATCATGAAATCATAAAAGTTGTTATCAATCCAAGGGGGTTTTCATTATATCAAGCATGTGTTGGATGCGGCATGAGCAATGGCAGCTTATCAGAGGAAACAGAAACGCTTTTGTTTTCCGCAACTGCCAAATCATGAACCGAGGCCTCGCGGTTCAGTCCTACAAATCCCTGATGAAGCATGGTGTCGTTGCCAGACTTTGTGGAGAAGTGGCGCATTTGCCTTCTAAACCTGACCTTATTGTGTAAGTATCTGCTTGGTGGGGGGCGGTTGCCGAGCGTTTAAAAATATTTGTGTCTTGTTTGGCCTGGTACTCAGGAGAAGAGAAGTAGATGGACAGATAACATCATCCTTCTTACAACGTGAAATAGGGGGACGATACTCCACCAGAATCTGACCCGTTATCAGGTACGGATCCAGCCCCGCCTTGCCGTGCTGCAATCCTGAGAATGGACAAGCCCTTCCTTCAGCAAGCATCAAGACTTTTAGATACGAAGTCGAACGAAGGTGGATTTCATGGAGAACCCAGAGCTCTGCGTCTTTCATCAACCTCCCACTCTACAGTACCTCATGCATCCCAAGACCCACGAGTGAAATCCATGACCAAACACACTCACCCTATCCCTCATGTTCTGAACTCTCCGATACCCGTCCACTGTGATGCAACCTACGAACCTGAGATGGAGTCTCACACAAGGTTAAAAATATATATATATATATATAAATAAATAAAAGCAGCATTAATTGCTTGACCGCCTCAGTATCTTCTGCTCACTGCTCCCTAATGGAAAACTTGCATTATTTAGTGTCAGCGGTTGTTTTAATCTCCAACACGTGTAAACATTGGCGAGATATTTAGATTGGGTGAAATCAAGCATGCCGCGAACAAACCTCATGTCAGAGAGCGTCAATCAATTCTCGTATAAATACGAGCTCCACTGCCCCGTCCTTTGGGAGAAGAATGAGAAACGGCACGGTTGAATGTGTTTCGACTCCCTGAATGTGCCCGGAGGTTTGGATTTTGAGTCGCGAGCGTTGCCAAACCCTTTGTTAGGATCCTGGCAGCACACCGCACGCTCATAACGCAGTATTATGTTCTCGTTAGAGCTGGAAATGAAGAAGAAACGGCGTTGCCCTGATACACGAAACCTTGTGCAAATGTGAGATGTTTTGGCTGAAACGACACTTTCCATATTACGGCTCAACAAAACAGGCGTCGTTACACCTAACATCGACACTGTCGTTCGGTGTCGCGGTGCATCACACCCGAACACGTTGCCTGATTTAACCCAACCCCTTTTTCTAGCTCCAAAAAAACCAAAAAGGTAAACAATACAAAATCCACAATTTTTGTGTTTTATATAATGTTTAAGAATCTTTGTCGCTAGTTCTAAATTTGAAAACTTTTTGACCACTAGTGGCACTGTGGAGCATCGTGGGATGAAATGGATCCTGGAAGGTTGTGTATCTCGTGTTTCTCAGGGATACGAGTAGACATAACTCACGTGGAACATGCATAGTTTGTACTTGACTCTCTCTTTTATAGACTTAGCTTAAAAGGTGTTTAGCCAGCTAGCGAGTGCTACTTGTGTTGTTTTTACGCATTTGAACAAACAAACGATCTCTAAACAGCTTTGTATCTGAAACCTTATACTGTAACACTGCGTGCTGGATAACAGTTACACTTGAGGCAAGAAAAAAAAGTTGAAACTGTTCACATGCTGGCTAGCAAGAGAACTGATTTTCTCTCGCTAGGCTAACAATCTCCTTAAAGTGCTGCTTGTATATAAGATTTGGCTAAAGGTTTTGCTTTCAGTGTAAGAATGTTGGGGGAAAACACTTATATATCTAGTATGGTTTAGTTATGAGTATGGTAAGTTTGCTCTAGAGTGATCATATCAATCAAATGAGGAGGCGGGGCTAAACACAAATCATGCAATGAGGTAAGAACGCTCTTAAGTAGATAACGTAACGCCTGGAGGAAACTCACAAAAGTGTTTATTTACGCCGAATCTCTTTCATTTTTCTGGGATGTTGCACTCAATCATGATTGTATCGCTCCTGGGACGAGATTTCCATCCAGAATACTCCACCGGGAGGGTTTTTCCTTGACTTTCTGATCCGGCTTTGTTTTATTCCTTGTTACCCCTGCATCCTGAGACGTCCTTAAATCACACAACGTGTCTTCCTCTTCCTCCTCCTTAAACGCATAAGTGTGTTAGCCTGAGGCCTAACGCCATCATCTGTCCTAATCAGATTCACGTCGGGTTCTCCGACCAGATGTTCCTCGTTCCGCCGAGGAGCGCGATCTCAGACGCTGCCGTTATGGCGGGGGGATTGAGGAGTGAAGAGAGAGACGGTGATTCGGGCTTTTACTAGCCGGATTGAGTTTCCTCTGAAACAAAGGAATGAGAAGATGATGAATCGCGGCCTCGTCGGCTCTGGCGTCGAGGAAAACGCACCGCTGTCTGTCCTCCAGCGATTCATCAGTTTCATTCACTCGCTCCTTGGACTTCAACTATTCGATTCAGTTCATTTATTTATACAGCACTTTTAGCGATGGACATAGTCACAAAGCAGCTTTACAGGTAAGTGGATGTTGATGTAGATTTGTCCCTAATGAGCAAGCCAGAGGTGACGGCGTTGAGGAAAAAACTCCATGAGACGACATGAGGAAGAACCCTTGAGAAGAACCAGACTCCTAATGGAACCCATCCTCATCATGGGTGACACCGGACGACCGTACGATCCTACATACATCATTTCTCCTCTATAACCCTATACTATAGAGTTAAGTAGTGCTAAGAATGTTGGAAAGATCTTCATTTTAGCTTTAAGGTTTAGCTATAATATCCAGTGTGTAATGAATGAGACTTAGCATAGTTTTTAGCGATCGGGTCCTCGACCTGTTCTTTCATCACGTCTCCATTCTTAAGATTGAATTCGACTTGATCCGCCAATCGCTAACTTCATCACGCGACGCCGCGACTAGCCGAGTTCTTCGGCTCTGTAGTGCGAAAACAATCACGCGATTATGAGCCACGCCCCCCAAACGAGTCCAGAACCGGTCCTGGGCGCGGACTCGAGCGTAAAAACACCCTTTATCTCCATCCGCGTTTGGCATCCGCGAAGACGCTTTGTGACGGCGTCTGTTGTTAAAGCCGCTGTACAAATAAAACGGAATTGATTTTGAAAACAATACCGTACTCTGCATAACAAGCCGTGCAACAAAAACGACTTTTGTAAGCACCGAGTACCGCGCAGATGTCCGGTACGACATCTCATCGGAAATGAATGATTTCCGGGCGTATTGTTGCGCACAGACGCAGCTTCACTTCTACGGTTCTCACAATTCTTGGCATGCGACCTGTTTATGAGCTCGTTATGGAAGCCCTTTCCGCCACAGAGACAAAAAACATTTTTGAATGGTAACTGCGACTTTATATTTCAGAGCTGTGACCTTATGACGATTTTTTCTCGCAATTTTGAGTTTATATCTTGCAGTTTTGCCTTTATTTCTCTCAATTACGAGTTTACATCTCACAATTCAGAATTTTTTTTTTTTTTTTTTTTTGTACTCGCGATTTAGACGTCCACTTGATGCTGTTCCTGAAATGTGACCAGCATAACATAAGGAGCGCGCTAGCGTCTGGGTTTCCTTGTCATGACTAGCTGACGTGCGTTGTTCTTACTGTCTAAAGCCTATTTGTAGAGAATAATTTTTTAGTGGACGTCTAAATGGTGAGGGGAAAAAAGTTAGAATCGTGAGATGTAAACTTGTAATTATGAGACAAGTCAAATTTGTGCAATATGAACACGCAAATGTGAGGGAAAACGGCAGAATTGTGGGACGTTAACTCAAAATGGCGAGAAACGAAGTCAGAATTGCGTGACGTAAAGTCGCAGTGACCTTGTCTAGTTTTTTTTTCCCTCTTCCACAGCTCATATTCGTGTCCTTATGTTAAAAAAAAAAAAAAGACCGGCGGTCAGAGGACAACCTCTGTGAAGTGTCTCCCAACTCGTCCTGATCTCCGTCACGCCAAACCACGCGTCGATGATGTCACCTCCCAGCTCCTCCATGCTCTTCTGGGTTTACGCCTTATTCATTTCGAGGCCTTGCTAAATTTACTGTCACAATAAAGCACGCTTTTATCGTGTAGAAGCAGCAATATCGGTCCCGGCGAGCCCGCAATATCGAGCCGCGTGCTGTAATGCTTTTACGGAAATAAATAAATAAATCATTTCTGTCAGCTGAGTTTTAACTTGGGATGAATTCCCTGAAAAGTTTTCTTCCGAATCTTAAACATAAAACCTGGGAGAAATAGAAAGAACGAGAAAGAAAGAAAAAAACAAAAACAAAACAAACAACCCCAGCGTGTTCACGCTCTCACTTCATATTGTCTAATATCTACCAAGGGCACTTGCAATAACAGCACTCTTTTTCCCGTGGATTGTACTCGACGTTTTTTAATAACCGAGCGAAGTGCGACCCGTGAGGGATTTCTGAGCCGTTACAATCACGTGTAGAATAAATAAATAAATAAATAAATAAATAAACAACAACGAGAAGTTGATCAGTGTAAGATGAACTCCTCGGGGAAGATGTAATTGGGTTTATTGGGGGGAAAACATAAACAAAACGAATCCCCGATCAGCCCTTTTACACTTCTTCAGCAGTCTCGCGGTGTTGCGATTAGCGTGAACACGTGCACAGGACGGATCTGGATTTCTTTCTCTCGCTGCATCATGAAGTCGAGCGCTCAGCGAGAAATGAGACGCCCTGTTTCTCGATCAGCTGAGACATCTTTGTCTTTTCCCCACAATAAGTAGTCGCTCTTCTGTTTTGCCCTGGAGCCACGAGAACGAGTAACAGACGTCCGTTTCACTCCAAATCCTTCCGTCAATACCCATAATCGACATGTAGTCACTTTAAAACAAACCGTCCAGTGACATTAATGTATTTGTTTAACTGAACGATTTTGTAAAACTAGCGGTCTCAATGTACAAACGCGAACGCTTCACATTTCCACCGCTGGCTTGAAACGTTGGTAGGCGGAGCCTAGAAGAGTCAAAATATTATTCCAGTCGTCCAAAATGGCCGCCTCCGTAACATATCATCATTCATCAAATTCCGGTAGTTTTACGCAAAAATAAAAGCAGGAACGACTCCGAAAGTCGCGACGCGAGTTTGGGGGGAAAAAAAGCCGCAGCAAACTCCAGCGTTTTTCGGCCGCGACGATCGCAAAAAAATTAATTAAATAAAAACATAATGGAAAATAAGACAAAAACAAAACACCCAAAGGTAAAAAAACAACAACAACGCGGCCCTGGTCCACACATCCTCTGGCGTGAGAAATACAGAAATGAATATTTATTGTTATTTTTAGTTTCTTGACCAACATCATTTCTTGAAGATGAACATGTGTGTGTGTGTGTGTGTGTGTGTGTGTGTGAATGTGTGTAATCCGATACGAGCTTTCTCCTTCAGGGAAGGGATTGAACTTGTGATTGGATGTAAATATGTTTCAGAGCTGATCAAACACACGCCGTGGAGAGAGATTACATCAGTAGGATGAGTTTTGTAATTAGCCTCTGATCATCCGCTCTCGGGACGTAGCTCACGCTAAGCTCTCCCTCCGGGCGCTTCGGTTGACTTCAGAAGCAGGCTGAGGACGTCCTTCTAAACGAACGTCACGTGATCGTGTAAAGATTCGGCACTGACTGATTGGTCGGAAGGTGCTGATTCATTTTCTATCCCGACAGCTCCGACTGTAGTGGAGCAACAAATCGCAGTTTTAAATTGAACGCGCTCGTTCTGATACGTTATCGTTTCCATAGTAACAGTTTGGTTTTTAGCACTGCCTGCAAGTGCCGGAAACCATTTGCTTGAGACTTTTACGGTTGCAGGGTTAAAGTTCACCTCGATGTGCTGCGATACGTCCTCGATCTGGAGATCCCGGGACCGCCGGAGAAAAGCTATCGAGCGAGACCTTGAACGCACCCCTTGACCTGGACCGCTCGGCTGCGTGCTCGGATTGTACTGTATCTCGTCTCAGTTTTTGGATAAAGTCCCCTGATGAACGTCTTCGCACTGTCCTTTCTCGTTCAAGCGAACTGGATTTCACGCTCACCAGTCCTGGCTCTCGGTTGGCTCGACACACGCTTGGAGGAGAGCTATGACTATATCTATATTCTGTATAGTTGCTAACCGGAGCTCGTGGTTTTAAGACGGACGTTCTTCCCACCTCACACGAGGACGGTGGCTTGATCCGTGGCGTAGACGAGTGTCTAACTTTGTAAGGGAAATGCAGACTGACCGCTTCTAAGTTCCCTCCTTGTTATCACAATGCGCCTTTTATTACATCCTATCTGGAGATTTTATGAGACGTACGAGAGGGAGAGAGAGAGAGAGATTGATTGATTGTGTGTTTATTCCTCAAATCCTCATGCAAGCACATACCAGAGAGACTGTTTGGGTAATAGCAGTACAGCTTTAATAAATGAAAATTTATAGGAATTGGAGGTTTTGCCAGCGGCTCGACGGGGCCTCTACACCAACCTCGTGGTCAAACAAACACACCGCGCCAGAGGAACGCGAGCCAGGACACATCTGCTAGACGTTAGAGCTCTTTACATCTTTACAGCAGTGAACATGAGGAGAGTGACTTGCTCAAGAATACTGCGTTTGCTAATTACGAATGAACGCTAGGTGTGGAACTCTGCATGCGCAGAGCTCATTATTAGCCTTCGATAATCGAATCGTTAGTCATGTTGCTGTTTTTGAGTACAGCGTTGAAGTGCAAAAACTTCGGTTGTGTATTAAATTGAACAAAGCAGTGACGTGAATCGATGAGATTAGGCGACTCTAGATTAGCTGGAATGCAAATATAGCTATTTTTTTTTCTGCTACGGGTTCATTATAATGCTATAAATTTGCTAAATCAGCTACTGAAAACAAAAGCTAGGTGGAAACATGGCTAATTGGTTAGCATTAACCCAGTTGCTAGCTAGCTAACTAGCTATTCAAATAAGCCTGATTGGAATAGGTCATATGTCTTCGTTGTTTTTCTTAGCATGTTCGCTTCACACCTCTAGGGTTGTGGAGGTGTGTCCAACCTCCCGCCACGGCTCTGTGTGGGCGGAGTTTGCGTGTTCTCCCCGTGCTGCGAGGGTTTCCTCTGGATACTCCGGTTTCCTCCCCCAGTCCGAAGACATGCACGGTAGGCTGATTAGCTTGTCCACTTTGGTCGAAGCGGTGTTAAATCGGTCGCCGGTAATGGACAGCTCCGTCACGGGCACATCCTGCGTTGTAAGAACGCCGATCTCAACTCACGACCAGGGAATTCTTTTACGATGTTCGTTTCTCTGGGCTGAAAATCGCACGGTTTAATCCCGGCTCAAGCCGGAGCTGCAGGGTCGAGGCATCTCCGCGAAATAATGTCAGGAATGTGGGACTTCTAGAATTCAAAAATTCTCAGTTTGGTCCTAGAATGCAATAGACAAACATTGTTAGAGCACATAACACGCTGATGTTGCAGCTCGGACGGTTTTCCAGCTTTCCAGTCAGTTCCGTGTTAAAAAAAAGAAAAAAAAAAGGAGCCGGCCAAATACACGCTAGTGTTTTCCTCCCTAATGGGCTCTGAAATGGATCTAAAATGAAATCTTTTAGCTCCTTTATCTCATTTTAGCCGCCGTCATGCTTCTTGAGTGGGTCCTTTTCACAGGTTTTGTACGGCCGGATGTAGCTTTCTGGCTAACTTTACTTCTGCTAACAACAACAACAATGGTGAACACAATTTATGAGAAGTGTTACAGAAAAGCTACATTTACCGCTAAACAAACTAAAAACACCCCACTGATCGTTCTCCCTACGAGACTTAGCGCTCGGTTAATTCGAAATGCAGCTGGCTGACATTAGCAAAAGGTTAAAGACGATGGACCTTTTTATTTACCCACGATTTGGTAAAGAGATTCATGGAAATGAACAGATGTATAGTAAATATGAAATAAACCGTACACAATAACAATTAAATACATATCTATCTACTTATCAGCAACGCTAACGTCATCAGCGTACGTTACTATGAGCTCACCCTCACGTCTGTGAATGGAGAATTTATATCCTTTATTTATATAGTTGGAATTCTGGAAGCATCTGGGAAGCGTATGGAAGGCAACGTTGACGAAGATTAGATGTGATGAAAAATCTTTCCATCGCGATTGAATCGAAGGTGATGACGATCTAGTGTTTCGGTGGGAAACAGTCAGCTGGAAGTCTTACCAGAAGTCATTCGTCTAGGGACGGTTGTTGTTTTTGTTGTTGTTTGTGAGAAGGGTCGATTAATAGTGCACTATCGTGACGAGGTGTTCCTCAGGGCACGATGTTAAGCCACAGGAATTCAGGTGACGGTTACTGAAATACCCGACTGGCTCATTACAGTTTTTTTGTCGTTCTGTCTGAACAGCTGTCCGTCTCGGTAATGGACTGTGTGAGTGATGCTCGGCTTTGAACTCTGACGGGAGAACATTTAGCTTCAAGAGGCTTCATAATTACAGGCCGTGGTGTGAGAAAGGTGTGTGTGTGTGTGTCTGAGAGATAATGAGAAACTCAGAAGCTCTGTCCTAGCGGGAAAAGACAGGCGAGTTATTAATCCTGACCTTTTACTCTCTGCCTGTGGTCACCGGCACTCTCGCTGTACACACGACACGTTTAAAACAAGCCGATTGACTCCGATCTAGTCGAGTCAGAGCGTGTGAGCGTCCAGAAGAAAAGAAATAAAGCAGTGTTGTTCGATCACGTCGAATTAATTTCTGGAATGTTCAGTGGATTTGGACTCGTAATTTACGAGCCTTGAACGAAACAGTAAGGTCTGGTAGGTCTAGCTCGAGGCCATCGCTAAGACGTTGTTCATTAATTAAAAGCACAAGCTGAGGGTTAAAGGTCACGTCCTCCCAGGTGGCGTGACGCCGCGGGCACAGCCAGTCTGACGCTCGGCTAATGACGTCTCCTGTTCGTGTTCGACCTGAGCTGGTTTTCAGACTAAGAGAAAGGAGACTGAGAGGATGAAAGAGAGAGAGAGAGAGAGAGAGAGAGAGAGAGAGAGAGAGAGAGGGGAAGGAATTAAACTTAAGCTAAGCATTTAATCCTGACATTTTAAGGCGTGTTCAACCGTCCGGGATCAACCTGAGCCTGAGGCACGGACTGAGGCCCAATTTAGGACTTACATGTAAAGAGGCTCTTTTAAAGATAAAAGAAGATGCTTTAAAAGGAGCTTTTAATTCCATAACCATCCACTAATCATCCAATAACCGTCCACTAACCAACCAGTAATCATCCACTAACCATCCACTAACCATCCAATAACCTTCCACTAACCGTCCAATAACCTTCCACTAACCGTCCAATAGCCATCCAATAACTGTCCAATAACCATCCACTAACCATCCCATAATCATCCACTAACCACCCACTAACCGTCCACTAACCATCCCATAATCATCCACTAACCACCCACTAACCATCCACTAACCATCCCATAATCATCCACTAACCACCCACTGACCGTCCACTAACCGTCCAATAACCATCCACTAACCATCCCATAATCCTCCACTAACTGTCCACTAACCGTCCAATAACCGTCCACTAACCATCCCATAATCATCCACTAACCACCCACTAACCGTCCACTAACCGTCCACTAACCATCCAATAGCCATCCAATAACCGTCCACTAACCATCCCATAATCATCCACTAACCACCCACTAACCGTCCACTAACCATCACATAATCATCCACTAACCACCCACTAACCGTCCACTAACCGTCCAATAACCATCCACTAACCATCCCATAATCATCCACTAACAATCCCATAATCATCCACTAACCATCCAGTAACCGTCCAATAACTGTCCACTAACCATCCACTAACCGTCCAATAACCGTCCACTAACCATCCCATAATCATCCACTAACCACCCACTAACCATCCAATAACTGTCCACTAACCATCCAATAACCATCCACTAACCATCCCATAATCATCCACTAACAATCCCATAATCATCCACTAACCATCCAGTAACCATCCAATAACTGTCCACTAACCATCCACTAACCGTCCAATAACCGTCCACTAACCATCCCATAATCATCCACTAACCACCCACTAACCACCCACTAACCGTCCACTAACCGTCCAATAACCATCCACTAACCATCCCATAATCATCCACTAACAATCCCATAATCATCCACTAACCATCCAGTAACCATCCAATAACTGTCCACTAACCATCCACTAACCGTCCAATAACCGTCCACTAACCATCCCATAATCATCCACTAACCACCCACTAACCGTCCACTAACCGTCCAATAACCATCCACTAACCATCCCATAATCCTCCACTAACCGTCCACTAACCATCAAATAACCGTCTACTAACCATCCCCATAATCATCCACTAACCGTCCACTAACCGTCCACTAACCGTCTAATAACCGTCCAATAACCATCCAATAACCATCCTATAATCATCCACTAACAATCCACTAACCATCTACTAACCATCCCATAATCATCCACTAACCACCCACTAACCATCCAATAACTGTCCACTAACCATCCAATAACTGTCCAATAAACATCCAATAACCATCCACTAACCATCCCATAATCATCCCATAACCATCCACTAATCACGATGACAATCAAGGGGGAATTAGGATGCTAGCTGGGTTTAAATGTCTCTTAAAGTCACGTTTGACTGATTTATAGCTAGTTTCATGATAAAACGTGATAAGAATAAGAGTGCGTGTTTACAGGAGTTATATGTGGGTATAGAAATAATATTTACATGACTCAAGGTCTAAATAAGTTCGTAAATAATTACATTTCTTAATAATTACATGGAAAGAAATTCTGTGTGACATAAAATTCCAATGCGTTATTTATTTATTTATTTATTTAACTTATCATCATCGGAATTGTTTCATTTCATTAAAAAAATATATATATTTTTTTATCCGTGGAGTCATAAATTCTTTTTTATACTAAATTTTATTCATGAATTCTTTTCTTTCTTTTTTATTTTATCCATAGATATATGTCATTTAATGTTTAAATTAATATATGGATTAAAAAAAAAAACTCCCCAATGAGACGTTTACAATTTTTATGGTTTAAAATTTTTAACCATATTATTATTATTATTATTATTTTTATTTTGATATTTACTCATGGAGTTTTTTATTTATTTATTTATTTATTTATTTATTTTTGTAAGTAGTCACTTAATAAGTGTTTTTTTTTCAGAGTATTAAACAGCTTGTTATTATACTGTATGGTTTATAAAATAAAGGAGTAAGATAAAGATTAGATCTTACTAGTGTCCACATAAACAATAATTAATAAACAATAAATAATTCGGATTTAATTCTGATTAAGTTAATAAACAGAATAAACAATAATAGTAGTGTTTTACTATTTTTTTTTGTTGTTTTTCTTTTGATTATTATTATTTTTGTATTTATTTCTGTTTTTACTTTCCTCTGTAAAGAGCTACATTTAAAACATATGAAATAAATAAAATGTATAATAATTATTATAATAATCATTTGATTGACTTTTTTTGACAGAGCGAGTCGGAGGCCGAGCGTCCACAGCTGTCCTCCTGAATTAAAAGGGGGATCTGGCGGATCAGTGTGTGTAGCGTGCTAGTGTTTTAGGTGGAGGCGTGGGAAAGCCTGAAGGCCTCCGTGTGTGTGTGTGTGTGTGTGTGTGTGTGTGTGTGTGTTTTCATCCGAGCATAACAGCCGCTAGCACGGCTAATAATGTGTTATTAGCATATTGTTTGAGAAGCTCTCCTAATTCGTGAGGAATACACGGCTGCGGTCGACGTTACTCTGAGCTTCTGAGTGACCTGCTGGTGAAATTATTGTTATTATTGAGTCAGGATTAAAGGACTCGAATCCGTTCTTCGCTTCGACCATGTCTGCAATTTACGCTGTCAAAACATTTGAGATACTAAAGGTGGAATTGGATTTGTAGTACTTATTATGGGTTTTTAAAAAAAAAAAAAAAAAAAGAGAGACTAGCAGCTAGCTACCTGTACGCCTCCGCTCTTTTTGCTTACAAGACGCCATGCGAATTTCACAAACTTCCCAGATTGTTACAGCCCTGTCGATTCTGGACTCCTTTGGGGGCGGGGCTTATAGGAGATCACATAGGAGAATTCCCTTCAAACCATGGATCAACTATTAGTTTCCTACACTCGAGTCCATGTCTGTTCAGCCTGTCCACCTGCCCCCATCCCGTCCCCCATCAGCCCCCTCACGCGATGGCGAGGTACCTGTTGAGATTAATGGTCGTGGAGAAGACGGACAGAAGGTCGGCGATGAGGACAGTAATACAGCTCATGGACTGTGAATAATGGCTGCAGTTGTGCTCGTGTCTCTCAGTCACGGGGTGGATGACCGAGCAGGAGCAGGTGGCTGCTGGGGTTTGACGAGTGCAGGTGAGACGAGAAGGTATTTCGAAGAGACTGGGTGAAGAACTTTTTAAATAAATAACTTAAGAAATATCCAGTCAGTGATTCACCGTCCACACTCAGTACGGCAGACTGACCCCCTGTAACCGGTCCTCATCAGATCCGTCTGCGGTCCTACGATCTACACACAACACCTAATGTTTAGAACCTTTTCATTTTCCCGTAAAGCTTTCGCGAATTCCCCGTCGCGTGCTACTCGCACGTCGTACGTTTTGTTCCGTGTGCTTTAGTTACTGTTTTGGATGTTTCTACAGCTTGGTTCCGTATACGTCCTTCTTTCAAGACTTCGCAGAACCCTTGAAGGAACCCTGTTAGAAGAAGTAAGGAGTCATTTAGTTTGGCGTTTGTTCCGCACACTTACCCAGTTAATACAGACACTCTTCATGCTTTTCTGTATGGTTCTGCGTAGAACCTTTTAAACGTTTCAAACGTTTCCTTTTAGAGGGCTTATTGGATGCCTTTCCTTCTGTGTTCTGTTGCGGTGGGACGTTTTCTCTCGGCGTCTCGGATCCGTTCGTTCACGGATGAGTTCCTGTACCGACCTGGCTGGTAGATAATGTGACATTATCCAGTCGTCCATCTCAGAACGTTTTACATTTGAGACTTCACTCCTGCGTTAACACACACACACACACACACACACCCTCCAGCCGGCACACTGCAACGTGTCAGCCTCGTAGTCTTATGAGTGTGTTGTGTGGAATGACAGGGTCATGAATAAAGACCATTTACTACTAGACCGAGGGGAGGAGGGGGAGGGAGGACGGGAGGGGGTGATAGTTTGAGCTCTTCAGCTCAAGAGGTTGTAAATTATGAGCCATTAAAGCGAGGCTTTGAAGTGAGGAAAAGCGACAGAGCGCTCCGACAAGACCGTCTGAGGCGCTTTCTTTCCCCTGGATGTGTGTGGTGTCAGTCAGTCCACTGCTTCTGATGGACGAGACAGACTCTGAGGAGTTTTGTGTCTGCTGGAAGAGGAGAGCAGAGGACGGGACGTGTCTTATTAACTCGAAGACGTTGCGCATAACTATAAACAAATACATTTAAAAAAAAAATAAATAGACAAATCGTATCGTAATCGTTTTTCTGATTCTTGTTTTCCCATGACGGTGTGTTTTTATCCGTTTCATGTCGAGATCACGATGCCTTGGCGCTCGTACGGTACTAACGTCCGAGATAAAGATCGAATGTGTTCGCATAGCTATAAACAGACCCACTGACAGAGCCCGGATCCTTTTACGGGAAAGGAATGCTAGCAATGCTAATACGCTTTTATATGTCTTGTGTTTTGTGTGTTGTTAGCTAGCACCTGACAGTGTGTGTGTGTGTGTCCTCCGAAACGCATTTAACTTTCTCAGGCGTCAAGTGTGTTGTCGATTTAACAAAAAAAAAAAAAAAAAGGCGTTCAGGTTTCGGGTTACGAGCTCGGCCTAAATGCAGAGGCGCTTATCGTTCTTGGTGCTCGAGGACTTTCTGTGGTGCCTCACGTTATGTTTCAGCTGCTGTTCATTAGCCATGCTTTCACCTTGCTCTAGTGACAAGGTCGGGCCGCGTTTAGCTCCGAGACTTTGCGGTGCTACAATGCTACCTCGTGTCAGCACATTTCTGGGATGGCGTATTATTCGGGCCTGGCTCGTTCGAACGGCCTTGGCAGGTGCGCGGCGTAGCGGCTGGAGGGCGCGGATAAGAGTTCGGGGCTGGGTGCTAATACTCGTGTCAAAGATGATATCAGCCCTGTAATAGTGTGCGTGCTCTTTGGACGTCGCAGCACGTCTGTCTGAAGCTCAACCATTAAGTTCACTGCGTGTCGTCACCCCTGGCTCTGAATGCCAACAGCCGGTTTAGCATCGTTATGAGCTCTTTATATTTTCATGACTGTTTTTAAACACTTAACATGCACGCACGTGGACATCACGATCATGTCATTCCAACAACGATCTCGCCGGGGAAATCTCTACACATCGCTCCTCATTACAAAACGAATAAGAAGGCCAGAATCTTTGTATGCGTATGCAAACCCTCTCATTTCTTACCTCAACTGTTATTTATTCTCCGATATCTGTTTATCAGCGGTCAAAATATACGACGATAACCTATTTTTTTCTAATCGGCAAACGCTAGCTAGCATGCAGGGTCTAGCTAGCTTTTTTAGTGTAACTAATCCCCGAGTATGTTGTACCTTCGGAACCGGGGATGTTTCTGATTCAAGATGGAATGTGCAGAAGTTAGATATCTATCGAACATATCTATTTGAAATAATGCCGTTTTTAAAGCTAGTTTTTTGTTTATTTAAATAAAAAAAAAAAGCATACAACGAATCATATAATCCCGATCACGGGGGACGAAGACCGACCGAGCATAAAGTGTTTTATTCCTCTAATACCACAGCGATCTGCCAACGATTTATTATTGATTTATTTATTAATGAATGCCACGTCGCGCTTCCGCTCGCCAGCCTCTCATTCTCTCTCTCTCTCTCTCTCTCTCTCTCTCTCTCTCTCTCTCTCTCTCGTCATGTTGCAGAGAAACCAGGAAGTCGACAGCGGAGACTCCTTCCCTAAACGATTGCACGTCTTTATTCGAATGGGCTGTTCCTATAGAAACGGTGACACACTAGAAGGAGCGCATTAATATCAACCTGTGATTTATGTTCCTCTCAGAGCTGCTGTTATAGAAAAGCGATCCATACAGCGCTGTGGTGTAAGGGCGTATATATTTATAGGCCAGACTGCTGCACTACTATCACATACATATATATATATATATATATATATATATATATATAATCAGCTCGCCCTGGCGTTTCGAGTCACCTTTCTTTGTAGGGTTGTCTCCTGGATGGGAATGCACATCTATGTATATTATACAGTAGATTAGCGAGCGAGCTAATTCAGTACGAACACAAACTGCCGATCGTTGCCGCGGTTGCCAAAATGGCTGCCTTCCAACCAGGCAAGTTGCCATCGGTCTGTTAGAATAAAATCTGCTTCCTGAGATATGGATCTGTAAGAGGAGACAGGAGAAGCAGAAGTGGTCTCGCGCACTAACGAAGAACAAAAACAAGCCTCGGCCTTTAATAATTCACCGCACAGCAGGCGACTCAGGCAGCGGGGGGACCTGGGTGGGGTTTTTTTTTGTTTCTTCTTCTTCTACTTCTTCTGCTTCTTCTTCATTTTATCAGCTATTCCCTTTGCCGGGTTCCTGGGGAGAAGAACAAGGAGGAAGCCGAATCTCGCTGGGTTTCACCCCGACAGCGCGCTCAGCCCCCCCCCCCCCCCCCCCCCCCCCCCGCCCGTTGGGTGCGGATCAAACGAGGTCGCTCTTAGAACCAGCTCGGCGTGAAGTTCTTTCAAAGAGTAGGTGTTACTCATGGAGAGCCGAGAGAGCGAAGTTGGCCTACTTCGGTGAGAGTGTGTGCGTGTGAGAGAGTGAGAAGCTAGCGTGGGGCGGAAGGTCAAACGGGGACTGGGGAAATATTTGTGAGTGCAGAGGCAAGCCAAAGGACATATCTCAGCATCCAGGCTGTTTATATTTGGCTCGTGGAGTGTGTGGCGTATATGTTTAAACACAATGACATGACTGACGCCTTTAAAAGTTACAAATGGATTAAGGCTTATTACGCGGATACTTACGGCATGATAAGTGAGGACTAAAACGCCCGTGTTGCGCCGTTACTGGAAAAATAATCAACGGCGGTCTGGAGCGACGAATCGGAGTCGATGTTCCCACCTGGAAGTGGATTATTTTGCTCATACGGGACGTCCTGGAGTGTTTTATTCCTCTTCTACCGCAGCAGTTTGCCTACGATTGCGATTTTTCTTCGCAAAGAGAACTTTTTTTTTTTTCCGTTTATAGTTACATTTAAGTGCAGTTACAGTCGTTGGACGTCCGCGACACAAGTTCCCGTTCTGATTTATGTTAGAGCGGCGATAAACGTTCGTTCCCTCACCAGCATCTCCTTAAAAACTCCTCTGTCCTGGAGATTTTCCCATATTGGGGGGGCGGGGCCCCCACGCTTTTTATTTGTGTTGTGAACACTAGACTGTAAAACTCCGCAGCACAACCCTGGGGCTTCCCTATTAATAGACCCGCTTCCTCGGGGTGTCTTTAATGTAAATCCGGAGTGTATGCAGCAGCAGGGGAACACACACACACACACACACACACACACTCTCCCCATAGCTCCCTCAGTGCCTTTAAACTTCACACAGTCTCCTCTTTGTGATTCGCCCCTGTGTGTTTGTCTGTGTGTGTGTGTGTGTGTGTGTGTGTGTGTGTGTGTGTGTGTGTGTGTGTGTGTGTGTGTGTGTGGGTCCCTGTTAGTATGTAAATCACCACGATGGCAGGTCACTCTTCTCAGCCAGCAGGGGTCAGAGGTCATCTAAAGGCATGCGTTCCCCTGTTCTCCCTCGTTCCCCGCTCCTCCTCTCGTCAGGGTTTGAGAATGGCCGTTGCGGTGTAGAAGACCGTATTTAACACGAACCGTGCCCACGTCCGGATCCACGGTGGGTCTGCGTTCACGGTTTTCCGCGCGCGTCCGTTTTTATTTTCAAATTTATTTTACGAACAGCAAGCCTCTGTTGCCGTGGTGTATTTCCTGATCCGTCAGTTACGGATAGAACTAGTTTTTGGTGTGAAAGCTTTTGTGTAAGTGTGCGTTCTTTCCCCCTTTTCTCCAGACACCTGTCTTATATGTTCGCCTTTTCATCGCCCTGTTTTGTTCTGCCATTAATTTTCTGTCCAGACACCGTGTTTTTGAATGCGATAAGATATCCCGTATGACTTCAAAGTGCTCCGTTTTCACCTTATCCAGTCGAAACTGACGTACCCCGGCATGATTAAAGGCCAGCTGATTTGTTTTTGCGATGCTACACAAAGAGCCATCAGATTACATTTCAGCAGGCAAAGATGATCGCGTGGTAGATGTGGGTGAACGGCACCGGTCATGTTGTAGTAGTTGTAGTACCGTAGTGCTTTCTTCTTCTCCTGAGTTTGTCCGGAATGCCTCTCTAACACCCAGAGGGAGCGGAGCATGCCCGCGAGGTTAGCCTCGGCCCTCCCTGTCTTTTGTACGCATTATCATGTCCCACATGAGCGTGTCCGGCTAAATTAGCCGCCAGCCCAAGCCTCCATCCTTTGACACGCTATGGCCCCGCCACTCGGCTTGATGATAGGGGCGTCTGCAGAAGTCGTCGCGCTGCTTATCAGATCACTCTCGCTTAAGAGTCTGGAGGTTGGGAGTTTGAGCGAAAATGCCGAATCTCATGCGCAATCACATATTCAAGATGTCATATGTATAATGCTAATTGGTGGGTGGTTTAGCAAAGGTAGCGATTTTGGGTCTTTCAACTTTCCCTGCCCTCTTTTCTATAGATCTCACGCTCTTGTCGTGAGAACACATCTCTTCCTAACTATTTGCAGTTATCTTGGCTCACAGTGTTTGGGCTAGCACATGAATTGTTTGCTAGCTGTTGTCCTGTGCCCGTGTTTTTAGGGTGCGCTCCTGCTCGGGGCTAAACTGCACGAGAGAGGACTTACGCTATCCTCCTATTATTGTTGCATTCAGTTGACATGACAAAGGGGCTCTTTCATGTCCTGGAATCCGAGGCGCAAAGTGCCTTCAACCCCCTGGGGCCGCTTCCTGACGCGTACCTGTAGAGGGTAATTTCCTACAGCCACACCTTCACAAGCTGCTTAACAAACTCAGGTGAGTTGTTTGCAGCCTGACAAAGAGGCCAGGTGACGATCTGTGACTGTTGCGGATCACGCGGAACTCCGAGCGTAATCTTGCGTAACACGATCGAGTGCTGTCCAAGGGGTAAAAACACAGTGTTCACCAAACACTAGTGAAGCCTCAGTGTGGTTAAAAAACATCACCTTAATTTACTGTGTCATCCCTTCACTACGCGGTGCCGCCATACGGCGACAATTCATTTATCTCCAATTTTTTGATAGGCAAGGATACAAAACAAAGATTTTCCTATGTAACCGGAAAAAGGGGGTCGGGGGGGGGGGGAGGGGTCTAACTTTGACGTAACAAAAAAAAAAAAAAAGCCACGTCACATGAACAGGAAGTGCTGTTTGTACTTCCTTTTCTGCAATAACATGGCATGCGGAGGGCATCGTCGGAGGTCTCTCAAAACGTGATTCATTTTCCAATATTTAGGAAAAACTACTTGGAGGAAAAAAATGTCAACACTATCTGAGAAGTTAACATTTACTTTTTTTTTATCATTTAAACAACCTTATATATTTTGAGTTTCCTGTTAAATGGTAAAACGTAATTGTTGCCATACGGCAACATTGTGCAATAATGGAATCAAATAATATGAAATATCAAATAATGAAAATTTCATACATTTCGCAATTGCACCTTGTTTTAAAAAATTACCTAAAGCATATTTGGATCTAAGTTTTATATGAATTTTGTAAATACGGGGTGGCTGTGGCTGCGGCTGTGGATCAGGTGGTAGAGCGGGTTGTCCACTAATTGTAGGGTCGGTAGTTCGATTCCCAGCCCACGTGACTCCACGTGTCAGAGTGTCCTTGGGCGAGACACTGAACCCCAAGTTGCTCCCGATGGCAAGTTAGCGCCTTGCGTGGCAGCTCTGCTAGCATTGGTGTGTGAGTGCGTGGGTGAATGAGACTCAGTGTAAAGTTCTTTGGATAAAAGCGCTATATAAGTGCGCCATTTAGCATAACTTTTATGTTCTTACTAGGTCCAAACTTATAGTCTGGAAAATGTAGGAATTGGAGTCTCATACATTTTGTGTTATTTCTGGCTATGATATTTTCCACCATCACACATTGTTGCCATATGGCACTAATTTATCGATAACCAACCCTATTTATTTTTTAAAATTTATTTTATAAATAGATTTTTATTAATTGAAATAATTCAAGTAATAAAAATCCATAAAAAAACTTTCTTTCTTTTTTTTTTTTAAAGTAGAGGGTTAAATTCCTTCATGTTTCATGGATTTGCGCTGAACTGTAATCGTTGGCAAATTGCTGCGGTATAAGAGCAACACACCGCCCTTGTTTGGTGGAATATTTTCCCATAATGCCACATCCCGTGCTCTGTTACTCCTTACTTAGCATGTGTTTTCAAATTAGGACGACATGTTAAATAACGTAATCACACCCAGTACACTGTAGTCCAGTCGTCCTACACGGTTATAAATCTCAACGAGGAATGGTCAAGGCACGATTTCGTACAGGGGTTACAGAATGCTAGCTGGTGAAAAGCCCTAGTCCTGTTGTGCGAGTTTCAGAAACTCTAATGCCACGTATAACTTTTTAGTTTTTTTTTTAAAAAGGGACAAATTGCCCTTGGAGATGGAGGGATCTGCCAAAAATGCTTCAGCTCTAGGTTTTTATGAAATTAGCAAGGCCTGCGGGTGTCAAGGGCAGGCCGGAGTGTCTGTGGCAGTTCATAATAATTGGTGCCAGGATGTCAGCAGTCACACTGGCGCATTTCCCTGAATGCCAGCTGCAGAATGACGCCGCTCTTGGCAGGTCTGTTGGTGTTGCGACATCTCGATGAGGTGTCGGTTTGGATTTCCCAGTATAAGCAGATTCAGAGCAGGAGAATCGGTTTGCCGATCTCAGGAAAAGGGGCCAGGCTGTGGTTTTGTGGTTAAGTCTCTGGGTGACTGATCAGAAGGTCGGGGGTTCAATCCCCAGCACTGCCAAGCTGCCACTGTTCGGTGCTTGAGTGAGGCCCTTAACCCTCTCTGCTCCAGGGGGCGCTGTATCATGGCTGACCCCAACCTCCTAACATTCTGGGGTATGCGAAGAAAAGAATTCCACTGTGCATATGTATATGTGATCAATAAAGACTCGTTATCGTTATGGTCTTTGAGCGCGTGTATTAGAGGCAGGCGTATTCGATTAGGCTTGGAGCTGAACTTCGACGGGGGTAGATCTCCAGAAGCAATGCTCTTCTGTCTTCTTCTGCAATAACGCGTATGTCTCAATTTCTAACACAAGCATTTAAAGCTCGTTAATGATCCGATGAAATGTACGCTGTACGTACGTGTGTTATTGGCGGGGAAAAACATCCTCCTTGTGTATCCGTAAGACGAGGCTTTGATGTTATGAGGAAACTATTTTGTAATTACGCCGGGCGAGCAGGGCGAGGGCGAGAGGAGCGTGATGGATTAATTCGCAGGAAAACTTTTTCATTTTTCATCTTTGACGCTCCGGTGTCTGAATGCCAAAACAAACAAGAGAGAGCCAGAAGGAAAGCAGGAAGACGGCACCGTACGAAGATCATTCTCCGATAGTACGCGTGGCTATTGTGTTGTCTGCTCGGTATGTCTCCCGGTCTCGGCTTCGTATCGTTAGGACTCAAGAAACTTTAAGACTTCAGAGACGTCTGTAGATCCTTTTTCATTTACCGGCATAAATGAAGCTAGTGTCATCCATCGAAGCTGCACACTGCGTCCAATCATTGTGTCCAATCGCTGTGTCCAATCATTGAGCGTTTAAAAAAAATCGTAGCATGTTTGTTTTTTTTTTTCCCCCCTGCATGTTATGCCATTATTTTAAGATAGCATGTCATTGTTTTGAACTATTCTCTCGTTTTTACAACATAGTAACTCGTTATTTCCAGATATGTCGATTATTTTGTCGTAATAACATTAACAGTAACACTCTTTCCCGCTTAACATCTGACTATTTTCATTCGACATCTAAACAAAAACGTTATTTTACGTCCGAACAATGACGACATGACCTAATATCTTTTTTTTCTTTTTTTTTAAAGTCAAGTGAAAATAACAAGATATTAAGTCTTGAAATAATAAGACACGTTGAAATAACGACATAAAAACGTTATTTTCAGTTGTGAGATTAAAGTCATGTTAAAGTAACGACACACTAACTCTAAGGAATGACATCATATCTTGAAACCATCTATGAAGTTGAAATAATGATGTAGTATCATAAAAAATATAGCAGTTGAAATAATTCGGAAACGATCTTAAAATAGGGATATTTAAATAATGGCACGCAGTACGTGGTTAAACCGATCACACCGACCGTATTAAAGAGATGTTTTTATCCGGATTTTTTAGCGTATGAAGCTAAACGTGACATGCTGTGTCTTGGGGTTGCAGGGCATTGTTTTTTTATGGTATTGCTTCTGTTTCCTAGACAGCCAGTTCAACAGATGTACACGCTGCCTGTAAGAGCCTTGAGCGTTAGCTACCTTAGAGCATCACTCGCTATAACTCCTTTGGCTGAGCGTTGTTAAGCTTTCGGATTGAAGTTACTGTAACAGTGTGTTATCAGCGTGTCGAGAACAGCGTTTTGGGATGCGCAGGCTCAGGAACCTCCTGCAGCTATGCAGTGTCTGCCAATAAAGCTAGGAGTGGCGTTAATTTGAGCGTTGTTCCTATCTGGTACATCATCTGCTGGAAGCATTGCTGCCTCTCCTTGTGGAGAAGATGATGAGGTGCCGATGATGTGGGATGACACGTGAAATTTGCTCCTGACAAGCGATACCTGATTTATTGACTTTTGCACGCAAGTTTTGACTTGGCTTCAGATGAACGAATAGTCTCAGAGAGAAACGGCTGATCGGGAATCGGCGGCCGCCGTCTGGAGGACTGCAGTTAGTCATTGCTTTGGGCTAAGAGACTGATCTGAGGTCTGTATACTCGGTTCCTGCAGCGCTGAACACAGTGTGAAGGTGAGCTGCCTGTCAGTTTTAGTGCTTACCAAAAAAATCACATTTAATTCATTTACTTCTCTCTGTCTCAGACAATGTCTGCGATGCAAGTGCTACTCACTGAGACACGTTGCGATTTCCCTGTTATGTTTTTTTTAGTGTAGAGGTGTGTGTAAGATATGATGTGTGTATGCAGCTCGATTTAGCACATTTCAAGCAGCCAACAATTCAGTGCAATTAGATTGAGGTGTTTCAATGTAAAACAAAGCTTAAAATAAATTTTTAAAAAACGTAGTGTAAGTTGTGAAGCATGAGAGGCCACGCCTCTTTTAGTGAGACTGACAAGAACAGAGGTCACACCTCATTCCGTAGGATTGACTGTTAAAAAGGCCACGCCTTGTTCACTGGGACTGATAGATACAGAGGCCACGCCTCCTTCACTGGAACTCATAGATACAGAGGCCACGCCTCCTTCACTGGGACTCATAGATGAAGAGGCCACGCCTCCTTCACTGGGACTGATAGATACAGAGGCCACGCCTCGTTCACTGGGACTGATAGATACAGAGGCCACGCCTTGTTCACTGGGACTCTCAGATGCAGAGGCCACACCTACTTCGCTGGGACTGACAGATACAGAGGCCACGCCTCGTTCACTGGGACTGACAGAGACCGCTCCTCGTTCAATGCGACTGAAAGATACAGCGGCCACGCCTCGTTCACTGGGACTGATAGATGCATAGGCCACGCCTCCTTCACTGGGTCTGACCGAGACAGAGGCCACACCTCCTCCACTGGTACTGATTGATACAGAGGCCACACCTCCTCCACTGGGACTGATAGATAGAGAAGCCACGCCTTCTTCACTGGGACTGACCGAGACCGAAGTCATGCCTCTTTAACTTGACTGACAAGCACAGGGCCATTCCGTATTTAGTGACCCTAACAGACACAAAGGCCCCGCCTCTTTCACTGGGACTGAGATGGTGAGGCCACGCCTCCTCCACCTGGGACTGATACTCAGGTATCCGAGATGTTCCTGCTTGCTAGTTGAAGGATGTTTCATGATGGCTCATCTAATGAAAGCTGTTCTGATATTGAATGTTAATCATCACCCCTACTTACACACACACACACACACACACACACACACTGCCCTAGGGGCACACGCATGCAGGACGCCTGAACACACGCCTCAGATCTGCGGTTCAAAGCCTATTTTTTTGCTCTGAGTTTCGAGAGTGGAAAGGAAACTAAACTCTCATCATATTTGACAGAACCCTGGAGGTATCAGGAGGCAGCAAGCCTGGGCAACACACTGTCACACACACACACACACACCCACACACACACTGACTCTTTTCCTACAAACAGCATTCCTCAATATTTAAACCAGGAAGTCCACTGAACTCCCCGAATGACTACCGCGTGCAATGCTTTAGGTTTTTTTTTTTTAACCGTATCTGATAAGAGATCTTAACACTGGAATAATTCAAACCACGGTTAAAGCAACAGTTATGAAAAGCCTTTATCTGCTTGTGTAGTTCATCAGTGCGGAAACTCTGGGACTAAATCAAGTGTGTGATGATTCGGATGATGCACGCACAACGCTCACCATGCTCAACTGAGATGCTTCCTAAGCTTGTTTTCACTCTTGCTTTTTTTTGGAGTGTGAGCGCTGGTCACGATCCCGGGATCTCGGTCCTCAGCAACGAACCCGGCCGGTCCCTGTCTCCGCCTTTTGGTCTGTCAGTCCCAGTCAAGGAGGTGTGGCTTCTTTTTGGTCTCATGGATTCTCTGATAATGGTCCAGTCGTGACCGGGCGTCAGGAGAGACTGAGTCACAGTTGGGAGGGAAAAGGTGGATTCAGGAAGTATTAAAAAAAAAAAAGTGGTTTAAATAGTACGTTTCCAGGATGTATCTGAGTACGGCTGAGAATAACGATACGGTTCGAGGACAGACGTCATAAGAAGCCACGCCCTGGTGAACAGGAACCCTGATGCTCATGACGGGAATCAGGACACACGTTGCCTTTTCCCCCATCATACATTTTACTTTCTGAGCTTAATTAGCCACATCACACTGTTCAGTGGTCTATCTATCTAATGTCATCTGTAATGGCTTTGTTGGTCCAAATTGCACGAAAAAAAAAACAACCCCAGAGAGGTTTATGAAGGAACGATTGCTTATAGCTGCTATAACGTAAGAGATAACAGGAAGTAACTTGTCTCACGGATCTTCCACAACAGCAATTGCAATAAAACACTTCCTATTATAAGGAAAAAAAAAACATTTTGGAGTGGTAACAATAACTTCACTTCACTCTATCACTGATTGTTTCACTACAACAGCACAACACCGAGTGTTTTTTATTCCTTTATGGTTGGTATCCTAATACCATGAATCTAGAAACATTCACATGTCACCTCTTAGAACCATTACAACCCTTTAACACACCATCCATAACCATTACAAACCAGCAGGAACCTGTAAATGTTGTTTGTTTTTTTTTCTGTTGTATTTGCTCCACATGTCTAATGGACTAATGGACTGATGTCTGAAATGCTACAGCGTCGTTGGCTTGTGAAACCCCTCTGCTTTCGTACGTATTAGATGAAATTTTCTCCCGGATACAAAAGCAGACGGAGACAGAGAGAACGAGAGCGAGAGCGAGGTGAAAAGAGGACGAGAAGAGATCGCTCTCTGATTCCCTCTGGTTTCATTCATCATGATGTCTTCACCGAGTTTGGAAGTCCCCGACCAGAACAGATCTGTGCCTGTTTAAACTCGGGGCGTCGCGCCCGTTCACACCGAGGGGGGCGTCGTTTATTTTGCATCGCTTCGTATCTGATAGTTCAGTTCCAATAATATAACAGACGAGTGGTTTATTTTGTCTGAAAACACCGCAGATCGAGTGCAGGACTCGGTAACTCCCCTCTCGTCACTGGGTCTCTCTCCGGATCGGTCGGGTTTTTGTGCTACGTCGCCGGTTTTTTAACAGGTTTCTCGGACGTAGCAGGAGTTACTGGAAAGCCAGCGAGATTTAAAATGAGTTCATCTACAATTTATGTGCAGCAGATAAG
>NC_030436.2:19300000-19340000 GCF_001660625.3 Ictalurus punctatus
TAAATAAAAACATTGTCCAACTAATTACAAAAATATCTCCACACACTCCTCACCGGATGACTTTTTTTTTTTTTTTTTATCCCCGAGGAGTGGAGTGGAGTGTACGCATGTGGATAAAGCAGGTTCTTGAGGTAAAAAAAAAAAAATATATAAAAAATGAACTTTTCTCATATATATGCTAATGAGTGAAGGAACGTCGGCTTCTCGGCAGAGTTCGGAGGCTTTTCAGTGTCGTTTATTGAAGCTCTGAGATTACTACACGCTTCCACATTAAACTCAGCACCGGCTATCTGTGTGGGCGAGCGACATTTATTGAGAGTGTGTGTGTGTGTGTGTGTGTGTGTGTGCACCCAAGGATAACTCAGTAATCAGTAATACTAATAATGAACCGTTTCTTTAAAGCACACGTGTGGTGTTCAAGCTTGTGATTAGCACATAATAAAGGTTTATGGTTAACGTCACGTGGCAAACGTCGCACGCGTCCTTCCAGACGAACGCACATTAAACTGTATACACAGCATATTCATCAAACCAAGCGGATTCAAAATGGCCGCCGCTGGAGTTTTCTGCTGATGTACTATTGTTCAGGGTTTGTTTTTTTTTTTTATACAGTAGATAATAAAACTAAAGAACGTTCAAAACGAACGAAAGATTCGGTGTAAGCGCCGAGCGCTTTCAAGATGCTGATTTGTCGCTAAGATGTTTTTGAGTTTGTTTTAGCAACGTTAGCTTTGCAGCTCCAAATCTGAAGGAGAAAAAGTCAGACACCGATCTTAATAGTACAAAATAATTCGCAGTGTTTGTGTTTTCAGCACGTGAGGTTTAATAATAGACTTTTATTCATTATTACTAGTTGAATGTATTTTTCATGAGTTTTTATAATAGATTTTGAACTATAGTGGTTTAGATTTAATCGAATAATTGCATAGCATTTCCCCCCATCATAATAATTCAGCAGTGTTTATTGTTTTTCCGTGTAAGCATTAGTTCACAGGGTCGTTCTCTGGGTTCTGACTTCCAGCACTCAGGATGTGTTAATCTTTTGCTAAGTTCAAACAGAGCGTTGCTCTACTGTGTCCAACACGTTTACCAGACGTTTCCACAACCTATGAACAACCCGCTCTTGTCGCGCTCTTGAGTCTTGAAAGTCAAAAACTCTCTGACGAGTTCAAGGGTTGCGGGGGAAAAATGGCAGACTCCATGAGGGTTTGGTTAGCGCTCGGCGCTCGGTAGAATCACGGTGTGTTGTAGTCTTCTGGAGCGTTTTCTTCCTGATTTACCGACACTTCTGAGAGAAATGTCAGTGTTCCTAATAATTTGGTCTGGTTTCTGTTGTCACGCTATGTTTACAGTGTCTGTACTGAGCTAATGAAATCTTTATACTCAGTCCTCAGCTAGATTAGGCTTGCGTCTGTGTTAACCATTTCCATGATCCCTGAATGGCTCGTAGAACACTTTTGGATGAGTCATTGTGACCACCCTGACCTACACGCTTGGAAGTGTTTTCCTCCTCACATACCACAGCAATGGGGCAACGATTACAATTTCTATTTATTCAAAAGTGACACGTTGTGTTTTTTTAAATCCATTTATAGTTACACTTAATGTTGTGGAAACAAGTTAGTTCCCATTCTCACTTACGTTATGGCAGCTATAAACAATCATTCCCTCATCTGCCCTCTCTATTTTACCACTCTATTTTATCTCTCTATTTTACCACTCTATTTTACCTCTTTATTTTATCTCTTTATTTTTCCTCTCTATTTTACCTCTTTATTTTTCCTCTCTATTTTTCCTCTCTATTTTTCCTCTCTATTTTCCCTCTCAATTTTATCTCTTTATTTTTCCTCTCTATTTTACCACTCTATTTTCCCTCTATATTTTAACTCTCTAGTTTACCGCTGTATTTTACCAAAAATAGAGAAAATAGAGAGGGGAAAATAGAGAGGGAAAATAAAGATTTTTTTACCTTTCTATTTTACCTCTCTATTTTACTACTCTATTTTACCACTCTATTTTACCTCTCTATTTTACCACTCTATTTTATCTCTCTATTTTACCTCTCTGTTTTACCACTCTATTTTACCACTCTATTTTACCTCTCTATTTTACCACTCTGTTTTACCTCTATATTTTACCTCTCTATTTTCCCTCTCTATTTTAACTCTCTATTTTACCACTGTATTTTATCTCTATTTTTCCTCTCTATTTTACCTCTCTATTTTACCACTCTATTTTACCACTCTGTTTTACCACTCTATTTTACCACTCTATTTTACCACTCTATTTTACCTCTCTATTTTACCACTCTGTTTTACCTCTATATTTTACCTCTCTATTTTACCACTCTGTTTTACCTCTATATTTTAACTCTCTATTTTACCACTGTATTTTATCTCTTTATTTTTCCTCTCTATTTTAACACTCTATTTTACCACTCTATTTTAACTCTCTATTTTACCACTCTATTTTACCACTCTGTTTTACCACTCTGTTTTACCACTCTATTTTACCACTCTATTTTACCTCTCTATTTTACCACTCTGTTTTACCTCTATATTTTAACTCTCTATTTTACCACTGTATTTTATCTCTTTATTTTTCCTCTCTATTTTATCACTCTATTTTACCACTCTATTTTACCTCTCTATTTTATCTCTCTATTTTACCACTCTATTTTACCACTCTATTTTACCTCTCTATTTTATCTCTCTATTTTACCACTCTATTTTATCTCTCTATTTGACCACTCTATTTTAAAACTCTATTTTACCTCTCTATTTTCCCTCTCTATTTTCCCTCTCTATTTTATCTCTTTATTTTCCCTCTCTATTTTGTCTCTTTATTTTACCTCTCTATTTTCCCTCTCTATTTTATCTCTTTATTTTCCCTCTCTATTTTATCTCTTTATTTTACCTCTCTATTTTACCTCTCTATTTTCCCGCTCTATTTTTAAGTCCCTCCAGGATTCCATGAATTTGCGATCGCAGAATTAACGAAAAACCTCCACGATATTCAGTGGAGCTTGTGATTTTTCAAAATTCGCGCAGATCTTTCCACAGGTTCGGGATGAGACGCGTCATGTGACGTCATCACGACGCTCGTTCATCCAAGCGCTCTTCGTTTCACGTACATCAAACACGAGTAGAGCTAAAAGGTCTTATTTACCACCAAACATCGCTGCGAAAGAGAACAATTTTGTGCGATTGTGATTTCGCCGATTCAGCAATTTTCTGCCAAAAAGCACAAAGTTGCATCGCAAATTTTGAAAAAAGTCCCTGCGGAATTGAGCGTTTTTTCTGCCGCAACGATCACAAAGAAACCCCCGTGTGAAATCCTTTACGCAGCTGGTCGCGTTATTGAGAAATCACAAAGAAGCGTGAAGTCCTCAGTCGTGAAGATGTCGTTAAGTTACAGCTTTACCTCTGACTCCTTCCATAAATACCCGTGTCTTTACAGAAAGCGGCACCGTCTCAGCGGTGACACACGTTTGTGCCGGGCGTCCGCTGTACAGTCCTCGTCTCAGTGGAAATGATAACGTGTAGGAGCGACACTTTCTGACCAATCAGAATGGGGAATTCTACAGCGCTGTGGTGTTTCAAGGCCTGGATGTCTATCGTAATGACTAGAGTGGTGTATTTTTCAATAGGGAATTCCTTTGAATTGGACATTCGATGTCGCACAGAGCGATTTGTTTCTCGTAGTCATGACCCTGGCTCACTTCTGACCTCCAGGTTTTTTTGAGTGCGTGGTTCTCAGGGCTGGATAAGCGAATGGCGTACGATGGCACAGCGAGCTCTCCGGCTGACTGCTTTGCATTCTCAGAAGAAACTCCCTGTGGAAACGCAGCTGAAGGTGGTGTTTATTTACAAGCGGCGATACCTCCCGGGTGGCTCGGGTAGCCGAAGCGATACATCCGTGTTTTTGTTTTGTTTTTTAGCATAGAAATAGAGAACCATTCGGCGAGGAGCATGCGGGCGATGGGACAGCCGAGACGCTGAGACCTCGACGAAGTGCAGAAAAGAGCAGCAGAGGTCCTCAGAGGCTTCCTGAGAGAGAATGCCACGGAGAACAACTCGTTACCTGTCGAGGGAACAATCGCAGACGGTTCGAGTGTCGCTGAGAGAAATGGGCCAGTTATGTGAAACTCCAGAGAGAGAGAGAGAGAGAGAGAGAGAGAGAGAATCCCATCAGACGCCACTATGGCTGCGTCTGTTCGCTTAACAATGACACCTAAGAGGTGTTATACACACCCAATACACACACACACACACACACACACACACACACACACACACACGCTTACACACACTCACACGTGCACCTCATCATAACGCATGCATCTGTGCACTCACTCATACAGATATACTCTCTCTCTCGTATGTGCAAACCTATGGGTCAAAGATCAAAAGTATTGGCACTGTCACACAGCGTTTGTTTAATGACAACAAAACAATCTACCTCTTTTTTTAAAATATATAATTTAAAAATCATTAAATGTATAAATGTGGAAAAAAAAACACACACACAAACACACAAAAACACACACACACACACACACACACACACACACACACACACACACACACACACACACACACACACAAACCCAAAACATAACAAAATGTACAGCCAGGTCTGAAATGTATTTTTATTTCTGTGTGTAGCCGTTAAAAAGTGATGTTAAGGCCAATGTCTGTTTTCAACACCCCACATACTCCATTCAACCTGGAGCTCGCCCTGTGTGTGTGTGTGTGTGTGTGTGTGTGTGTGTGTGTGTGTGTCTGTGTGTGTGTGTGTTTTGTCAGCTCTGAGAAAATTGAATGAAACAGAAAGCTGATGAAAGACACAACACATGGAGAGTGGGTGATTTGAGCCGTCTGTCTGAAACGACATTCTGAAAAGTGTTTAAGTGCAGAGAGAGATTATTCACAGATCATTCACAGATCATTCACAGATCATTCACAGATCATTCACAGATTATTCACAGATCATTCACAGATTATTCACAGATCATTCACAGATTATTCACAGATCATTGACAGATTATTCACAAATCATTCACAGATTATTCACAGATTATTCACAGATCATTCACAGATTATTCACAGATCATTCACAGATTATTCACAGATCATTGACAGATTATTCACAAATCATTCACAGATTATTCACAGATCATTCACAGATCATTCACAGATTATTCACAAATCATTCACAGATTATTCACAGATCATTCACAGATCATTCACAGATTATTCACAGATTATTCACAAATCACAGATTATTCACAAATCACAGATTATTCACAGATCATTCACAGATTATTCACAAATCACAGATTATTCACAGATCATTCACAGATTATTCACAGATTATTCACAAATCACAGATTATTCATAGATCATTCACAGATTATTCACAAATCATTCACAGATTATTCACAGATTATTCACAAATCACAGATTATTCACAAATCACAGATTATTCACAGATCATTCACAGATTATTCACAAATCATTCACAGATTATTCACAGATTATTCACAAATCACAGATTATTCACAAATCATTCACAGATTATTCACAGATCATTCACAGATCATTCACAGATTATTCACAGATTATTCACAAATCACAGATTATTCACAAATCACAGATTATTCACAGATCATTCACAGATTATTCACAGATTATTCACAGATTATTCACAAATCACAGATTATTCACAGATCATTCACAGATTATTCACAGATTATTCACAGATTATTCACAAATCACAGATTATTCACAGATCATTCACAGATTATTCACAGATTATTCACAAATCACAGATTATTCACAGATCATTCACAGATTATTCACAGATTATTCACAGATTATTCACAAATCACAGATTATTCACAGATCATTCACAGATTATTCACAAATCATTCACAGATTATTCACAGATTATTCACAAATCACAGATTATTCACAAATCATTCACAGATTATTCACAGATCATTCACAGATCATTCACAGATTATTCACAGATTATTCACAAATCACAGATTATTCACAAATCACAGATTATTCACAGATCATTCACAGATTATTCACAGATTATTCACAGATTATTCACAAATCACAGATTATTCACAGATCATTCACAGATTATTCACAGATTATTCACAAATCACAGATTATTCACAAATCACAGATTATTCACAGATCATTCACAGATTATTCACAAATCATTCACAGATTATTCACAGATTATTCACAAATCACAGATTATTCACAAATCATTCACAGATTATTCACAGATCATTCACAGATCATTCACAGATTATTCACAGATTATTCACAAATCACAGATTATTCACAAATCACAGATTATTCACAGATCATTCACAGATTATTCACAGATTATTCACAGATTATTCACAAATCACAGATTATTCACAGATTATTCACAGATTATTCACAGATTATTCACAAATCACAGATTATTCACAGATCATTCACAGATTATTCACAGATCATTCACAGATTATTCACAGATTATTCACAAATCACAGATTATTCATAGATCATTCACAGATTATTCACAAATCATTCACAGATTATTCACAGATTATTCACAAATCACAGATTATTCACAGATTATTCACAGATCATTCACAGATTATTCACAGATTATTCACAAATCACAGATTATTCACAAATCACAGATTATTCACAGATTATTCGCAGATCATTCACAGATCATTCACAGATTATTCACAAATCATTCACAGATTATTCACAGATTATTCACAAATCACAGATTATTCACAGATTATTCGCAGATCATTCACAGATCATTCACAGATTATTCACAAATCACAGATTATTCACAAATCACAGATTATTCACAGATTATTCACAAATCATTCACAGATTATTCACAGATTATTCACAAATCACAGATTATTCACAAATCACAGATTATTCACAGATTATTCACAGATTATTCACAAATCATTCACAGATTATTCACAGATTATTCACAAATCATTCACATATTATTCACAGATTATTCACAAATCACAGATTATTCACAAATCACATATTATTCACAGATCATTCACAGATCATTCACAGATTATTCACAGATCATTCACAGATCATTCACAGATTTTCCAGAATTATGGACGTTCCCAAAGCACAAGGCGAAATATAAAATCCAGGTAAAGTCCCTCAGACACTCTCAGAAGTCACAGAAATCTTAAAATCTATTTTTTTTCTTTATTTGTAGTCTTTTCTGCTATTTATATATCTCTTTATCTGTATATTTCTGGATATTATAATAGGAATATATTTTGTTTTCTGTGAATTAATATATCTGATATGTCTTTAAATCACCTTCAAGCCATTGTCTATTCTTATTTCACTGATAAAGCACTTTCATCTGGTGATAAAATGATTGGATAATTAGATGAGTAGATAAGTTCTGAAAGCTGCCCTAATATTCTTAAAATGTACTATGAATAAACAAATAAATAATGTTCTATTTGAATATTGTCATGAAATTTAATTATATAAACACTCACTTGTCATTTCAATTCAGCACTTTGAGCTGATAATAAAATTATTATTATTATTATTATTATTATTATTATTATTATTATTATTATTAGCCAAGTTGCATGTTCTGAAAGCTGCCCTAACATTTAAAAAAATGTACCAGGACAAACCAAGCAAACAAACAAATAAACAAATGAATGAAAGAATAAATAATGTTATTATTTTAATCCTATGTCGTTAAATTAAATGACATTAGAGCTGTCAGTGTTTCTGTACTAAGAGCAGAATGAATAAAGATTAACACGCTATTTTTGTTATTATTTTTTTGTTTATTATGTTGTGTTTGTGATACGATATAAACACTTTTTAAAAATTCATTTACTACTTATTTTCTGTTCTCTCTCTCTCGTTACCTTTCCAATCACATTTGTGAGTGAAGTTTGCTTCAGTAATCACTCCTAGCCCTCCCACCTGCGTACCAGCAGGAGTGGGCGTGGCGCAATCGCGAAACCCCGCCTTGTGGGCGTGTTATATGCAAATCCGGGGACGGCATCCACCTGCCGAGGCGCTTCCTGCAGCAGTCAGAGAGAGGCGAGACTCCGGAGAGCTCCACTGCGCGCTTTCCTTCTCATTCTGCCCCGGATCTGGATCAACCTGCTCCTGAGGAGCTTTCCAGCTCAGTGTGTCAGGAACATCAGGACTATAAACACGGAGAGAGATACACACACACACACACACACACACCCCGCGCTGTGGATTGTGCGCCCGGATTGGCGTGTTTTTTTTTTGTTTTATTATTATTATTATTATTATTATTATTATTATTATTCCTAAGAGGAGTGAGGATTTCTACTCCAGACCTGTCAGGTAAGATCTCACGGCGTTTTCTGGATCTCTCCACGCTTTCTCTGCTCCATTTAAGAACAATTCGGATTTCTAGGATTCTTTCCTTTCCTCATGTTTAGTGTCTGCGTTGTGAAAAAAATAAACAAAAGTGAGTTGCAAGTTTATAATAAAGGCCTTAACACGGCAGATTGATCATTCATTACTGATATTCATCTTAATTAGAGAGAAAAGTCGCTCTTTAACAGAAACACATCATGCACTTGACAGGAAGCAGAACAACAAGCTCCAGGTCCGCGCGCGCGAGCTCTGTGCGTAAAGCTGGACTTCATCTTGTTTATCTGTTTATTAGAAAGTTTATTTAAAAAAACAAAAAAAGTATTTGTGTTGGAAAGTTTAAACTGTATTTTATTTTATCTGCTTACTAATTATTATTATTATTTTTTTTGCATATGTGTATATGGTCTGTAAATATAGGTAATAATATATAATATTGCGCGCGCGTGATACCCGACCCCTTGATTCAGAGGGGGCTCTCAATTTTCTATATATGTGTGCATGCATTTATTTATTTATTTTGCATAAGAAGCAGCCAGGGCCCTTTTCGGGTGCAAATAAAATAAAATAATAATCCTTATGACCGCAGTACAGATTTATTTTATAAGCACAATCCACTTTTCAAGTTTAAATAACACTATTAATATTTTTTATTGACCCGGTTTGAGCTTTGTATTGCAGTTACACCGTGCTAACATTTTGTATCGTTCCATATTAGCAGCACCTTTGTTTCTAATTTAGAATGCAGTTTTATTTCAATTAAGTTTGACGTTATTTAATGAGCCTTAAATTCAACACAACAAATTAAACTGGGCAAGTGAATTCAGTTTATAATGATGACAGTACTGATATATATATGTATATATATATATATATATATATATATATATATATATATATATATATATATAAATAAAAATAAAAAAGTGTTGACCTATGTAAAGACATCTGAAAAATAAATAAATAAAATAAAAATAATAACCTCCAAGCCCTTGACTTTGCTGCTCGGACCTCTTCCCGTCCCTGGACCCCCCTGTCCCGCTCATAATCAGCACGAATGAATCCTCTGATATGAGAGAAGCCCTGCTTCAATAACTCAGGAAACCTCAGTGTTGATTTAAAACTCTGACAGTGTTACTGTGTGGTTCATTTGTGTTTCGGTTGGTTTTTGGTGTATATGGCAACCTGGTCACAGTGTATTTAGTGTACAGGATTAGTGGATGTTGTAAGTGCTGGTGTGTAATTCAGTTTAAAGCCTGACACTCATCACCCACCGAGTCTGTGAGCTTTAACATTCGCACTGTGGATCTTTACAGCCGTCTTTAAAGCCGTGTTTACCTTCTGATCTTCAAATATCACATATTTTACTCTATAACAGTCTATAACACTCTGTAACACTCTGTAACAGTCTATAACACTCTATAACACTCTATAACACTCTAACCCTCTATAACAGTCTATAACACTCTGTAAGTCTATAACACCCTATAACACTCTATAACAGTCTATAACACTCTGTAACAGTCTATAACACTCTATAACACTCTATAACACTCTAACCCTCTATAACAGTCTATAACACTCTGTAAGTCTATAACACCCTATAACACTCTATAACACTCTATAACAGTCTATAACACTCTGTAATACTCTATAACAGTCTATAACACTCTAACCCTCTATAACAGTCTATAACACTCTGTAACACTCTGTAACACTCTATAACACTCTATAACAGTCTATAACACTCTATAACACTCTGTAACACTCTAACCCTCTATAACAGTCTATAACACTCTATAACACTTTGTAACACTCTAACCCTCTATAACAGTCTATACCACTCTGTAACACTCTGTAACACTCTATAACACTCTGTAAGACTCTAACCCTCTATAACAGTCTATAACACTCTATAACACTCTGTAACACTCTAACCCTCTATAACAGTCTATACCACTCTGTAACCCTCTAACCCTCTATAACAGTCTATAACACTCTGTAACACTCTAACCCTCCATAATAGTCTATAACACTCTATAACACTCTGTAACACTCTATAACAGTCTATAACACTCTGTAACACTCTATAACAGTCTATAACACTCTGTAACACTCCAACCCTCTATAACAGTCTGTAACACTCTGTAACACTCTGTAACACTCTATAACAGTCTATAACACTCTATAACACTTTGTAACACTCTAACCCTCTATAACAGTCTATACCACTCTGTAACACTCTAACAGTCTATAACACTCTATAACACTATGTAACACTCTAACCCTCTATAACAGTCTATACCACTCTGTAACACTCTGTAACACTCTATAACAGTCTATACCACTCTGTAACACTCTGTATCACTCTAACCCTCTATAAAAGTCTATAACACTCTGTAACACTCTGTAACAGTCTATAACACTCTATAACAGTATGTAGCACTTTGTAACACTCTATAACACTCTGTAACACTAACACTCTATAACAGTCTGTAACACTCTGTAACACTCTATAACACTCTAACACTCTATAACAGTCTATAACAGTCTGTAGCACTCTATAACACTCTATAACAGTATGTAACACTCTATAACATACTGTAACACTCTATAACACTCTATAACCCTCTGTAACAGTATGTAACACTCTAACAGTCTGTAACACTGTATAACAGTCTGTAACACTCTGTAAAGATCTATACTACTCTGTAACAATCTATATGGGTTTACAACAGCCTATAACAGCCTGTAGCAGGCTTTAACTGTTTATGACAATTTATAACCATCTGTAACAGTCTGTAGCTGCCTATATCAGTCTATACACTCTATAATAGTCTATAACTAAATCTGTAGAGGACTATACATGTCTATAAAAGTTTTTAGCAGTCTATAATGGTATATAATTGTCTAGAACTCTATAACTGTCTGTAAATGTCTATAATTGTCTGTAACAGGCTGTAACAATCTGCAACTGTCTATCAGTCTATATCTATATCTGGAGCAGTCTGTAAGTGTCTATAACAGTCTGTAGTATACTATAAACATCTGAAATCTCAGGTGTTAAACTGACAGACTCCGGGTTTCTTACCTCTCTCTCTCTCTCTCTCTCTCTCTCTCTCTCTCTGTTGTGGCGATGGTGTATAATTGTTGTTTAGTTTTCTCTTGCTTGCGTGAAGAAGGTGGCTGTGCATTGGGATAAACACTGCAACACTTAACAAATTGCTCGCAAATAGTTGAGGTTTGAACAGCTGCTTCCACTCTGCTCTTACTCTCTCGTTCGCTCTGCCAGGACACCGTTTTGGACTCCATTCGACTGAAGATGCTCGCCATGCTGACAGGTAGTGGCTTTGGGGAATTGCACTAGGGTTGCCAGGTCTTTGTGAGAGGGAAAAAACCTGGCCACACCCGGAAACTTGAATCCGAAACGAAGCGCCGACTGTGTTTACAGGATGCAAGCAGATTGGGAATACGAGTCCTGGGATGAACACAGGACAGTCTTTACGATCACAGCAGCAGCTCTTGTGAGATTATCCTCATGCGAGTCCAGAAAGAAACAATTAGAACTTCTGCAAAATGCTAATAAACTCACTACGCTAGCTGATTTGTGCGTCGATGTCCGTCAGGTAGACAATGACAAAAACTCAGCTCTATACGTGACTCGTTTATAAACCTGTGTGCTGAGACGAAACCTTTGTTTTTTTTTTTTTATGATGGTGATGAGACAAACTCATATCAGTGTGACTGACTCTGTAACGCGCTGCACTTTTGGTGGCCGCTTTAATAGGAACAGCTGTACATGTGCTTATTTGTGCAGTCAGCCATGTATGTAGCATAAAATCGTGGAGATTTTAGGTCAGTTGATGTTCAGAGCAAACATCAGAACAGGGTTAGAAACGTTACTGGATCCAGTTGGGCTGGTTTGAGTATTTTAGAAACCACACAACATGTCCAATCTTGAAGTGGAAACCCACATCGGGTTCCGCTCCTGTCAGACAAGAACAGGAATCTGAGGCTACAGAGGGCACGGTTAAAGATTGGTAGAGGACCACGTGACGTTTGATGTGAACGTTACATTAGCCGAAGCTCTTGATCTGCATTGCACTACTGCTTCGTGATTGGCTGACATCGATGTTTCTAATAAAGTGTCCAGTGGGTACATATGTGCTGCTGTTTGCAAGTTTATATTTAATCATTTTTATTTACTATATGAAAGCTTAAGGTTGATTATTAACCTTAAATTATGCGGATCAATATTTACAATATTATAATTATTTTCCTGCCTTACCTAATTCGTTTATATTCATAGATCCTCAATAATAACAATAATAATAGTAATAATAATAATAAAACCCTCTCTAGAGCATTCTGTCATTAAACTCCTCGTAACTCGATGGCAGTTTCCGTCAGAGGGAATGAAAAAGTATAGATTTTTATCGATTTTTTTCCCCACATAAGATGGATTTATTGCAGATTATTATTGTCGGGCACCTACATCTGATCGGGTCCCAAGAAAACATTCAGAGAGGACAAAACTGCGATTCAGCTTTGCACTTATTACAGTAAAGTTGTTTTTTTTTAATTATATATAAATCCATGTTATTTTGAAGAGACTTTATTTTTTGCAAGAGCAGGACATTGATTGATTTACAGAGAAACTCGAGGGGGAAAAACAGCAGAGTATATAGTGAAGCGTCGAAAAAGCTCAGAAGTCGCTCCAAAACAGTTAAGTTTCTGGAGACATGGAAGGATTCTGTCCTTTCAGCAGCTGTTCCAGCGGTTTAACGACTTCAGCTGAGGGTTGTGACAGCGTGTCTTCTGTTTTGGTTTAAAGTCTTGCTCCACATGTCCCGTATTTGAGTTGGACCCAAACGGCCATGTTTTCAGCTCCAATTTGATGTCCTGCATATCCATTAAATGAAAATGAAAGTGTGTGTGTGTGTGTGTGTGTGTGTGTGTGTGTGCAATACTATAGCATGGTCCTAGGATTGCAAGTTAGGAGAAACTCACGACTTGCATGGGTTTGGTTGGGAACATATCACCGTTCTTACATCTTGGGTGTTTTTTGTTTCCCCCCTCCAGTATTCCTGGAAGCTTCTGGAGCTGAAACCGGTGCACGATGCTTTCAGACAGGTTCCGGTTGTTCCGGATTCTCCTTGTTCTGCTTGTTCTGCCGGTTCCGATCTCGGCCAGCGACGCTCTCTCCGCGCCTCGGGTCTACCTCTCCTTTAAAGGTAAGCGATCGATGTTGTTCTCCCTTCTATCGCTCCAGTAATCCGTTCCCGCTTCTCGTGCGCTCGGCTTGCGGTTCTGTCTCTTCGTGTTTTTGAGGAAAAGAACCTCCTGGTAGACCTTTTTTTTGGGGGGGGGGGGGGATTTTGATCAGGGTCGTGACTGAGCTTTTGATTTTCTAAACGTCGGAGACTCGCTTTGCGAGGAACGTTTGGGAGTACGGTGGACGACGTCGTGCGGGTGAGAGTAAGCAGATCTGAATCGCGCGGTTCAACAGCTTGGCACGCGCTCTTCCCGACCAGCTGCTTCTACTTGCACGCTGTGTCGGCGTAATTAAAAACACAAACGAAGGGAAACCACCAACAACATCTGAACCCAACTTTGACAAAGAGCAGAAAACTTACCCGAGCTGCTTGCGTGGATTCATCCTCGGATGCTTTCTCCTTTTTAAGGGCAAAATTTCCTAAAATAATCACACCCGTGCACTTCTGTTTGTCGTTATTGTCGTTACGCCAGGTCAGCACCACGCGAAGATCCATAAAAACCCTGTCTCTATGAATCGTTTCCCTTGATTAGGCCGGCCTGTCTCCGGGGAACTGAAGGTATTTTCTAGACTCTAAATTGTCTAGGGCAGTGAAGCGAATCACAAAGCTCCAGGTCCATGCTGGAGTTGATCAGCCCTGTGATTAGCCTGCGCAGCCGAGGGAGAAGTCTGTTCGCCTGATCTCCAGCCCTTCCTCGCAGTCGAGTTAATTGTGTGGGCCGGCGCAGTTCATTATCGAGGTCCTTTTTTTTTCTTTATCAGCGTTAATCAAGACGGATTTAACGCGCCACCGAGTGCATATGGTGCTGGCTGTTCCTGCAAACTCGACTCATTTTCCCCCGTGGCGGATTTTTTCTCTCCCCCCTGCTGATCGATACCCACCTGAGTTTGTGCTCTCCGAAGCAGAGAAGGGAAATCGGAACTCGTTGAATAAGCATCTCAGGGAGGGCAGTGTCGATCTAGGACCAGCTCGACCGTGTCCGACCATGTAACGGTGTTTACGTGAGTTAGGATGCAGAAACTTTCTTTCACATGCTCAGGGTTTTCTCCTGCGTTTGAACGGATCCCTGGTGTGTTCTGCTCCTCTGTACAGTTCTTTAGGGAAGTGGGAACACGGGAATCACACTCGGGTCCGAGAGCGCCTTTTGATCCGTTTCCAAGTCAGAGAAAGTGATTTGATTCTGAATCGACCAGACTGCAGAAAGTGAATCAAACATGCTGTGCGCCTCGGGTTGCGGAGGCATTTCGGGTTGCGGCGTTTCGGGTTGCGGTGTTTCGGGTTGCGGCGGCGTTTCGGGTTGCGGCGGCATTTTGGGTTGCGGCGTTTCGGGTTGCGGTGTTTCGGGTTGCGGCGGCATTTCGGGTTGTGGCGTTTCGGGTTGCGGTGTTCCGGGTTGCGGCGGCGTTTGGGGTTGCGGCGGCGTTTGGGGTTGCGGCGGCGTTTCGGGTTGCAGGCTGAGCTCCGATGCACAACCTGAGCTGACAGAGCTGAAGTGCTGCAGCAATGCCATGTGTTCTGGAGATTTGGGCTGACGAATAAAAAGAGAAAATAAACACAGGATTTTTAATAAACTGGTTATTTATATAATTATCCAATAACTTATTTATCGCTAGCTCCATGTTCCCTGTGCTCGGTACACGCTTAAGGTTTGTTTGTCGTTTTCTTTTTTCTTTTTTTTTAAAATATCTTTTATATCTTTTTATATATACACGTCTTTTTGGTCTGTTTACTTATGCTCAATGTGAAAACAAAGCAAACCAAATAGCAAATGAACCAAAAGTGTTCATCTCACCCTGATTCTGACTCAACTCTGGTTATATCTGCGATATATAATATGATATGAACGCGTGACCCGTCGTACGATCTATGATTAGACAAATCCCGAAAACTCTTTGGACTCGGGGGTCCAATGCTTTCGGGTTGGTCTCCATTTTGTAGTTAAAGAGCCGGAAGCTGGTATGTTGATTACCTGTCTGTTCCTGCAGCAGGATTCGGTGATCTTCTGCCAGCTGCAGATCTACAGAAGCGTATTTTTAGCTGGCGTCAGATTGATTTTTGGCGAGCGACTGCAAACTTCATCAACGGACAGCACCTGCAGCTCATCGTGCTGTTTTTTTTCTTCTTCTAAACCTACTTGAAAGCTAATTAACGCGCGATTAATCACAGAAGGTTATTGCCATTCTGATGAGCTGTAATTTCTGACTAACCACAGTTTAATCACGGCTGCTTATTTTACTTTCTAAAACGGTAGTGTCTTGGCAACGCCTCTGACGGCTGACTGATTAGCTGCAGCGCTTTCTTTCTGCTCGCAGTGGTTCTGGACAGATATATATATATATTTTTTTTTCTTGTCATTTTAGTGTCCGTTTTTTTCTTCTTCAATGTCTCCCTCCTGAGAGAGGGACGTTATGCTGATATCCTCCGTCCCGTAAGACGAGGGGGGCCGGTCCGAGCAGACGAAACCACTTCCCAAATCGATTGGCTCGCTCTGTCAGGGGGTTCAGGATTCACGACCCCTTCACGTGAGGGACGCCCGGCTTCCCGGTCCAGCAGAGACGCCCCGCTCTGAGAGTTAATCAGGAACACCTTAATTGTTCTTTGAGTTTTGCGACTTCCTTCCCCTTGTGTTGCAGCTCGTCAAAATCCATCCCTGGGGTAGGGTAGTTTGGGGTGGTGGTGGTGGGAGGGTTGAAGGTCCTGAGCAGGGGACCTAAATCAAAGACAGCTGTGTAGCGTACGGCGTCTCATTTAGTCTGGAATGATGGATCAGATGTCAGATCTGTGTGGAAATCCAAAAAAGATACAACTTTCCAAGCTTTTGTGTTGTCCTTATTCCAGCGTCCGAGTGTATACGAATAGCAAGTATGCGACGTGTACGCTTTCATTTAAAAAGGCTCTTCGAGGGTTCTTTGGCTTGTTAAGCGGGCTTATATTTCGAAACGAGCTCTTACTGGTTCCCTGAGAGCGAAACGTCGACTTCCAGTTGGCCTAACGGGTCTTCGTTTCTTTTTCGATTATCCTTTGTGACATCAAAACTACGACGTCTGGGTCGTAAGTGGAAGAGGATCAGCACATACACACGTACACTCGCGCAGCTAGCGCCGAGCCCAGTCGCCAGCGGCCCTCTGGGGGGTTCTGACCCTTTCCCCTCATGTTTAGACTGGGCTAATCATTAAATCCGGCCTCTTAAGCTGATCTGAGACAAGCTTCAGGAGTGCTCTCTCGTAAAGCTTTAGTTTGAGATCCTGGATCTGTTGTGTTAAAGGGAAGGAAGAAAATGTGGACATTTACAGTGTTTAACCTGGAGGGGGGTGGAGACGGCACGAAGTCGTATACTGTTACGATACGACACGCATGACCTCGGAGCTCCCGTCTCTGTTTTATACATTTTACATGAACTCAAAATCGACCTTTTGTTGTTGTTGTTTTTTTGTTTTTTGTTAAGGCCACTTAAAAGGTTAAACCTTAATTCCTATCAAAACATTTGACAGCTGATCATGAGGCTCGCTCCGTTCTCAGGCTGCCTCAGGGGGTAAAAAACCCATTTTGATATGACAATAGATTTCCCCATCCGTCCCTGCAGATTACAGCTTTTCATACTGCGGCTTGTGATGCTGATTAAAACAGAAAAAGGATGAAAGAAAAAGGAGGGTTTTATTGGATTGTTAGCCAAAGCCTGTTTCCCCAGGAGCGGCTCACTGGCCAGGGTTTTAATCTGGTGGAATCGTTCTTTCCGTGCTAATCCATGCTGATCATTTTAATCTGCTCGAAATCCCAAACCCAACAAAACAGTTTGGAATTTTATGAGGGACAAAATAATAATAATAATAATAAAAAAGGTCAGGACTGATTTTCCGAACAGAAGAGAACGGAATGTCGTACCTGCAGGTCCTAACCGTGAAATGTTCACAAATCACGACCCTGAGGAACTTGTCCGGAGTGGCCTGTTTCCAGGAAGAGATGCATAATTTACTCCTGCATTACACTTGGATAGAAGGAGATTTGGAAGATTCCTGGTATCTCGGACCATTTGAGGTTTACATTTGAGGCTTTTCCCGGTCAGAATTGAACCATAGATAAATTCAATTTGAGGAAATAGTCCGTCTTCTTTTCCAGTTCTTGGATGTTCCTCCATCTTCACTCAACGAGCGCTCAAAGCTGATTGACCAGCTGACCTACACGACCTTTAAACGCCTCTCTCAGCCCCGTGACTGCATTAACGTACCTTCACCGTGAAATCATTTTGTATTATAGGTATGCTAATTATACCTATGCTAACTACCTGCCAGTTCTGATAAAGGGTGTGATGGTCCACACCCTTTATCTCACCCCGAGGGTTTGAGGCTCTGGTTTGAGGGTTTAAAAAACTACAAAAAACAAACCGGTGTGTAGCTGTTTAATAAGTAAACAGGTTCGTCATTTACCGATGAACAGGCTGGAACTCTGACTAACGCAAAGCAGTTCGTGGCAACGGATGCTCGTTACTCCAGAGGAAGTGAGTGATTTGAGCTCTTTAGGTGCCAGGATGATGAGAACGGAAAGCTGTACGGATTAGAGAACGGGTTGGAGATGTGGGTCAGCAGCGGCTCGGCACAAAGACATGCCATTGGCTGACATCGGGACATGAGAGATTCCCATTGTGTCCTGTTACAGAATGTAAAATGAGGGGCAGTAGCTCTGAACTTTCCCAGAGAGTCACTGTTGGTTCCTAACTCTCAAGTTCTTGATTTAATACTTGTTGTTTTTTTTTTTTACTTCACAAGATCATTGGTGTCTTTTGTTAACGAGTCATTAGTTCTCTCAGACCCAATTTGTGACTAAATATCAAGGGAGATATATATATATATATATATATACTTTGGTGCCCTTCCAAACAACTTGTGGTGATGTAGGTGACTTCAGATTGTAGTTTTGGAGACTTTCTGACCCCAAGACGCAACAAACTTCTGCAATTCTCCAGCTGTGATCCTTGGAGATGTTTTATCCACTCGAACCGTCCTCCTCACAGTGCGTTGAGACGATACAGACACACGTCCAATTCCAGGTCGATTCATAACATTTCCAGTCGACTGGAACTTCTTCATTATCGCCCTGATGGTGGAAATGGGCGTTTTCAATGCTTGTGCTATTTTCTTATAGCCACGCCCCATTGTGTGAAGCTCAACAACCTTTTGCCGCACATCACAGCTGTATTCCTCGCTCTTACCCATCGTTATGCATGACTAAGGGAATTTGGCCTGTGTGTAACCTCATATTTATACCCCTGTGAAACAGGAAGTCATGGTTGAACAATTTCCTGTTCCAAGTCACACAGGTGTACTAAAAAGTTTTTGAATATCAATGGGAACATAATTCAAATATAATTTTCTCATATGAATTCATAGGGGTGCCAATAATCGTTATATTTAACAAAAAATATAGAATTTTTTTTCGGATGAACCTGTGTGTTGTTTGCGATTGTTTGATATCCATGAGAGCAGAGAATTTTTGTGATTGGAGATCGGTTCGGGTTCCTGAGCTCGGGTCACTGTCTATGTGGAGTTTCGTATGTTCTCCCTGTGTCCGCGTGGGTTTCCTCCAGTTTCTCCGGTTTCCTCCCACGTATCAAAAACATCCTGGTAGCTGGATTGCTCACGTTATATCGTCCCTAGGTCTGAACGAGTGTGCGCGTGATGGACTGGCGTCCCACCCAGGGTGTATTGCCTCCTCGCGCCCAGGGTTCCCAGGATACACTCCGGATCCTCTGTGAAGTTGAACAAACTACTTGTTGTTATTGGTTTTCAGAGCATAAATCAAAGGTTCTCTGGTTTTCTGTGGTCCAGTTTGGGAATCCCTTATTTATTTATTTTTTGAGAAATCCTAAAGAGACGACTGAGTGGATCCTCCTGTAGATCTCGCCACGCTCATTCCTGCTAATGCTCAAGCGATTAGATTGATTCAGGTTCGCACGCTGAAAGTACGAGGCACGAATACGCCATGTGACGTGTGCGACCGTACACACTTGCTCTGAGCCGAGTTTGTAAGGAACAAACTGTCGGGAACACCCTCACAGGGGTTAACCGTAAACGGACTGGGATGACAGGAACCTGGAAGAGGATTCGAGTGGCCAGTTTTGTATGCAGGGAGCTCACTGAGTCAACTTGGAGAGAGATCCGGAGCGAGGGAGAGAAAATCGGGTCCTCTCTTTCACCTGTCTCGCACTCGGTGTCCTAACGTACGTCTCGATATTACAGTTTTGGTAATGTTTAAGCGATTATCAGTCGTCCGAGCACAAAGAGTTCAGTGTGTGTCCTGAGCAGGAGGATACATTAGCGCACTCAGGGAGCAGATCAATCTCCTGCTCGAATGACTCGGGGTTTATGTGAAGCGGCGAGCGACTTTGCCGGCGAGTGTATCCTGTTACGTTTCAGAGCTGCTGTGAAAGCACCCGGTCTGAAAGTTTGTCCTCAGATGGGACGGCCCGTGGGTTTTCACTAGGTATGGGGGGAAATCCAAGTAGATAGTTCAGCCATGATGATGCAAATGCAGTTGACCGTGGGCGGATGCTAATGGAGAGCTTTCATGGCCTGCTACCTTTCTTTCGTTGTTGGCAGATGTGGCTCTTTGTATCCTCAGAGCGGTGGGGTTCTGAGTAGGAAGCGTGGTATTGATATGCGATTACCAGACTCACTCGCAGATATCCTTCCCTTAGACTGATCTAGTCCCCTTCTATTTAGTTAGAACCGATATGCCAATAACAGCAAGAAGTTATTTTTTTTTAAAATGTTCTTCTACCACAGCAATCTGCCAGTACTTACAATTATTCATGAATTTTTATCTCTTTATGGTTACTTTTAAATGTTGTGGAATGTCCACGAAACAAGTTTGTTCCCGTTATCGCTCACGTTCTAAAGTTTCCCTTTGACCGTTATAAAGCACTGATACTGGACGCTCCTTCACTGTGTCTCCTTGTAGAAAACGTCACCATATCGAAGACTCGATGATGATTCCACATGTTTTGCTTTTGTGGTTAAATAATAATTTCTCGCAGGATGATGTCCTGAGCTGGCATGTGTGTTATGAGTGGAATTGGTTTGTAATACAGAGCATAATGAACGGAGTGGTGGGGGGTGGGGGTGAGTGGGTGGGGGGGTGGGGGGTGGGGGGTAGGTCAGTCCTGCTATAGGATGTGGTTTTATGGGGAATGGATTATCCATGACTCGGTCTAGCTTCTGGTTTTCTTTTTGTTAATAACGTACACACTTAATCACTCAGTCAGTGGGGAGGCGTTTTTGTTAGATGGCAGGATTCCAGTTAGAGGGTGTGTGTGTGTGAGTGTGTGTGTGTGTGTGTGTTTTCCGGATTACGGTTTAGCACTAACATACCGAATTGGATAGAATGCCTCACTGTCCCGTCAACACGTACACACGTAGGACTAGCCTCCGAAACGATTTGCTGCGTGCCAGAGTGAGAGTTCCTTAGTAAGTGTGTACCCCGGAAATGGCATACGCTACATGTTGAACATCCCATTCAAGATGTATTTCCCCTTTGCTGTTACGGTATAATGCGCTCCACTCTTCTGGGAAGGATTTCCAGTAGATTTTGGGGCGTGGCTGTGGGGATTTGTGTTCATTCAGCTACAAGAGCATTAGTGAGGTCAGGCACTGATGTTGGGTGAGGAGGCTCCGGTTCCAGTTCCTCCCAAAGGTGTTCGGTGGGGTTGAGGTCAAGGTTCTGTGCAGGACACTCGAGATCTTCCAGTGCAACCTTAACACACCGTGTCTTCATAGATCTCGCTTCGTGCACAGGGTTTGCGGTCATGCCGGAACAGGTTTGTACCGCTTAGTTCCAGCGAAGGGAATTTGTAACGCTTCCGACTTTGTTTGGGGAAGAACCACATAGGTGGACAGGTGTCCACATACTTTTGGCCATATAGTGTATTTCACCTGCAGAACGGGTCAGAATGTTCATTACATCCCCTGTGTTACTCTCTCCTGAATCGGTGAAGAAGTAAATGAGATATAATCGTAGTCAAAAAGGAAGGAACTAGGCACGGAACAGAGGTTCGAGAGCAGGATTCTTTGGCGATGCGGGAGAAAAGCGCGCAGGTCTGAGGTTCACACGGGCTTTGATGTGTTTTGAAGATGTTCTCAGCGGGACAGGGAAGTTCCTCAGAAGATGAAGCAGCACCGCATTGAGTGAACGCATCTGAGCTTGAAGCTCTCAACCGAGCTGAAGGCACTTGGGTGGCCTGCATTTGTCATTCGCAAGTGTGTGTGTGTGTGTGTGTGAAGAACCAGATGGGGAGTTCTGCCAGGATTTATGGAGCATTTGTACACATCTACATCCGGACGCTACGAGAAGGATGTTATGGTGAACACCTGGCTGAAATGAACTTCACTGTCGCTTCCTTTTTCTTTCCTCGTCTTTCCTTTGCCTTCAGTTCCATTCCTCTCTTTTCCTTTCCTTTCCCCTTTGACGTACTCTAGTTGGTCCAGAGGCAGAAACCGAAGGTGCTTGAGATGATCCTCCACCTCCACCACCAATGGCTTGAGGAAAAGCAGCAGAACCGACCGCCTCATCTGGATTCGGGTTCCACGCTCCTTCAGGATCCGGCAGTGGCGAGCGAGACGGAAATCGGTCCTCCCTGTGGACGTCCATCACTTATGGAGCCGCGCTGGTCCATCTGCTTCCAGCGTTAGAGCTCGCTGGTGAAAAACACCTCATTAATCACGCGCATGACATTCACGTTCTCGTCCCGTTATCCCCGTTCTGTCTTTAACACGCCTTTGTTAATTATTCAAACAAAAGACAGACGAATATTCCTCTACACCCCTACTGTTTTCCCCTGTTCCTCTGGAGATATCGAACTCCGGTAAGAGGCGTGGCCTAATGTTTAAAGGCAGAGTTGTATATGAATTGTATTATTGAGTCAAAGGTAATACTTTCTGGAACCTGCTGTTTAATGGAAGCTGAACGAGATGCATATGTGAACATTTATGTCTGCATGCTAAGCTAGCACGGCGGATGTACTGTCGGTCTTCCTTACTTGTCGGCTAGATCTAGAACGTGGTCCCGGGTGATCGATTGCGTTTGACGTGAAGGGAACGTTTGTGAACGTTTCATTTAACCCTAAGTTTTAAGTCGCTCCGGAATGTAAGGTAAACGCCCCGCTGTTGCTGAATTAACGAGTCACGGGGTGCGAAGTACAGATTCGTGCGCGTTAATAAAACGCATAACGCTGTGTGTGGGAATTAGCCTGTGGAGGTCTTCATGCCGATTTAAGGATTAATTCGTCGTTGACCCCGACATCGTTTCCATCTTTATAAACATCCAGGGGCTCTGCCAGTCACGGGACTGTTGTTATAGCTGTGGGTTATTACGCGGAGAAGTACACGTGAAAAAGAAAATGGAGAATGTTGAAAAAATGCGTCATCCGAGATAATTGAGGTGCAATTTCCAGTTTCGAAACAAAACAACACACATTTGTATGAAAAGGAAACACTTCTCTAAGTAGTCTCGGGGAAACAATACGTATATATATATATATATATATATATATATCTTAAGAATAATACTTGACTGTATTAAACGTAGCACTTCCTCGTCCTCTGGAGCGCTCGGGTCCTGAGAACGGCTGTAAAGTATGCGAGTGAAGATTCTCCCACATTGCAGAGGTTGCGGAGAGGTCGTGACCTCTGAGGGGAAAGGGGTCAAGAGCGGGCACTCCTCTCCACCTACCGGGCGCAAAACTTTTAATCAAGCGCCCGTCAATCACGCTGGAATTTCACTGCAAGCTTGCACAGATGGGATTCGGTTCCCTTTCTGGTGCTCTTGTGTGTGTGTGTGTGTGTGTGTGTGTTTCGCAGTGAGTAATACACTGTGTTCAGGTCACTGCTGGTGGAAACCGTCGTTCCAAATGATGCTTATCCGCCTGCGTGTTAAAAGTCTGCTGCGTTACGGCATTGCACGGTATTGCATCATGGAATCAGGATGCATTTGGGGCAGGATGTGTCTTTCTCAAACGCTTCAAATAAGAATAAAACCCCCGGCTGAAACGTTCGTACGTCGAGGTTCGGATTCGGAGCGTTATTATTTGCCGTCGTTATTATTCGAATTCTCCTCTTGGATGAATTTGGCGACGACGAGATGTTTTTCACGTCGTTAAAAAGTGACGCTTTTTATCCATTTATAGTTACGTTTAATGTTGCGGAACAGCCCTGAAACGAGTTCTGGCGTTAATAATAATAATAATAATAATAATAATAATAATAAAAAACAACAACAGCTAGTCACGTTACCAAGAAACCGCAACGTGTAAGACTTTCCTGTAAAGTCAAAGCTTTACGCGCTGACACTGGAGACTCCTTCCGTAAGTGCTGCATAAACACCTCCTCTCAGAACACCGGCGATTGCACGCGTTTTTTTTATCAGTTCATGTGAACGAGCTGTTGCTATAGAAATGATAACGTGTTTGGATGAGCGTGTTGATATAAACCTGTCAGAGCTGCTGCTCTAGGGAATTAATCAACACCTCCTGACCAATCAGATTCCCAGATCCCAGGGCTGGCGCGTTGTATGGAATGGTCACGTGTTCGATACGAGTCCTGAAAATAGGATCCTTGTTGTTTCTTATCGACATTCTTTCCATTCTTTCCGTTCCTTTTGCTCATCCCTCTCATCTCGTCGCTCCAGGCCGTCCGCGTTTGAAGTGGTCAGCGTCAGCGGTCAGTCCTCTTTCAGCTCGTCTCTTGTGGAGGGCCGGGCGGAGGAGTGTGTGCTGGAGTGGCACTCGGCTCGTCCGCTCGGCTCGTCCCCTCCGCCGCCTCTTTGATGCCTTTATTCGGCGCTGATGCTCATTCAGCCGTTAGTCGAGTGGGTGGTGATTGTTAAGAGGCTCTCAGAGAGGCGATGCCAGTCCTCCTGCCCACTCCCCGCCTCCCTGCCTCGCCCCCCTCCCCGGGGGGGGGGGGGGGGGGGGGGGGGGGGGTGGCCTCTTACTCCGCGCATCCTTTCAAGTGCGCTTCGAGGCGGGAGGAGGAAGAGCTGGAGCACGCACTGCCTTTCTCTTTTGTTTTAGTTGATGTTGTTGTTGGTGTCAGTGTCACTTGTAGAGGGTGAAAAGAGTGTGTAGGTTGATTCGCATTCATTCATTCACTCACTCACACACACACACACACACACACCAGCCTCCCATTCATTAAAGTTCATTCGCATTCCACTGGAGGCATTGAAGTTTTCTCATTCATGAAGCTTCAGCATCCTGTAGAGCTCAGCAGGACATGTATCCTTGTATGTAAATAAGCACACACACACACACACACACACACACACACACACACACATACAGATCTAATATAATACACAAAGACACACCCACACCCTAGGGTTTGTTTCAATCTCTGCATGGGAGACAGCCACCTTACTGCAACAAAAGACGTCACTGACATCGACTTTCCTACAGGAAATGGATTATATAAGGAGCGTCACGGTCATTTTGTCCGAGCGGATCTTTTGATCTGGGGCGTGCGAGTGTGCGAAGGACGTATATAGTGAGCACTCGTCCTGATCTCACCAGGTTTTTTCACCGAGAGTAAAATAAACTTTATTTACTTTTGCGGTCGTCTCAAATACAATAGAATGCAACACAGTGCAATAGTATACAAGCGTAGATAGGAGTGTGTGTGTGTGTGTGTGTGTGTGTGTGAGAGAGAGAGATCAAAGTAAGGTAGCTTCAGTAAGGTACACAGACATTATTAGGCAGATTGGCTCTTTTATAGTGTAAATGGTTTCTCGGGCAGCTGGTCTGTGACGTCCGTGTTGAACTCGTCCGCTCCCGTTTCCTCTCAGCCGCGGCGTAACGGACGCTTTATCGTCGCCTTGCGCGTTTGTCGTCTTTGGGTTTTTCCTCTCCGGCCCTACAGACATCCTGCTGCGTTTCCCAGAGTATCATGACAGCTCTTTAGCATTTCCTTTACTGCGAGGAGACGGAAAGAGACAGAAACGAGGTGGTCGAGATGCGCGGCCGGGGGTCGGAGGGTTGTGAGTTTAACGCTCCGGCCACACGCATGCACGTATTTCTGAAAACTCTGTGTTTTCACACACACGCACAAAACCTCTCTTGGTATTCTGTCGTAAACTGTAAACACGTTATCAAGTGAGAACACATTTTTGAAAACATTGTTTGACCCAAAGTGTTGACAAAATGCAGCGAAAAAACCCCACGTTCTCAAAAATATCTGTCTACATGTGGGCGGGGCCTGCGTCAGGTATTACTATGTATCCTCCTTAGTTTTTTTTCTTCTATGGATTTGTACCTACAATGTTAATATACTATAGCTAGTTAGTTTTATTAATATATTATATTATATACCTAGTTTTTTATATTATAGGGTTTTTAAAAAAAAATAATAAACATATCAATCAAAAGTGAGCTGTAATATCACTCGAGTCGCCTCTAATGCACAGTTCCCGCCTTCAAACTTCTTTAGGCCACACCTCCTGCCTGAGACTGTGTGTGTATGTGTATGTGTGTGTGTGTGTGTGTGTGTTGGGCAGAACTAATTCCCTGGGTAATTAATCACCTGTGCCTGTCAGTCCCGGTAAAGGAGGCGTGGCTTGTCCTAGTTTTGAGCAGTTCGTCTGAGATTTACGGCTTTTCACGTGTGGTTTTGACCACCGTGTGAATTTCGACACTCGAACCCAAAAGAAATCTTTCAGCCCTGGAAACCGGGGAAGAAAAACCCCTCGGGCAGACGTCAGTACAATGTTCTGTGTCAGGTTAAACGGACATAACGGTCAAAATAAAGTAAACCGCAGTGGTGCCGTAGTTCTACTGCAGTAACGCCGCTTCCTCTAATCCGTAATTCAGCCCTTATTGCTTTAGACACCGGGATCCATTTCCTCGTTGAGACGTTTAGAAACGTCTGTCAGTCCTCATCGGGTTCCTGGTTGTGCCCCGAGGACTTTGGCGGCGTGTTTGGCGTTGAGGTGGGGATTGCGTAAGCCGCGGCGGCTCCAAAAAACGCCGCCGAAGTCACAGAAAGAATCGTTTCAGTCGCTGCTAATCGGGGCTGAGTTGTGAGCTAAAGTGCGTGTGTGTGTGAGGAGGTGAGAGAGTGAGACCACTGTGTGGATTCGGGTTCTTGCGGTTTGAAGTTTCACTCGCTGCTCGGAAAGCTTTTACGACGGTCTTTAACGATGTAAGACAAACCGCACGTTCCACAAATCGTAGACCGAATCGTGTAACTCGGAGGAAAGTCCTCGCGTATACACCCAGACACCACAGCACTCTCGTTACACAGCGTTCCTCAGAGGTGCTTTCACTGCTTAAACACTTCTTTAAGAGCTTCCTGTCTGTTGCGCGGCTCCGTTGTGCCCGAGAAACCAACCCAAGCGTGGTACCTTCTTAGATTTCTGAAGGATTTAACATGCAGGAACGAAAGACAACAAAAAAGGGTTCCGGGAGAACTTTTTCTGTGATACTCGCCCTCACACAGTTCTGTGCTTGAGCTCGTCTCCTGCTTGCTCTCTCATTAGCATCGTACTCCGTTTGCACTGGTATGGTACCAGTGCTGGTTCTGAGTTCAGCACCAAATCTCGCCAGACTCCGGCGCTCTCGGTTTCCGTAAACATCGGCGTTCACCGTACAAGTCCCTGTGAGCGAGCCGTCACTATAGAGACGATGACGTATTCAAACAAGCGCGCTAGAATGAAATGGAAAGATCTGTCATTCCCACATCTGATCACGTTGAAGTTCGGCTCCTGACGTGATGAAAAGCGGGTCGGTTCTGAACCCGAGAGCCTGGAGTTAAACCTCGACTGCTCTGCTCTGTTCTTGGAGAGGATTTGTTTGCAATAAAAGTTTCTGCCAAATGAATAAACACGAAGATAAAACGCCAGACTGTGAGAACGAACTGTTGTTCGTTCTTTTAAGGAATTCCAGCACGGTTCTGAGTGACGGCAGCACCCGGGTCGATTCTGGGCCTCGTGATTTATGACATTTCATTAAACATTTGCATGCACGTCGGCCAAATCCAACACCTTCCTTCCCTCATCTCGGCCACGTTCTCTCTGCCAGAGAAAGATGTGTGAAAATGATCAAACCGAACAGGAAACCTGTCCACCGGAGGGAATATAAGGGAGTTAGAACCTGGTACTGGGAATCGTTTGATCTTTTCTGATGGAGGTCGTTGATGTCTTTTAAATCTTTAAGCTGACATTTTATCCACTCGCAATTCCTGCAGGGGAAATCATTCCCCGTCTCATCTCCCCGTCACCTTTCTCCTCCGTCCGAGTCCGAACGCATCACGTCTGCGTCTGCGTCTCCACGTCTCGGCTCGAGGACTCGGAAACCGGAGCCGCGCGTCAGCTCTGGACGCCCTGAGTCCTGCGGTGCAGCTGGGTCTGCTCGTGCCAGACGCTGCCGGATCTGCAGCACACACTCGTTTAATAGTCTGATCTGAAAGGAAAAAAAAGCACGGGCACATTTCCTGTTTTTAACGTCTGCACGCACAAACATCTCACGAAATGTTGGATATGTTTTTTTTTGTTTTTTTGTTTTTTAATCAAACATGCAGGATGATGATTAAATACGGATCGATATTAAACAGGTGTTTACGTTTAATCTGCGTTCTCATGGATGGGGTGAGTGTTTTATTAAATTCAGGTGAACATGGAGGGTAAACCATAATATAAATATTAAAAGGGATGTAGAAATTCGGACATTTTAATAGATCGCGAGTCTGTTTTTGTTTGTTTATTCAGTTTATAGTGCTTGTTGCTGAAATGTAAAACTTAAAAAAAAAAAAATATATATATATATATATATAAATAAATGTTGAATTGTTAAACTAAAAACTGTAATGAATTTGTATTTATTATCGGTGTTGGAGATGTGATGGTGACGGTGATGGTGATGAAACGCTGGATCGGTTCCGGATCGGATTTTCTGCTTTAACTCTTTCACTAGTAGCTGATACTCGGAGCGCTGATTTTTGGAAACGTGGAGGGAATGTAAAGCCGTAAAGAGATTAGTGGATAGTGAATAGTCATTTTTAGTTATACTGAAGTCAGGGTGTGGTCTGAGACTGTGTGTGTGTGTGTGTGTGTGTGTGCGTGTGCGTGTGTAAGAGAGAGAGAGATAAAGTTGCACAGTAATCCTGTTTAATGAAACTCATTTCTCTGTAATCCACTGACAACTCAAATGATACGCACACACACACACACACACACACACACACACACCGCACCACCCTGTGTGTGTGTGTGTGTGTACAGTATCTGCATAGAACTTGTATGAGAGGTTCCCATAACCGTGTGTGTTTTTAACATCTCGGTATAAACACTGAACCTTTCCTTTCTTCCCCTCACACGTTGACGGCCGACCCGTCTGTTTCTTCCTGACCCACGACTAAAACCGGCTCCGCTTTTGGCAGCATGAGTCTTGCTTCCCACCTGCGGCTCACCTCACACGCTCGAGTCGTATCCTTCCATCTTGTTTTCCGTCCTCTGAGCCTTATTTTGTTGAAATGTGCATATTCAGGAACGTGGAGGCTTCTAGTGTTTCACTGCCTCGGTGTGCGACTTCCACTGGAACGGAGTTTCACCTTTTATAGCCGTTCGCTGGTCCTAAATCACTCACTGTGTGTGTGTGTGTGTGTGTGTGTGTGTGTGTGTGTGAGAGAGAGAGAGAGAGAGAGAGAGAACTTATGTTCCTGATCTTGATTTGATTGATTGAGCGCTGCATTAACCGCTACAGAAATTAATTGAGCTTCTCTTCAACGTCTTGCGTCCCTCCATTACCCCCCACCCCTCCTCCCCCCTCCCCCAGGAGGCAGCTTGCGGTCGCTTTTTCATGATCGGTCGAGCGACTGAAGTGTTTTGGTTGAAATATGGCCAGGCCGTCACTCCCTCTACCTGCCGCTTATCTCTCTGCAGAAATTCACGACGTGGATCTCTGGCCCTCGCCCAGATCAGATTTGCATATCACCCTGTGTTCAGAGAGCCAGGAGCCTCGATTCGATCGAGATAAAGTCGTTAAAGGTGGAAGTGGCGAGGACTGGCGTGTAAAGATCAGAGCGGATCGCACGCAGCTTGCAGACCAAACCCTCAGCAGCTTCTCACACGCAACAAGGGACAAACACCGTTTTTTGTTTACTTTCTCATCAGGAAATGCTTTTTCAGTTTTTATCTCGTGATAAGTGCGTGATACGAAACATCATGGGTAGTCTTTCAAACCCAGAGACGTCGTAAATCCGCCAGGTTGTACAGATTTACACTGAGAAAATGGCCTGTTTTTTAAAAATTTCATCAGACCGAATAGTTTTCATTTTATAACGAAATTTAAAACCCGTTTGGGTGAAATGAGAGATTCTTATCTGGCAACCCTAAAGGACGAGTTTCCACTGATATCATCTTACAAAAGAACACTTCACGACCCGATACAAGTTACGATATTAACTTGCTAGCTAGCTATCTAGAGGTGATGTAGCGTATGTACAGTTACTGAATCGATAGATTCTAAGCTAGCTAGCTATCTAGAGGTGATGTAGCGTATGTATAGTTACTGAATTGATAGATTCTAAGCTAGCTAGCTATCTAGAGGTGATGTAGCGTATGTACAGTTACTGAATCGATAGATTCTAAGCTAGCTAGCTATCTAGAGGTGATGTAGCGTATGTACAGTTACTGAATTGAGAGATTCTAAGCTAGCTAGCTATCTAGAGGTGATGTAGCGTATGTACAGTTACTGAATTGAGAGATTCTAAGCTAGCTAGCTATCTAGAGGTGATGTAGCGTATGTACAGTTACTGAATTGATAGATGAACCACTTTATTCAATACCATATTTTACCAAACGCTTTATTTTATACAGTAGAATAGATTTTAGCTAACTACCAAGTTGACTAGCTAGCTTATTCATTGGCAAGCTAACACAAGCTGATGATTTCAGTCTGATCCTGTCTAAAATAATGGGGTGTAATGTTTTGGACTGATGCGTCAAAGTAAAAGGGAATGGTAGAAATGAATCGCAACAGCTTGTGTGTAAAAATAAATAAATAAATAATCTGATTTTTAAACTGTAAACAGGCTAGCAAGGTGATTTACCATTCTGTACATCATCATCGTTCTTGAATTAACGTTAGTCCTACCCCAGATTCTGAACAAAGTCGGTCACGTATCAATCACGTATCGACGCAGACTCGACGTCTGAGGTTAAGAGACCTACTCTGAATGTTACAACAAACAGAATGAAGGGATCGACTGTATTTTGGGAGCACAAACCTTGCCAAAATCTCCCTAGCAATCTTGCGCATGTGAATTTTTGTGACTTATAATCAGTCACGGCCTCACGTCTGTCCCCGGAGCCTGTTGCTACTCGTTTTACGTTTCTGAAACGTGAAAGTCGTGTGCGTGTAATCGTCTCGGAAATGCCCTCGGGTTGTATTGCGCACAGCTAGATCTGACGTTCCAGCTTTCCCTTCATTCCGAAGCTGCTTTATCTCCAGCGTTTTATTGGACTGACTGTATATCTATGGCCGTTTATGAGCCTCTCCGTATTTGGACGCCTGAACAGGGCCAACAATAACACGGCATATTAATTGCTAACTCTCTGGCTTGCTGGCTTTGTGTGCGCTTGGCATCGGGTGGGAAGGCCATTAATCTCACCCGGCGAACAAGGGGACGCTCTCAATGGATGCTGTTCCGCCCATTTTATGCTTCATTCTCAAAACCTGGAAAGCCACTAAAGAGTGTGAGAAAGAAAGAGGTTCCTCTTAACTTGATCTTTCCGAAGCGTGACCGGAGACCCTGATAGAGAGATCTTGGCATCGGTGGACGAGGGAAGGAGTGCATTTTACCCACTGCTGAAACCAAATGGGGGTTTAAACGTATTTGTGCTTGTTCTTGTACAGTTTGTGCGCTGTTTAATCGCTTGTCACTTGAGTTTGCACCAAAGTGTTACGAAGTCAAATGATAGAGTGGGGTTTGTCAACATTAAGTTGTAAGCTTAAACGCAAAGTACAGCTGGGAGACACGTCAGGCGTGGGTATAATGGAATTTTGGCATTAAATATGTGTTGGGGTGTACAGGGGTGCACATTTTTGGCGTGTTGAAAAGCCAGAACCTCGAGTGTCGATGTGGGGTTCTTCCTGGTTCTCTGGTTTCCTCCCACCTCCCAAAAACATTGGCAGTGGTTTGGCAAATCTCTAAATTTCCCCTGGGTATAAATCCGTGTATAGAGTGGTTACTGGAGGCCATTTACTTTTTCACTATGTCGAAGTTGTTATTCTTTGAGCCCAACAGGAAAATGGCGCCTTCGTTTTAAACGTCCTTCTTCTCACGTGTCTTTGCCCAGAGGGACTGACAGCTTTGGGTCAGGGGTCAGCCACGAGGTCACAGTTTAGGATGTCTGCCGTGTCAGTCAAGCACGATTGGATGGCGTGTCTGCCAATCAAACCCCACTGGAACGAGCTCTGACAGGTTCTCAGGATGGAGATTTTTATTAAGGTAGTCTGGGGCTGGAGGATATTATCGGTCTGATCTTGACGGACGTAAATCTGCAGGTCTGTCTTTGTTGTTTATCTTTTACCTGTAATGTGTGAGAAGGGTAAAGGCAAGAGCACACCACCATGACGTTCTTCAATCTGTGTGTGATTGCCGAGAAATTTTTACACTGGTTTGTTCAGTCCTTTGGGCGTGTCTGCTCCTCTGCTAAACATTCTACAGCTAAATCTTTTTGCTTTTCTTTTTTGGTGTGTGGGGGAAAACATGACCTTGCCTCCAAGCCCAAGTGTGTGCAGGACATGTGTGCACGATGTCATATAAGGGTACGACTTGCTCGTGCCCCAGAGCTCACCCCACGGCTCAGAGGATTAATGTCAGTCTGTGCAGACAGCAGAGGAAAGAGATTGATTCTATTACAGGAGCTTTCTACAGCTCGGGAACGCAGCAGGGGACTGCAGACCAAGGTAGAGAGGAAGTGACCAAATCTTGCCCTTGGGTTGAACATGGAGACTTGATGCCAAGTTTGCTCAAATAACATCACAGACCTGCTGAAAAGGCAACAAAGCAATTGGGAATATGAAAATAGAATATTGTGTGTGCATGATTATGGGTGTAGTGATGCACAGAAGCACCGATGTATTCAGTGTAGTGTTGGGATTTTTAAAAAAAATTCGGGTTAGTCAGAAAATCTGACTAGGGTTCCTCAAGGGTTCTTGGGATGGTTTCTAAAGCTTTCTAAAGGTGTTTTGGATCATTATGTGAAAAGACAAGCCATCTGTTGTAGAGTAGGGTTCTACACCGAATGTTCAAGGGTTCCTGCTGATGCTACAAACCAAATGACCATTTAGGGCTTTCTAAAGGTGCTTTGTAACCTTTTATGAAAGAAAAACCATCTGTTATAAGGTTCTATGTAGAATGCTTACGTGTTCCCACCAGGGGTACAAACTGTTGGACTCCTTATGGCTTTCTCAAGATGTTTTGGAACCTTTAATGAAAGAGAAATCATCTGTTTTAGGGTTCTTTTCAAGGGTACAAACCAAAGGCCCGCTTACGGTTTCTAAAGGCACTTTGGAACCTTCCTTAATAAAGACACCTTCTGTTGTAGGGTTCTACATAGGATTTTTTTAATGGTGCCCACTGGGGGTTCAAACTGAAGGACCATTCGGGGCTTTCTAAAGGTGTTTTGGGTCATTTTATGAAAGAGAAGTCATCTTTGTAGGGTTCGACATAGAATCGTTAAAGGGTCCGACTAGGGGTACAAACCGAAGAACCCTTAATGGCCTTCTAAAGGTTCTTTAGAACCCTTTATGAAAGATAGAGTAGAAGGGTTCTCGTCAGGGATGCAAAATGAAGGACCGTTTAAGGCTTTTTAAAGATGTTGTGGAATCTTTTATCAAAGAGAAATCATCTCTTCTAGGTTCTACATAATATCTCTAAGGTAGTGCAAAACGAAGAACCATATAGGGTGCTAAATGTGTGTAAAAAATTATTATTATTATTATTATTATTATTAAAGGTTTTCCTCAAAATTCCAGTGCATCATTTAACTGTTCTCAGCTTCCTAATGATGTACTATTACCTGGGAACCATCTCTGATATGGGTTTGCATACGGTTATTTAAGAAACCTTCAATTAATTTTACAAGTGGAGTGTATGTTTAACGTGGTTACTAACCTGTCCATCCAATCCATGTGTCTGAAGATAAATTCGGAGCTTTTAAAACAAGTCAACAGCACGAAACATACTCCGAGACGTGGAAGATAGTGAGACGTGGGATGTCCCTCTTGGAGAATCCCACATAGAACCCTACAAAAAATGTGTCAGAAAGGATTTCACGGATGCTACAAACCCTGAACTACCCCAAAACCTTGAAGAACCCTTTGTTTACCCTCAGAGTGTAGCACCTTCAAGATGAGGCCAAATTAAGCCATGAAGTTCTGGATGTCTGGTGGAGGATTTGGATGATGAAAGCCTTGGACGGGGGAGGCAGTGGACTTGCATGCCAATGCTTAACTTAAAAAAAAAAAAAAAAAAAACAGGAGGGGGGAAAAAAGCTGTGGAATTATGGGACCACTCTAATCTGTGCAGATGTTTAGGAAGACGAATGGAGCTCCGATCTTGCCTATGCCCTGCAAAGAACGAGGCCAATGAACTCTTAAGTGCATTTGGGAGTACACATAGGAAGAGAAATATGGCTTGGCTGGTGTCCTAATATTCCACAGGGTTCTCACTAAATTCCCAGTGTAGCGCAGATAAAGCCCAGCGGAGTCAGGGGCTCTGGGTTACGTCTCAATGTTTAATCTAAGTCTCATATGGGATTGATTTTATACGGGGTTTGGAAGCTTTGAATTATAGACGTCACAGTAAATAAAAACCTCTTCACTTTTCTACGGTGTATTTTTAAATAAAAAAATACATTTTTTTGCCAAAGTTTTTTCTTTGTTTTGAAAAATGTACGGGTAAAATTTACCTTCACAGACATATTCGAAATGATGGATTACAGTTTTGAAGTAAAAAAAAAAAAAAAAAACCCTCTGAATCCTAAATACAAATGTTCAAATCTGCTAGCGTCCACGACGTGAAATGAATTGAAGAGATGTGGAGTAGAGTCGAGTCAAAATGGATGATGTAATCTTCCACTTAGCAAGTTCAAAACAAAGAAAAAGCACTGTACAATTTACGAAATAAACCACAGAGAAAAGCTCATTTTCTTTACAAAGGTCGAGATATAATGCATGAAGCAAAAGCCTAAAATCTAGCTGGTTGCCTTTTTCCAAAGTCGTACTCTCAGTGGGGGTTTTCTGAAGGATTTGGAAGAAAGTTGAATGTTGAAACGTGAATCTTTCTGTGAAACGGCACTGAATCGTTTCGGTTCTCTCTGCTCGTTGTGCTCCGGGGGAATGGGAGTCGGGCGTATTGAGTGTTTTCTGGTTGGACGCATGGCTCTGGGAAAACAAGATGATTTCCAACAATTGCTAAATGCCTCTGGGATCTGTGTGACCCACTGTGTTCGTGTGTTTCTGATTGATGAACTCGCTCGAAGTGAATTTTATATTGGACAGGGATGGCAGTTTGTCCCAGTTTGCCTTGTGACCTCACAATGGAGGCCAATGTTGTTGTTATTTTTTTTCTTTTTACATCATTACTCGGTCGTGGAAATCGATAGAACCTTTGGGAAAACCTTTCTATTCTCTCTAACCGCGTCCTCTGCACAGAAACGCCGTCCTGGGAGCTTTACGACGTCACGTATGTGTCCGAGATCGATTTGTCCACGGCTTCCATGTGTCTCCGTTTCTGCTCGGAGTCTGACAGTAGTGTTTCGGAGAGCTCTGGGTAACTTCTTGTCATCTGAGGCTTTAGTTCGGGTGATGGAGCTTCATTATCTGTCTCAGACGGGCTTGTTAAGTGAGTGACACTGAAGGAACTTGCGTCTGTGTGCCTCGGACGTCTAATCACGCAGTTGATAAGCGTGGTTACGATAACAGCAGAGATAACTCTGATGGACTTCTCTAAGTGGCTAATAAGAGAGGCTTACGGTGTCAGGGATGGAAAGAAGACCACCAAAGGTGTGGTGTCCGTTCAGCTTCTTGAACTATAAAAAAAACAAATCCTAATCTTAAGAACATTTTTTTTTAATCCTTGGCTGAGATAGAAAAAGGTCATGGACTGATGCAGAGATGATGAGGTAGAGTCTGATTTTTGGATGGAACAGCAAGTGTAAGATCTGTGATTATCCGCTGCTTTTCTGGTGATGTCATCTTTATGGAAGATTTAAGAAAAAGCTAAATGGATATATATTAGGATCAAGAGTCGTGTTCGAGTGGCTGTTGTTGTTGTTGCTTCTGGGATTTGAACTCACAACCTTAACCACTGTGGCGTAATACTCGACCCAGTACTGTGAATCAGGGATGCACACCAGAGCAAACACTCTACATTCCAAAGTTCTTTCACACCAAACTTCAGGATGTGAAACGTGGATTTTTCCAGACCGGACAGCTATGCTAAGCTAACACGCTAAGCCTGCACCCTGTTGACTTGCTGTTGATCATCATTAAAATTGGCCCACTTAAGAGAATCACTTAAGAGTGCTCAGTCGCTCACGATCGATCTCTGGATTGTGTTCATGGAGCCAAACGAGGCCAGCTGGATGGTTTTTATTGATTCAGTGGTGTCAAGGGCCGAGAGCCACCTCACTTGTCCCTGCTGAACAGTCAGTCTTGTGGATGTTCTGGTTCATAGCCTGAACGTATCAAAGCACAGTTAAAAAAAAAAACAAAACCCAACAACAAAGGTAATTCACCCAGCAGCAGTTTGCAACACAAACGAGAATGAAAAACGGTTCTTTTCCCGTCGTGTGGATCACCTGCTCACCGAACACCGAGCGGTGACGAATTGCACCAATCTGAGGCCCCGTTTCGAGTTTAAACGCTCTCAGATCTCCTAAGATAACATAACAAATAGCAGATTGAACCCACTAATTGTGGCATGTTTTTGCGGTGAAAATGTAACATTCTATACCTTATCATTTTTTCCTCCTTCTATTTGAATTCATCTCGCTATTCAGAAGTGAGATTCAACCTGAGGCTTAAAAGCGCCAACGCATGACATCATCTAACACACGTGCGCAAACACGCGGCTTGTGGGTCGAGTGTTAATGGCGTCCTGAGAAAAGACTGATTACAGACTGAGTGCACGTGCTATCATTATGTATAGTGACTTGAAGTTAACGTTTCAGCCTCCTGTAGCCGGGTCTTTTCGTTTTACTGGGTACAAGGCCATTGTACATCTGAAAACTACTACAAGGGCAAAGGATGCAGGATGGAGAAACACTTCTAATCGCGGTTACTATGAGTCCTAGATGCAGAACCAAAACTCCAGGGGGTGGAGCTGGACCAGATCCAACTCCTCCTCCGAACCCTAACTTAGGAGATGCTGTACAACACGGAACAAGAAACCCTTTGACTTGTCCACACACACCGGATGTTTGGTCCAGCTTTACCAAGGTAGGAGGAGCTGATCAGGTCCGACTCCACCCCCTTAACTTTTGGTCCTACAGCGAGGGGTACTTTTGCTTTGCACCAATTTTATCTAGCTAATGCATGCTAGGCTTTTCTTTTCAGCAATGTCAGCACCATAACAATGGCTCAATAATTCACGTAGCCTTTTTGCTGACACTTCGTTAATTTGCTTGAAATTTCCCACACACCGAGAAGGACACAGATCCGGAGTCTGTCTGATAGACCTGCTCCTCTTCAGCCTGTCCCCGCTATTAGGGACACTCTGTCTGAGAGCAGAAGCCAGAGATAGACAGGCTTTTGTTCACACGCGCATGATTGTCCTCGTTCTCACTCTGCCGCTTGTCTTTGCTGTGGTCACGATGGAAGGAGATTACAGACCACAAACAGCGAGCAGCTAAATCGGCTTGACCCGGGATACCCCCACGCTTATCATGTCTGCAGTGTCCTCTTCTCTCCTCTTCTCTCCTCTTCTCTTCCTGTTTCATTCAGTGGTCAGGGATGCTTAAGGTATCTACTGGGAGTGTTTGTTGGATTCGGATGGAAACTGAGCCCCAGGTGGGTGATGGGCGTGTCTTGTTTTCTAGTCTAGATTTCTCTCCACCTCTTGCTTGAGGGTGTCGTGGCACTCCAGTTTCGACCGTGATGGGGGTGACCTTGACAAGACGTTGCTAATGTGAGACGGAGGAAAGGGGCTGGGCGTTCCAGTGGGTCAGTTAATATTGGAGAGTTCAGAACACCTATGCAACTGTTAATCATTCAAGATTCATAAGTTGACTGGCTCATGTGCTGTTTTCACGGTGGACTGAGTGATAACTCGTAATGGCATATCCTCTTAGGATAGTTGTGTCTACTTGAACAAAAAACGGTCTAACCTGCAACCAAGTGCTAACCTGGAACTTATGACATTTACAAACCGTCTTCGCTTCTTATTGGGCAGCGGTAGCTCAGTGGTTAAGATTGGAAGGTTGCGAGTTCAAACCCCAGCAATTCCAAGCCTCCAGTTCTGGGCCCTTACCCCTCAACCGCTCTGTTGTAGAAACCAGATAAATGTAAGTCACTCTGGATAAGGACGTCTGCCATAAATGTAAATGTTTTTTTTTTATTTTTTATTTTTTTACAGAACCCCAAACAGAGGTAATTCTCACCAGACTGATCCGTACTAGTTAACCCTTCAGGAATGCCCTAGTAGATTAAGGGTTAACACCAGGCACGCTTTCCTTTCCCATGGGAGTGTGGTGGTGTTGACGAGGGGCTCCGTTTGTTAGCAGCTAATCGCCTTCCTCACGGATGAGTGGCTCCTGAAAGTGACTCAGAAAAATGATCGGATGGATGGCCCTGTTGACACGAGCGTGTGAAACCCCCCCAAAAAAAAGAAGCCCAGAGTAATCTCACTTCCTTCCTGTTCGGTCTGGGAAACCGGGTTGATCATTGGTCCTCGTTGGCACCTGGCTCTTCCCCGATAGGCCAACGGTGCATGTCATCCTATCAGCTCTGTCTATTTAGAAGGAAAAAAAAAACGAAAGAATGTCGTGGACAGAAAAGCGCCCGAAGCCTGCCGCCCACGGGCATGAGAGGAAAAGCTGACGCTGGGATTTTAGAGGAAAGATCTCACTCGAACACACAATGGCTACCAAACAGGAAGTGGCAGAACAATCTTTCGCCCACTCCGGCCGTGTTGTGACCTCCAGGGCTGCAGCAGCGATAACCCGGCATTCCTGAAACCTCACTGGGTAGGACGCTGGGAGCTTTCTCTTGCTCCCGGGTCACCGGAGGTCACCTTCCTGCTTCTTTTACGGCTGTAAATCAGTCGCGCTCCTTGTATTCGTTCAGTCTACATCATTTAACAAATATTAGTCAATGAGCTGAGATGACGTACAATGTGCGAGACTCCCAGTTTTACACCGGAACACTTTAACACTGTACAAGCTTTCACAGTCTTCAAAACATTTACAATGCAACGACAGTTTGAATAATTAGATGGGATTGCAACAACTTAATGACGATTTCTCACACAGCTAAAGAGCTTATGGTTTGAAATAATATATTGGCGAATAAATAACGGAATGAAAACAGCACTCAGACTTTTGGACGCTACCGTACGTCCACCCCTGGGATGTCACAGGATGAAGTGAAGTGTTGTAGAAACCGGGGCGAAAAAAAGCTGACCTCCTGAAAGTTCACCTCCGTGTCCTCAATAAAACTCCCTAACGCTACGCCCCACCCCTTCCTGTTCCAGTTTCCGACTCGGCTGTACCTCGTATCTCCCACTTTCCTCTTGTCCTTGTCATGTTTATTTGCGGAGGGCATTGTGTGCTTGTTAGCCGTGATGTATTGTCTTCATCCTGCTAAACAATGCTGCCGATTGCTTCCTGGGAATGTTTAAGGACACGGACACAGGCGTCCTCCGTCTTGGTGCGAACTCGCATGGCCTCGGTGTCACGTAATAACTCGCGCTGTACTTACCTCCGTGCTGACTAGTTCACGAATAACTGGAGAACCGATACGTTTTGTTTTGTCCTCGCAGAATCCGACAGCTCCAGAGGAAACGCGTGGGATCTTGTACAGGAAATGGACGCGAACAGGGGAGTAACGAAGACTTTGATAACAGGAAATGATTCATTCAAAATGTCAAAACCGGTATTAAAAGGAATAAAATAATAATTGATGAGACACGGAAATCAGGGATTCCTGGCCATGTGAATCTAATCATAAGAGAGGATCGATGATCCTTCACTTCAGTCTTGGAATGATCAAAGTCCCTGACTTTGAGA
>NC_030436.2:19345000-19347500 GCF_001660625.3 Ictalurus punctatus
TGTGGTTTAACATCTCCGAGGTGTGCTTATCAGGACGGGCGTGAGGTGAGGAATTCGGAGATCTAAGCGTGACTGAAGTGATGTGAAATATTTAGTGTCGATTCCCGTGTAGAAGGGGAGCTGATGTTAGCTTGTGCAGGTCTAGCGTTACTTAAAGACTCTCTCGCAGTGAAACTCCGCCCACTTTCATGTATACAGTGATGTAAATACTCACCCGGGGAAGGATGGTTCCGGAGTAATAACTGTACCTCTCTCTCTCTCTGTCTCTCTCTGTCTGTCTCCCTCTCCTTCTGAGCTGTGTGTGTGTGTGTGTGTGTGTGTGTGTGTGTGTGTGTGTGTGTGTGTGTGTGTGTGTGTGCATACAGTGCGATCTGCTTTCATTCGCACACCAACAGTGAGTCAATTAGAGGCCAGGAAATCCTTTACAGAAGCCAGTGTAGCTCTAACACGGTCCTTATGGCGCGCACACACACACACACACACACACACACACACACACACACACACACAGTGGGAGGCTTTGTTTCTGAAACACTCGTTCATTTTTGGAAGCCACAGGAGGGAGAGTGTTACTGTAGAGAGAGAAACCCGAGACGAGTGAGAGACTGAATTACACTCGTTCACTCTCTCTGTCTCTCTTTCTGTCTGTCTGTCTATCTGTATCTCTCCCTCTCTCTCTCTCTCTCTCTCTCTCTCATTTTTGGTATCTTGTGTCTCACTCGTTCTGTCTCTCTCTCTATCTATTTATTGACAGTCAGGTATTTTTAAAGCAGATGGTCAGAGGGAGTCGCTTTAAAATAAACAGACGTTGAGGAGACGTTGACGGACAAGAGCGAGACATGAGGACCATCTCTCTCTCTCTTTCACTCTCTCTCTCTCGACTATGTTTGGCTGTAGTGACCGATCATTCAGCCCAACTTTCCAACACAAATAATCTAATAGAAACACACACACACACACACACACACACACACTGTCCCAACAGCTGTCAGTCATGTCTCTGACCTACAAACACACCCTCGCCGTGGTACAATAAATCAGACTACACAAACACACCATCAATCACTGTGTATTGGCACCAGCTGTATATTTAGATGTGTCACAGCAAGGCATGATGGGAAATTTACGCTCCCTCTGTGTTAGCTGAGGGGTCAGTGATTTATTTTCACTCACTATCTTTGGGTGAATGACAGACATGTTGTGTGTGTGTGTGTGTGTGTGTGTGTGTGTGTGTGTGTGTGTGTGTATCGTTTAGTGTGTTTTATGAGGTAAAAAAATTGTAAACCTTTTCTAATCTCTCTCTCTCTCTCCCTGTCTCTCTGTGTCTCTCCCTCCCTCTCTCTCGCCCTCACTCTCTTTCTCTCTCTCTCTCTCCCTTTCTCTCTCTCTTGCTCTCTCTCTCTCTCTCGCCCACTCTCTTTGTGTGTCTCTCTCGCCCACTCTCTTTGTGTGTCTCTCTCTCCCTCTCTCTCTCTCTCCCGCCCTCTCTCTCTCTCTCCCGGCAGAACTGAGGTCCACGAACACGGCGCATCATTTCTCCTTCCTGTTAAACACGTCGGATTACCGGATCCTGCGCATGGATGAGGATCACGACCGCATGTACGTAGGGAGCAAAGACTTCATCCTGTCTCTGGACCTCCACGACATCAACCACCAGCCGCTCATCGTACGTTTCACACACACACACACACACACACACACACACACTGACTTCCTGTCTGTCCACACACACTGCAGCACACAAGTTCCGCCTGCCACAAAAGCTACAAAACCCAACCATGGCAGCTTCGCAGTGCTGGGGCTTGAACCCCTGCCCTTCTGATCAGTAACCCCAAGCCTTAACCGCCAAGCCTCCACTGCCCCTAAGCCTCCACTGCCCCTAAGCCACCACTGCCCCTAAGCCTCCACTGTCCCTAAGCCACCACTGCCCCTAAGCCTCCACTGCCCCTAAGCCTCCACTGCCCCTAAGCCTCCACTGTCCCTAAGCCTCCACTGTCCCTAAGCCACCACTGCCCTTAAGCCTCCACTGTCCCTAAGCCACCACTGCCCTTAAGCCACCACTGCCCCTAAGCCTCCACTGTCCCTAAGCCTCCACTGCCCTTAAGCCACCACTGCCCCTAAGCCACCACTGTCCCTAAACCACCACTGTCCCTAAGCCTCCACTGCCCCTAAGCCACCACTGCCCCTAAGCCACCACTGTCCCTAAGCCTCCACTGTCCCTAAACCACCACTGTCCCTAAGCCTCCACTGCCCCTAAGCCACCACTGCCCCTAAGCCACCACTGTCCCTAAACCACCACTGTCCCTAAACCACCACTGTCCCTAAGCCTCCACTGCCCCTAAGCCACCACTGCCCCTAAACCACCACTGTCCCTAAACCACCACTGTCCCTAAGCCTCCACTGCCCCTAAGCCTCCACTGTCCCTAAGCCTCCACTGCCCTTAAGCCACCACTGCCCCTAAGCCACCACTGTCCCTAAACCACCACTGTCCCTAAGCCTC
>NC_030436.2:19352500-19447500 GCF_001660625.3 Ictalurus punctatus
CACATGAATGAGGTCCTTTATACAGATGAGTGGGTGGGATCTTTATTGACAGGTGGGTGGGTGAGTGGGTGGGGTCTTCTATGAATGTGGTCCTTTCTATAAGGGGTCTTTTTTCCTCGGGTTGGTGGGTGTGGTCTTTTTACTATAGGTGGATGGGTGTGGTCTTTTACATGAATGTGGTCCTTTCGATAGCAGGGTATATGGAGTCTTTTTCCCCCACAGGTAGGTTGGTGGGTGGGGTCTTTTTACTACAGGTTGGTGGGTGTGGTCTTTTTCCCTACAGGTTGGTGGGTGTGGTCTTTTTACTACAGGTTGGTGGGTGTGGTCTTTTTCCCTACAGGTTGGTGGGTGTGGTCTTTTTACTACAGGTGGGTAGGTGGGGTCTTTTTCCCTACAGGTTGGTGGGTGTGGTCTTTTTACTACAGGTTGGTGGGTGTGGTCTTTTTCCCTACAGGTTGGTGGGTGTGGTCTTTTTACTACAGGTGGGTGGGTGGGGTCTTTTCCATGAACAGAATCTTTACTGCAAGTGGACGTGGGTGGAGGTTTGTGCATTTGATTGGTTCTCTTCTCAGTCTGGCTCCTTTTGATTTCCCTTTGAACGATTTCCTTGGCCCCTCCCTCTAAAATATTGTTGTGTGTTTGCTAACGTAGCATTATTTGATAACATAAGAGCGTGTGGCGCCAGTTCATAAAACTTAAAATAACCTATCTATCAACCTAACCTAGTATAACCATAATGTACCACAAGATGTCCATCATCTGCATGTGTGTTGATGTGTTTTAGATGCCCCTGCACCTGCAGATGCCCCAGGCCAGAGGGAGGACAAGTCGGGCGGCTGAGCTCGAGACTGTGACTGATGAGACGGGACTACAGGTATGCACAGGGTGGATCATATACTAACCCCACCCCCTGTGGTTTGTACTTTTAGGGGCTTTCTTACTTGACAAATGTCTGTGTCTATGTCTGGAATCTCACTATTTTGCATGCACATGTGAAAATAGTGGTTACAAGACCCGAATGAGATTATTTGTTGGATAATATCCAGTCAAGACTAGTAATCTGATGAGTGTGTGTCAGCTAACCCAGCTCTGAGGTCTCTTTGAGCAGCTCCACCAACATGGGAGTAGAACTGGGAAGGTTCTCCTAGCCCTGTGCCGGGTGTGTGCCCGAGGGATCCAGTGACGTGGGATAGATTTATTTGATCAAAATATATTGGATGTAATTTTTTTTATTTTTTATTTCCCACGCTGAGGTATTATGCACAGCAAGACTGTCTCTGGGGTCCTTTTACGTCTCGCTCTGTTCAAGCCAGAGGAATTTCTAAGCGAAATCTCACACACATACACAAACATTAGACAGTAGACAGAGACATTCATTTTTTTTTTGTTGATCCAGAGCAAACAAGAGGCGTTTTACCTTTTGTTTTGTTGTAGAACAGATCGTGGGGAGTGGTTATTGCTCAACGGAGCTAAGTACTGCTTAAACACTTGAGCCTTGTTACAATGTGAGCAGTGTGAAACATGTAACCTTTCTCTGATCTCCATGTGCTCTGATCACATGACCGGCATGGCTAGCGACCTGTGCTTGTGGATTAAACCAAACCGGTTCCGGTGTAACCCCTTTTTGTGTCAATGGGTACTTGATCCTAAAATCACAAGTAAGATTGTCTGACGCAACCGACGGCTTAGCGTCTGGAACGGTTTGGTTTTTTTGCGCCGTCTCCCATGCGGTTCAGTCACGACTGCTTTGTGGTGGTATACAATTTCTGACATTCTTGTCAGACAACCGGTGTTCTTTGTCATTCTTAGGATAGGCCAGCGAGTCGAGCTGTCACTCACTGCATTGAAAACGGATTGTTAAGGCGGAAGCTGGCAGAACATGGCTAATAATAATAATCTGATGGTCAAATCTATCACTGCTGTTAAATCAGGGATTTGCAGAATGAAAGCCTTCGAAAAAAAACAAAAAAAACCCAAATAAGTAAAGCCTTTATTTGTTGTTAGCCAGTGTTCAGTGCCCCCGGGCATTACTCAAGAACCCAACAGCTTGGCGTTGTTTAGAAGCCCAAGAACTTTCCAGTCAAAAGGTCAAGAACTTTTTCTGAGCCACCAAGGATGATCCACACGAGTAATCTGATGTAGAAATTGGAGAGAGAGAGAGAGTCATAAACTTCAAATCCAATAAATGTCATTTTTTAAACCCGTCATTCACATCTGTACATTCTTGAGTAACCAATGGTGACTTCAAGAGTAAAATTTGGCAAAATGGGATTGTTCACCTTAAGTCATCTTCTAAATCTCAGACTGAAGCTTTTAGTGTGTTATCCGGGTTTGTATCGGACCGGAAAGAAACTCCCTGTATATAAGCATCAGATTCCTTATTCCAGAACCGAGGCCCGTCAGAGCCTGACGCGTCGTCTGGAGAGCTGGCAGGGTTGTGTGTGTGTGTGTGTGTGTGTTACGTCTACAAAACAGGAGTTTTAATCCTATCTGAAGGATATCCTGTACACAACATCTGGACAGTTTGGCAGGCTTCAGTGTTGAGTGAACGTTGTAGTGCTGTCTCCTACTCTGAGACTGGCAAGACGTTTAGAGAAGGAAGACAGAGAGAGAAAAGGAAAGGTATTCTGGTTGAGGTTTCGGAGCATGTCGGTACAAGCTTACAGTAAACCGTGGACCACATGCTCTAAACGCTGTCAGAAAGATCACTCTGTGAGATGCCTACAGCACATTGGGATTGGACTGCAACCACCCCATGTTTTACTGTGGTGGGTTATGAAGCTGCTGCTGATGATGATGATGATGATGATGATGGCAGGGACACTCATGGATGGTTGGTGTTGAGATGTTGAACAGTTGCTGTTTACAGAACAACACTTTACCTCACAAGCTTAATTTGACATCAAGTTTATATCATTTGACATCAAGCGCTTCCCAGAGTTGTGGGGACCTCTTTGACTTGCACAGTAACGGGGCTTCCTAACTCCCAACAGTGAAGCCCTTCCTGAGTTGGATCAGGTTTTTCGGGACCAAGGAAACCTTGAAATAGTGGGTTTCATATTATTGTGAGTTGAGAAACCCCTACAATTCCTGGCAAGCTGAAGAACCACTATTCTACCGTATAATTCCCAGACCCGGATCCTGGCAAGCTGAGGCACCACTAGTTTACCCCGTCCTTCTCGGACCCGAAGAAACACACCCATTTCTTTTGATCTACCGGGCCTGATTTGTCTTAAACCCCTGATTCTAACATTCTCCCATTTTTCCCTAAATGTCCTTAAAGGTGAAAAATCTGCATGAACTGTAGCTTTTGCCTCATGTTTCTATCTTGACACCACAGCTTGATTCAGGACCGTTGACATTCTCATTTTTTTTTTATTTCGTGGCAGGAGTACATCTTCCGCTTGGAGCCAGGCAACGAGGATTCTGGGAAAGGAAAGTGCCCGTATGACCCAAAACTGAACAGCGTCTCAGCTTTGATCAGTGAGTATCATCAGAGGTTCGTCACGTCTTCCGTTTGAAGTGTATTAAGTGCATTCTGGTGTCCTTGTCCCTCTGGTTTTCTGCTAACAACATGATAAAAACAACTGTCGCTCTCCTCTCCCAAAGGAGCTCATTTCAAAAGTTCCCTTGGATCGGGCTTGCTTTGTGTTTTATGTTTTACTGCCGATCTGTGGGCAAGGGAATGCTGGATGGTGGTTTTGACAACGCAATGTCCGTGGCTGTTTTTCTCATGAAACCCGGTGTTCTTTTGGCAGCGTGAAGCTGGAGAAGGAGAAAACAGGAAGGCTCATTTGTTTCCATTTGCCGCACATTTTATCGTAATGATCCATTTAGTGGTGTCTCAGTGACTCATAATTGGAAATTTAGATGTGAAAAGGGCAGAGTATTAAAAACAGACCAGCCATTGAAGCAGCTTACATCCTTATAAACACAGTAACAGTGCGCTTGAGACTGACATGAGAGGAGTCGTGGCTATGATCGGTGTAATGCCGGACAATCAATTTCTCTTCTTTGTTAATGAATGAAAATCAGACCACGAAGGAGCTCGTTTAATTACCTGTACCCTGAGTGTTTTGATTTCGGCGGATTCTTCAACCACAGCAGAGATCGAGTCCATTGCAGTGGTTCTCTACACCTGCATTCTGCTGTTCTAAGCTTCATTTAAATGAGCGCAGGGTCCGGCGGACAGTGAACGTGGGGCGTGTGCTGCTTAGATTTCATTTTACTGGACAGGTGAGACGGTTAAAGTGAAGGAGACTCGTGCTAAGCGAGGTGAAAAATATCACGTTGAGCGCTTCCGCATTAACACGCTCTTATTGGAACGCCAAACTTCACACCATGAAGCAAACAAAGCAAGAAGGATCTTGCTTTTAGTCCGTTAGACTGAAAGCTAAAATGATCACATCTCTTTTCAACATCTCAAGCACGAGATTCCTTCTTTGCTAATTTCGGATTAGTCGCTAGTTATCGGCGACGCTACACTACCACCAGTGTTCCAGCCATCCATCCGTTTTCTGTACCGCTTATCTTACACGAGGTCGTAAAAAGGAGCCTGGAGCCTACCCCAAGGAACTCGGGTCAGCTAGATGGGGTGCCGACCCATTGCAGGGCACACACACACACACACACACACACATTCACACACACACACATTCACACACTACAGACAATTTAGAGATGCCAGTCAGCCTACAACGCATGTCTTTGGACTGGAGGAGGAAACCGGCGGACACGGAGGAAACCCCGAAGCTCGGGGAGAACTGGCAGGGCTGGGAATCCAACGCCCAACCCTGGAGGTGTGATTCAAACGTGCTAACCACTAACCCAACCTGCTCCTGTAAAAGTAGCAAAGTAGTGATGAATCAACAACCCAAACTAAATGGTACAAGAATTTTGTAAAACCACAAGAAAATGATCTCACAGGCAATCCGGGATACCCCCAAAAAAGTTATTTAAAACCCGCACCTGCTTTCTGATGCTTATGGTTTGGGACTTCAATATCATTTCACATTTAATAGCTTTACTACATCATGGGGACGATAGCGTCCTTGCCAAAAAGATGACACCCCTGATAAATGTGTTCGCGCACTTCCTTATAAATACCCTCTGAACTAACCCTACTTCACCCTATCTACCCAGGCACAAGTGTGCATGTGTCAGGGGGTAGCTCATGTTTGGCGTTCCAGTGAGATAACGTTAACCACCCCCCGCTTCCCCCCCCACCTCCTCGAAAAAACCTTCTCTCCTCAAATATCATGTGCAGAATTCACACACTTGCATGCACTAAAGCTTGCACACACATGCACGTGTCCGTGTGTAGGTATGCATGTAGGCTGATAAAATAGAAAATCTCTTGATGATAGAGTTATTCTCCTTGGCTAGGTGCTGAACAGTTGATGAAGGTTGTCACTCTGCTTTGGTAGCCAGAAGGAGGACGGGTTAAAGGTCAGACAAGGGAAGGCGACCCCTCCGGCTCCCTGCCAGAGGGTGTGGTTGGCAGCGTATCATAGAGACAGTGAGCGTGACTCAACCTATAAATTCTCTCTCTCTCTCTCTCTCTCTCTCTCTCTCTCTCTCTCTCTCTCTCTCTCTCAGATGGAGAACTGTATGCAGGCGTGTACATCGACTTCATGGGAACAGACTCGGCTATTTTCCGAACATTGGGGAAAAACACGGCCATGCGCACGGACCAGTATAACTCCAGATGGCTGAATGGTACAAAACGTTATGCCAGTCCAGCACAAGCATTCGCTTTTGTATCCATGCCTTAGCGTGAATGAAGGTTCCATCCGACACCCTATACGAGTTCTTTGGTTTGTCTTTGGGGATTCTTTTTAAGAAAGAAGCTCCAAATACTCCGAATTCTTTTAGAAAGCTAGAACTCTTAACTGACCAAGAAACCCTTGTCAACCAACCCCCCCCCCCCCCATCCCCCCCCCCCTTTTCTTTTTTGAGAGTGCATAGTAGTGCATTAATAATTTTCACTCTGTCTTGGCCAGACCCCTCTTTTGTGCACGTGCACCTCATCCCAGACAGTGCGGAGAAAAACGACGACAAGCTCTACTTCTTCTTCCGCGAGAAGTCATTGGAGATGGGCCAGAGTCCTAAATCAGAGGCACGCATCGGGCGCATCTGCCTGGTGAGTCAGCGCCGCTTGTAAATGCTAGCGTGCTTCCTACTCCCTAAAGAACGAATGCCCATATAGAGTGAGTATATACCCTTTGTTAAAGTACAGACAGGTGACAGATTACAGGAAAAACCTACCTCAGTGCGGTAGTGAGGTGTTGCGCCACTGTGACCCACCTAAACAGCTCCAATGCTCCTTGTGACAGATTCTACAAGCCTCTGGAATTGTACTGGAAGGATGGAGCAAAAAATATGTTCCCATAGCGTTTTTTTTTTTTCTTTTTTTCACTCTAAAATCCTCCATCCAGGTGTTTTAAATGGGTCATGAAGGCCATAGTGTATGATTTACATAATTTCCATCCCTATAAGTAAGCCCTCATTCACTTTGAATAAGGGTGGGGTCATCCTGAAAGATTCCACACCCATCAGTAGAACTTTGTTTTGATTTGTGGCCCCAAACCAGAATAGAGCCACCGGACCTCCTCTGGGTTTTTCCTTTAATTAATCTGTCACCCGTTTGTCAATACCGGGCCCTAACTGTCTACAATTATCTGTCCGTTATAAAAGACTGGATGATTTTGGAAATCAGACCCACAAGTCTGTCTTGTGGGTGGTGTAGGGGTCGAAATGAAACATTGCCCTAAGGCTTTAATGCTGGTTTATTCGTAATGAAATCAGTGTAATTGAACACCAGAGGAAGGGGTGTGGTCTGTGGGATCAAAAACTGGCTGCAAAGTTAAGGAAAAGTTTGTGGGGAAACTACGTTACAGTCACCATTGCACCAGACGGTGCATCTTTCACGCCTTAATGAATTACTAGTAACTGAAACTCTGTGCAGTCTGGATACTTTGCCGTTTTCTTGCCACCAGAGTGCCAAAATCCTGCCTGTCTATCCCAACCCTAACCTCCTGACCTTTTGACCTTTCGGGTTAGTCATCCTGACCCTGCCTGAATGTCTTGGAGTCTTGCGGAGACGTTGATACGGGCATATCAGCGTGCAGACAGAGGCGCTTTTAATTTAGTGCCGCTCCAGCAGGTGATCCCAAACGTGAAGCTGCACCACGGCGTCTTAATGAAACCGCAGCATGCTGGGTAATTGAGCGGAAGAGTTATAAAACGAGCGCGGTGAGCGCTTTGAGCCGCGAGGCATCACCGAGAGCCTCCCTTATTCGCAGGCAGAGATTATTGTTTATCTTACGGATCAGAGTTTGTGTGCGCGTACGTGTGCGTGTCAGTGCATTAGCGAGTATGCACGCATGGCCTTGGATTTGCGAGCGTTCTGAATTTTGTTTATGAGCAAAGGTCAGTCAGTGACCCCCCCCCCCCCCCCTTCTCTCATTCTCTCTCTCACACACGCACACACGCACGTCTTTCACTCTCCGCTTTATTATCACTCCCCGGAGACCGTCTCCATCTCACATCTGCTTCCCTCTGCTTGCATTCAGCCCTCGGTTGTGTTCCTATTCACAAAGAACTTTGGTCCAAGCTCACCAAGCAGTGTAAAGTTCAAAACAAAACGAAACGTTGGACCCGGAATCAGCAGACATTCGACATTAAACCTTGATGAAGATTTCTGCAAGGAGACATTTATTTAAACCTGAAGGAAGGAGTCTGTCGTGTCAGCGCTTTGTTTTCTGCCACAGAAAGCCTTCAGACCTGAGGAGTGTACGCGTTGTGGTTTCACTGGAACACCACAGACTGCGTTGTCTTTGTCCTATTAACTTCAAAACAGAGAAAAATAATGAGGAAAAACAAACAAAAAAACTGTCCGTAGCTGTTTACAGCGTAAGTCCTAGCCGTGACTATGAATGAATAAAAAGGTATGAAGGCTGTATTTAACGATATTGATGGCCCTGCGTTAACATGATGTATAACACGATGTTTAACCCTTTACATCCTTTTACATAACTCTTGGATGGGATCGTGCGCTCTGTGTGAAATATGCTTACGTTTAGCTGTTAGCGTGATATATACTCAGGCAGAGAAAACTGATTAGCCAAGATCATATATTTATGGTATGTGACCCAGATGTCACGCTCGCAGTCCGTCAGAGTTTAAGACAACATGCTTTAGAGGGGAATTAGTGAAAGGGTTACAGGACACTCTGTTATTTGACCTCCTTTCTTTCTTCCTTTAAACTTTTTCCCTACTTCTTTATTACTCGCTCTACCTTGCTTTATTTCTCCTTTTCTTTCACATGAGTCCTTTTTGTTCCTTATCTTTGTTTGATCTATTGTCTTACGGTGACTCTCTCATGCTTTCTCGCGTTCTCTATTTATATAGTACTTTTTCTCTATTTCTGTCTGTCTGTCTCGGGGAGTTGGCTGACTCTGGGAGCAGATGGGAGGTTTTTGCAGTAAAAGCGGACAGTGTGTTTATGGCCCCGTCTTACCAGAGCTCACTAACCCTTTCCCTTTCTTCCCTTTCACTCGGGACACAAGGCAGCGTTTGGGGTTCGCGTGTAGTCCGTGATGTATACAATACACCAACCTGTGTTTACATTCAGAGGAGATTGCTATTGAATGCCTAAATTGATCGTGTGTGTGTGTGTGTGTTCTCAGAACGATGATGGTGGTCACTGCTGCCTGGTGAACAAGTGGAGCACGTTCCTGAAAGCTCGCCTCATCTGCTCTGTCCCAGGGGCCGATGGGATCGAAACACACTTTGACGAGCTCAGTGAGTCTGGTTTTTTTGGTCTCCTTTCTTCTTCCCTATATCTGTTTCTTTTGCTGTTTATTTCTTTAGTACTTTTTATTGTGACAATGCGTCCACAAGCAAAGATATCGGTTTGTAACAAAGGTAGTAGATTAGCCGATAAGCAAGTTATTTTATAGTAAGTAACATATAATGGCAAACAGATTGGTAGCAGACTTAATAGAGGCACATCAGGTAATCCTATAAGTGGACTGGAGTAGAGGTTAAGAGCATAGAGGAAGGAGATTGGGTAAGGGCATTGAGGAAAGAAATTGGGTAAGGGCATCAAGGAAGCAGATCAGGTAAGGGCGTAGAGGAAGCAGATTGGGTAAGGGCACCAGGGAAGCAGATCAGGTAAGGGCATAGAGGAAGCAGATTGGGTTAGGGCACAGAGGAAGGAGACTGGGTAAGGGCATTGTGGAGCAGATTAGGGAAGGTCATAGAGGAAGGAGATTGGGTACAGGTATCAAGGATGCAGTTCAGGTAAGGGCATGGAGGAAGAAGATTGGGTAAGGGCATTGATGAAGCAGATTGGGTAGGGGCATTGACAAACCAGATTGGGTAAGGTCATTGACGAAGTAGATCAGGTAATGGCATTGGTGAAGCATATCAGGTAAGGACATTGAGGAAACAGATCGGGTAAGGGCACAGATGAAGGAGATTGGGTAAGGGCATTGAGGAGCAGATTAGGTAAGGGCATTGAGGAAACAGATCGGGTAAGGGCACAGATGAAGGAGATTGGGTAAGGGCATTGGGGAGCAGATTAGATAAGGTCATAGAGGAAGGAGATTGGGTAAGGGCATTGAGGAAACAGATCAGGTAAGAACATGGAGGAAGGAGATTGGGTAAGGGCATTGAGGAGCAGATTCGTTAAGGCATAGAGGAAGGAGATTGGGTAAGGGCATGGAGGAAGCAGATCGGGTATATCATAGAGGAAGCAGATCGAGTAAGGGCACAGATGAAGGTGATTGGGTAAGGGCATGAAGGAAACAGATTGAGTGAGGGCAGATATTGGCACTCGGGTGGGGGGTGGGGATGTTAGGGTTGAAGCTAAATTAACGACGTGGTACACAGATCAGGTAACAGCAATGGGGGAGCACAGAACACGCAACTATTCTTGGGATCCGGATCAGGTAAGGACAGGCAGATCAGGAAATTCCAGTGCATCCCAAATCTGTTTTTCTTCCTCTTTTATTTTCTAGCTCTGTGAGTCTTTCTACATCTATCTCTTAACATTTCTTGTCATTCTCTCTCTCTCTCTCTCTCTCTCTCTCTCTTTGTGTGTGTGTGTTTTATTCTCTCTGCTTTTCTTTCCTTACCCAGTTTAATAAAGAGTAGTGCACTTTCTTGGTACTGCTTTGGCCTTTAGAGGTGATTAGCTTTTCCACTCCGAGCTTATAAACCAGTCTCACTAGTTGTTAGCAGGAGCCCTGGCATGCAGGAGATTTAGGTGTGTGTGTGTGTTGTACGCTGCTGTTTTAATAAGGCCATAAAGCTGTAGTGCAGTATGACATCTACTAATGAATAGCCTCATGCTGGCCATCCAGACAAAAGACTGTGTGTGTGTGTGTGTGTGTGAGTGTGTGTGTGTGTGTGTGTGTGTGTGTGTGTGAGTTGCTTGTTAGGTGCTTGTTAGTGCTGTATGACAGCTCAGGTGACTCCAGCTCCAGATCTAAAGATCTCGCACATACAGGCACACACTGAAGAAGAGAACAATCCAGTCATTATTGAATATATTCGGGTAGGGTGGAGAAGAAAAGAAAGGAAATGAAGAAAATGATGAAAACTACCTAGGGAGAGAGGAAAGAGGTTGAAATCTTGGGAGGAACCAGCACGGGGAATTATGGGTTATGTTATATCTGGTTGTCTGGAGCTTGTATTGCATTTATGGTTAGCAGTAAGGGCTCCGATATGCCAGTGATATGAATATATTTAAGGTGAAAGATACAGATTAATCATCACCCAAAACCCGGAGAGCCCTGAGCCGAGACCACGCTCTCCGACACCTAGCGAGTTGTTTTGCTTTCTTTGAGCATCAGTGTAAAGACGAGTGTGTGTTCTATGTGATGGAACGTGGCCTGCAGCTGGTCTCCCCCGTGTGTGTGGGTGTGTGTGTGGGTGTGTGTGTGTGTGTGTGTGTGTGCGCATGCCCCACCGGGTAAGGACGTTAAGAGATTAGGGGAGTTTTCACAGGTGGAGAGTGTTAAAGCCCTGGCAGGTTCATCCCCATTGAGCGAGCGCTCGCCGAGGTACGCGCGGCCCCGTCTCATTTCACAACGCGCTGAACGGATTGCAGCGCTGGCTTCAGGGGGTCAGCGTCATAAAGTTTGAGAGAGGAGAAGAAATATTAGCACTCGGACGGGCCAAGAAATATCCCACTAATGTGGAGAGAAGATCTGAGTGATGAGAGCGAAGTCATGCGAGTGTGTGAACACTGATAACACAGAGAGAGAGAGAGAGGATGAATGAGCAGGAGAAAGTAATGTGTGCCACATGTGGGAGCTGCTTTTTTTTACCTTCACTGATTTTTTAAAAGAGCATTTCTGATGTTTATATTTTCTGAGATATTTTCTTGATATATGACGAAATGTCCGATGTATGAAATATATATTTAAAGCAGACATCGATTCAATATGATTAACCGCCTCCACTGGGACTGACGGATACAGAGGCCACACCTCCTTCACTGTGACTGACAGATACAGAGGCCACACCTCCTTCACTGTGACTGACAGATACAGAGGCCACTCCTCCTTCACTGTGAATGACAGATACAGAGGCCACACCTCCTTCACTGTGACTGACAGATACAGAGGCCACTCCTCCTTCACTGTGACTGATAGATAGAGGCCACACCTCCTTCACTGTGACTGGCTGATACAGAGGCCACACCTACTTCACTGTGACTGACAGATACATAGGCCACACCCCCTTTACTGTGACTGACAGATACAGAGGCCACACCTCCTTCACTGTGACTGACAGATACAGAGGCCACTCCTCCTTCACTGTGAATGACAGATATAGAGGCCACACCTCCTCACTGTGAACTGATAGATACAGAGGCCACACCTACTTCACTGTGACTGACAGATACAGAGGCCACACCTACTTCACTGTGACTGACAGATAGAGAGGCCACACCTCCTTCATCACTTGTGAGCCATAATGAATGCTCTGTAGCCTCAGTCAGTGTGTTTATGTGTGTGTGTGTGTGTGTGTGTGTGCACTGTATGGAAGTGTTTTAATGATGGTGTTTACACACCGCCATTCCCTCTGACATGGCTGACGCGTGTGTGTGTGTGTGTGTGTGTGTGTGTGTGTGTGTGTGTGTGTGTAAGTGGCTCACTGGGAATATTAACGTGAATGTGTTTTGTGTGTTTTATGATTTCACTTCATGATGCAGTCACAGTTTTCACACCTCGCTTTAGAAATGAACACTTCCTAAATACACAACTCTCTCTCTCTGTTTCTCTCACTCTTTCTCTCTCTCTCTCTCTCTCTCTCTGCTTCTCTCACTCTTTCTTTCTCTCTTTCTCTCTCACTCTCTCTCTCTCTCTCTCTCTCTCTCTCTCTCTCTCTCTGTTTCTCTCACTCTTTCTTTCTCTCTCTCTCTCTCTCTGCTTCTCTCTCTCTCTCTCTCTCTCTCTCTCTCTCTCTCTCTCTCTCTCTGTTTCTCTCACTCTTTCTTTCACTCTCTCTCTCTCTCTCTCTCTCTCTCTCTCTGCTTCTCTCACTCTTTCTTTCACTCTCTCTCTCTCTCTCACTCTTTCTTTCACTCTCTCTCTCTCTCTCTCTGCTTCTCTCTCTTTCTTTCTCTCTCTCTCTCTCTCTCTCTCTCTCTCTCTGCTTCTCTCTCTCTTTCTCTCTCTCTCTCTCTGTTTCTCTCACTCTTTCTTTCACTCTCTCTCTCTCTCTCTCTCTCTGTTTCTCTCACTTTCTTTCACTCTCTCTCTCTCTCTCTCTCTCTGTTTCTCTCACTCTTTCTTTGACTCTCTCTGTCTCTCTCACTCTGTCTCTTTCACTCTGTCTTGGTTTCTCTCACTCTCTTTTCTTTCCCGTCCTCTTTCACTCGTTCTTTCTCTTCCACTTTTCTTTACCACACCTTTTCTCTGTCTTTCACTCTATTTCCCCCATACCCTCTCTGAGTCGTCCATTCTTTTCTCTCTCTCTCTCTCTCTCTCTCTCTCTCTCTCTCTCTCTCACTCTCATGCGCTCTCTCTCTCCCTCTCTCTCTCTCTCGATTTGCCAAGACCTGCTATAGCATGTTACCTTTACTGTTGGCTCGTGTACCCACACACACGTGCACACACACTCGCGCACACACACACACACACACACACACACACACACATACGCACACACACACACATTCCTTACTCATTAGGGAATTTTACCCCTCTGTACGAGTGATTTAAGACCTGCAAATATTAGTGTGTGCACTTGCTGAGCAGTGTGTGTGTGTGTGTGTGTGTGTGTGTGTGTGTGTGTGTGTGTGTGTGTGTGTGTGTGTGCTTTTCTAGCTCTTACACTAACACACCATTTGTGTGTCTGTGTGTGTTTTAGGAGATGTGTACATACAACCAACACAGGACACCAAGAACCCGGTCATCTACGGGGTCTTCTCCGTCTCTGGGTGAGTGAGTGTGTGTGTGTGTGTGTGTGTGTGTGTGTGTGTGTGTGTGTGTCCACACAGAAGGTCTTTTTCCATCTACAGACGGCTCTATTCATATGAAAACCCTCTACGCGTCCCACATGCCATCGTTTAAGCCTCAGTGCTGCGTGCGATACACACGACACAGCCTGAAACAGGAAGTGGCCGTCGTCGTTTCCTCTGTAGAGCCGCTCTGTTTTCCTCGCCGAGCCGCTCGGGCCGTCACTCAGTAGCGGTGTTGCCTCTTTAGACCCTGCATGGGGGAGAAACGGGTGTCTTTCACCCTAGTCGTTTTCCTGACTGTCCTTCTGTGTCTCCTTGTCCCCGCAGCTCGGTGTTTAAAGGCTCAGCGGTTTGCGTTTACTCCATGGCCGACGTTCGGATGGTGTTTAACGGACCGTTCTCACACAAGGAGGGTCCAAACTACCAGTGGGTGGCGTACACCGGAAAAATCCCCTACCCACGGCCTGGAACAGTGAGCCTCCTCCTATTTATTTCATTTTGGAAAGTAGCATAGAAAGAGAGAGAGAGAAAAAAAGAGAAAACCAATCCAACCCATCGAGGCTGCTCTGTCGGTTTCGACCGCTCATATTTTGATGGTCGATGGTATTTTTGGGCCAGCATGAAAATGTAAGTGTTTATTACACCCCTGGTTATACATTAGACAATAGTAATACAGTAACACACACTAAGAATACCTCAGAATGTCAAAAAAACAGTCATCCAAAATATGAAATTGTACCTTATTACCATTTACGTCTCTTTTTCCAGCACAACACTTTCAACAAAAAGTGCAAACGGTGTTCCCAGGTGTCAGTACTAAGACCTCTTTTCAGTTCAAAGAAAGTACTCGATACTATTACCCTGGAGTATAGTATAGTTCTGACATTTGTGCCTTGTACACCAACCAAAAAAGACAGCTACGTACAGCGGGTGTACATCAGGTGTTAGTACTCGGCTCTTTTCGTGTTGAGCCCATGCTAGTATGCTGTATATTAGTGTGTTTGTGGGAGTATTTTTGTCGAATACGCTCACATGCAAACAGAGATCCATTCTTCCTGTGCTTCCGATTGTGTGTCGAATTCCTACTGAAACGGTGACGGTGAATTCCTCCGTCTTTCCTCAGTGTCCCGGAGGAACCTTCACCCCCAACATGAAGTCCACCAAGGATTACCCCGACGAGGTCATCAACTTTATGCGTAACCACCCCACCATGTACAACTCGGTGTACCCCGTCCACAAGCGCCCTCTGGTGGTCAGGACCAACGTGGACTACGAGTTCACCACCATCGCTGTTGACCAGGTCACTGCGGCCGATGGAAGCTACGAGGTCCTCTTCCTGGGTACAGGTACGTCTGCTCCGGGAACCAGCCGGGCCCTTTTTCAGCCCTACTGTTCCCATCCCTCCATCCTGTTCTCTCGGCGAAACGCACGTACCAAAGAATGCAACCTTCCAATCACATGGTACCTTGTTTCATTCGTGCGTGCGACCTCGGCCTTACCTTCGCCGCATGCTGAAAGACGAGTAGTGCATGAAGAGCTGTTAAAACAGGCAGCGACAAAAGGTGGGATTTAAGCGGGAGAGGAGTGTAAATGCTTGAATGCGACGCGGATAAAAGCGAGAGGAAAGAAAGGGAGAGAGAGAAAGACAGAAAGACCTATTCGAAGGCCTTCATCAAGAGGGGATCAGCATGATCTGACCTCGGAGCAGCCGCGGTTTCGGTTTGCGGTTTTACAAGGCACTCGGCTCCACGGAGACAAAAGAAACATGGCTAAAAGGGAAGATAATATCGACTAAAAAGGGATCTTAGAGGGAGCTTACCTTAAGGGTCATGACTCCCCAGCTAAATTAGTGTTTTGGATTACAGTGGAGTGGGACCGCGTGGAACTTAATAGCTTCCAGTTAACAATAAAGCCTCTTGCGCTTTTTCGAAGAGAGCTCCATAATCTCCATTTTGTTACATTTTAGTCAGCCGCGGTGCTGTAGTGTCGGCTTGCGCTGCCAAGCTCCGTGTCGGGTGCTTGGACCCCGAGTGATAAAGGATACCGAAAAAAAAATACGATTGCAGATCTGGGAAGAGTTCTGACCCGGCCGTAGTGAAGAAGTCACCGACGGAACCTGGTCCCAGATCAGTACTAGTGATGTTGAAAGGACTGTGGGGTCATGCGTGTGTGTTGCATGTGTAGTTTTTACCGTGTGTAACGGTTGTGATGATATTGTGTTACAGACAGAGGGACGGTGCAGAAGGTGATTGTTTTGCCCAGAGACGACCTGCAGATGGAAGAGCTCATCCTCGAGGAGGTGGAGGTGTTCAAGGTGAGCTTTTTTTTCCTTCTGTTCTAAAGCCTCTTGTTTTTCCTTTACTCATTCTCTCGTTTTCTTTCATCCTTCTTGGTTTTCTTTGTTGCTTCCTGCTTGTTCATTTCCTTTTTCTATCGACCTGTCGGTCTGTCTGTTTATCTTTTTCTTTCTTTCTTTTTCTGTCCCACACTAATGTTTAAATCGCACTCTATTCCTCTAAATATAATCTCTCTCCCGCTCTCTCAGGTCCCGACTCCTGTTACGACCATGAAGATCTCATCTAAAAGGGTAAGTCTAAGACCCCGCTCTCTCTCCCGTACGGGTCTTAAACCCTCGTGTTCCCATGTTTCAGAGGTAAAGTGTGGAGCGGGGAGCGGACCGAAACACATGCGGAACAGATTTATCTAAACCTCATGCTCTGGGCTTGCGCTCGATCTATCTTCTGTGCGAGATCATAACTCACAACCCCCTGTGGTGCGTTAGAGTAATGATACAGAGCCGCAGCACCGACACCACGCATTCATAAAACCGTGACGAGCGCGGCGTGTCCTCTGCATGCTCTTTTATCGTTGTTTAAAAAGAATTTAAAACTGGGGGAAAAAATTCCCCGGTTGATTTGAAGTTTGGCCCGGTTAGATTTTCAACAATAACAGTACTGTATTCTTCGTGAGCTCGTAGGACATGACGTCGTTAAGTCCTGTCCTGATGTCCCGACGTCGACGTCTCGTTTTTGTCGTTTACAGCAACAGCTGTACGTGGCGTCGGTGGTGGGCGTGACCCAGCTCGCGCTGCACAGATGTGACGTGTACGGCGAGGCGTGCGCCGACTGCTGCCTGGCCCGAGACCCGTACTGCGCCTGGGACGGCAAATCCTGCTCCCGCTACTCAGCGTCGCACAAGAGGTGAGCGACGACACACTAAATACTAAACACACACCATACAATAAGCACAATCGACACCTGATAGAGACTCGAATCACGGCCTGCGGGTCTATTAAGGCGTGTAGTTGACCCTCCAGGACACTGGAAATGTAAATAAGCCCAAATTTCAATCCAGAATAACTGCACAATGTCGCAAAGAGGAATTAAAGCTCATTTCCTAACCGCTATGAAGTTTGAATATCACCGAAGATCAGGGTATGAAACGTTTCCCTCATAATTAAACCTTCACACTCCTTTTAAACGCACTCCTTTCCTCGACTCCATCGTTACTGGAAAACAAAACACGGTAACTGCTGACTCATGCTAACCCGCTGTCACTTGGGACACGACATGTTGCTGACGTTTTTATTCGACTGGAGACCGAGTGATATAGAAATTTCTTTTCCGTACTGGCTGCCTTTCAGACGCAGTCGGAGACAGGACGTTAAGTACGGGAACCCGATACGGCAATGCCGCGGCTACAACTCCAACGGTGAGTCCCTGAGACGTCGCTCTCGCCGTCCTCAACGCTGTTCAGTGCTCGGAGAGATCACTACACGTATCAAAGCTGTTCACAAAACCGTTCATAAGTACGTATAGCTAAAGTGGTTTTGTGTGTGTGTGTGTGTGTGTGTGTGTGTGTGTGTGTGTGTGTGTAGTCAATAAGAACACTCTGGAGACGGTGCAGTACGGTGTGGAGAGCAGCAGCACTTTCCTGGAGTGTCAGGCCAGATCTCCACACGCCGCCATCAAATGGCACTTCCACAAAGACAACAGCGATCGGAGGAGAGAGGTATACACACACACACACACACACACACACACACACACACACACACTTGGAAAATAACCTGAAATGATTCATCTCTGCCTGTCTGTCTGACCGTCTCTCCGTGTCTCACTCTCTCAGGTTCGTTCAGACGGACGCGTGCTGAAGACGGATCAGGGTTTGCTGCTGCGATCTCTCCAGCCATCCGACTCGGGCGTGTACGTCTGCACGGCCACCGAGAAGAACTTCAAGCACACGCTGATGAAGCTGCAGCTGGTGGTGCTGTCGAGCCAGGCGGTGAACAGCGTGCTCCTGGAGAGCGGCTCTCGGCCTCAGACGAGCGCGTGGACGCCCAGCGCCGGACAGTACCGAGAGCTTCTCAGCATCCTGAGCCAGCCCGAGATGGGCCTCATCAACCAGTACTGCCACGACTACTGGCAGCTCGGGGACGCGCTCAGAGACAGCGGCAGCGTCAAACCCAGCGAACTCCACGAGCAGAAGAAACCACGCAACCGCCGGCATCATGGCGAAGAGCACGAGGACGAGGAGGAGACATGAGGACCTCCGTTACACTTTCAGAGACTCGATCGTGAGCGGGACGGGGACGGGGGGGGAACGGGGGGAGAAAAACCGCGACGCTTCCGAACTTTTTGCCAGAACGAACAGATGTTATAACGCGTAAAGAATATCATACACAGTATTTATTGTAGGTTGTAAATAGTATAATTCTGTGGATTTCTTTGTACTTAAATAGAAAAAAGAAAAAGAAAAGAATGCTCTTTGTGTATAGGGCGGATATTATTGTTATATCATTTTTATTGTCGTTAACGAGGAACAAAAAAATCTATCGGGCATTGACGGGCGCTTTCATCTCGACTCGAGTGTTTGGACTTCGTAAAAAAAACAAAAAAACAAAACAAAAAAAAAAACAAAAACAAAGAGGCGGGACTGTGCTGTCTGCAGGAACGTTAGAAGAGACTTTATTTCCGACAGACAGACAAAAGGGGAAGACGTCGTTCCCAAGCCCGGTGCATTCTGGGCCGGCTCATCAGCACATCATTCATACAGTCTTCCCTTATTTCTGAGCATCTCTCACATATATATAAATATATCTATAAATATGCACATAATGCTCTACATGATTGCACAAAACGTTCAGGTGGCATACGAACTGAATCCGAAGAAAAGACGAGACGAGGAGCAGGAGTGATGATGATGATGAGCAGCACAAGAGACTCCAGCCTGGACTTTGAGATAATGGTTGAAAATGTGCATTAGGTTTGTTCAGCTCCCGGTTTAAATATATAGCGATTAGTAAAGATGTTTTGAAACCACTGCAGACGGACTCTGGGGAGCTTCACCTCTCACGTCGACCACTTTTGTAAAGAAGAAAAGCACAACGCGACTCGTTCCGCCACACGACGGTGAAGCGCGCGTCATTACAGATCTTTAGCGGTCTGGGATTATACACGGGGAAGCTGTGGAAACACGATGCGGAAAATAGCTACTTTACCACACGTTGTTATGTTACCGTATTTTCCCGACTGCGTTAGCGCAATTCCGACGTGTCCATTTGTCACTGTTATTACAGTAGGCTTTATACTCCAGAATTTACGGTAATAGCTTGGTGCAAAAAAACAGTCGGCTTATTTCAGAACACAAACGAGATCCATGCCGGAATTGTTCGGAGTGCGCTAGAGGTCGAGCGATCGTGGAGTTTAGTGATACTGCTGACTGAGTTGGGCCTGCTGATAACCGATTACTCGACCAGTAGTTCAAATGAAATCATAACACGCAAAGTAGCTGAAGTTTATTACAAAAATAAACAGTACTGAGTGTACTGTACGTTTTTTTAAAAATGAAATAAATATATAAATAGTAATATATATTAACTATTAATAAATATCCAGACTGAACCGAAAAGTAGCGCTCCAAATACCTAATAAAAACAGAGACGTCCAAGATGAACCAAAAAACACTTTGAATAACACGACAAAATTTGTCAGCGATGGTTTTTATTTCGCCTCTAGAGGCCGCTCTCGTGCTGTAGACCCAACCAGCCAAAAGGTGAGGATTTTTACAGATAATTAATAGTTCCAGCAATCCGTTATCAGTGCCAATTAATCACCAAAAACTGATCAATCGGTCGACCTCTAGAGTGCACTATTGTACATTAAAAAAAAATTATCAAATATTAGTATTAAAGGTGCAGGGTGGCATTTTAAAAATCTTTTTTCCTTAATCTATAATAACTATACGTTTTTAAGGGTACCTGGAAGAACTGCGATTATTGCAGTGCAGTAAAACTTCACAGCTTCTTTATTTCAGGCTTCTGTGTCGACGATTTCCGGCCCGTAAACGAGTTCCACGAAGGCGAAACTGTGCTGGGTTTTTTTTCCGAAAAATTCATGGGCAGCTAATGGGGCAAATGTGTTGTCAGAGGAAGGGGCGGAGTCTGTTGTGTGGAGGCTAAGACTTGACATTGTAATAATACCCAGTGGTAGTTCACCTTTCAGGCAGTAGAGGGCTCTAAAAATTACAAACCGCCCCTTTAAACCTCGCCACAGCGGTTTATAACGGTTTCTGGGCGAAGATGGATTTCTGGGCAGATATTTTACAGTAAAGACTGCACCAAAGCTCAGGAAATTAGCTGAATTTCGGGAACATTAACAGGATTAAAAACTAGACACAAAGTGTCAGGACAAACACCGAAAATAAAGATGCGATTTACGCAACAAGGCAGCAGAATTGAACGGTCACGTTTTGTCCGGAAAATACGGTACTCATCAGGACGTTCGATTTCCCTGCGTGCATGACTCGTGTGTTTGTAATTCTGAACACGAAAAAATTGCCGTTATTTTTTATTTTATTTGATACATTTTCGGCAAACCAGGAAACGGAAGAAATCACACGAGAGCAAGGATGCACTCATTGTTCTCTCCTGAGGAAATACCACATCTGTATCTTTCCTTCATCTCACAGCAGGAGGAAAAACGCTTGTACGATTTATTGGTCTTGTCTTCTCTCATCATCACTTTTTAAATCTAAATGCACAGGTGATGTTATTGTAATGATTCATGTAAATGACCCCCCCCCCCCCCCCCCCCCTTCTTGTTGGTGTTGCTGACTAATAAATTAAAGCTCTATATTTTATAGTAATCCAATGTTTACTTTATTTTTCACTGAGATTCTTAAGTACATGCAGCTACGAGACGGATGAGTAATTAACAGACTGGTAACTGTGACTCAGCATTTTTGCTATGCGATAGCGCACTGTAGCTCCACTGAAAGGGTTAACCATTTGTTTAGTGAAACTGTGTATGTATATATATATATATATATATATATATATATATATATATATATTTAAACAGACTTGTTAAAATGTCATTTTCTCATTCGTATCATGATGTATACCAGTATGGCACAAGATTAACAGTAATCCTGCCATACGGTTACAGTATACAGTCGCCCTTTAACCTGGAACCATCTGAAAGCATCTGATTTAAGGCTAGCATTAGCCTTATCTGAGCCCAGGAAATTTGAGATCAGATAATTAACCCAGGAACTGAGCCCGGAAACTTTAGCAGAGGACTTTTGAGTCGAGGAACTTTAGCCGAAATATCAGACGCTAAGCTAAGCAGAACTTCCCGTAATAGTTTACTTTATCCCGAGAACTTCAAATCAAGTGGATTCAAGTAGTTTTAATTTACATTTAGATATATATATTTTTTAAGTTAATGCCATAAAAACTCAGCACCTTTTGAGCTGGTACTTTGAGTCTAGGAACTTTAGCCCGAAGATCAGACTCACATTTTTTTAACTTTAGCCCGAGAACTTTGTGTCCAGAAACCTTGAGCTGGGAAATTTATCCCAAAACCCAGGAGCTTTGATTCCAAGAACTTTAACCCAAATATCAAACTCTAAGCACTGGAATGTTTACTCAGGAGCTTCAGACCATAAAAGCTCAGGAAGTTCAGCCTTGGAATTTTAGCTCAGGAACTTTAGCCATAGAATATTGAGTCCCGGAACTTTAGCTCAAAGACCAGGGACCTCATGTCCAGGAACCTTATCCCAGGAACATTAAATCCAGGGAGTAAAAGCCCCCAAAACTTTAGACCAAAAAAACCCAGGTACATTTAGAGCAGCAACTTACACCCAGTAATTTAAGACTAGGAACTAAAGGCCAGGAACTCTGAACTCAGAAACCTTGAGCCCACATACCTAAGCCCGCAATTTGAACAAAACATAGTTAAGACCAACCTGGAACTTTGAGCCCCGGGAACTCCAGCATTTTCAACACAGAAACTCAAAACATTACAAGTCGAGCTATTCAAACAGCAGTGTTTTCCCTGCTGACTGTTACTATGGAAACCGCAAAGCTACCAGGAACCCTGAAGCCAAGTTCAAGCATCAAAACTGGCCCACACTCGGGCTTTTCAGAATTTATTCTGAGTAGATGTTGAGCACTGTAGTGATCCAAACAGCTACTTTTCAGAGACGCGGTGATGCATCAGAGGAAACCCACGTCATGTCTCCTCGCTACAAAACACCTTTGTGCCTTTTAGAAGAGACTCCATTCTTTCATTATCTGATCTGATCTGACGCATGGGTCTCATTCTGGAGCCACACTCTGACCTAACCATTTTACCCAGAATGCCAGTCTGTCCATGAAGGAACGCTACCGGTTGTTAGCCCACTCAGGACGCTTATCTCTGCGAGCCATCGATTTCTCCGACAGGCCGCCATTCTCCAGTCACGCCTCCAGTCTTTATCTGGAAGAGACGCTCATTGTGAAGTCTTCTTCTGTTCTTGTGTCGTGGTGCCGTTTGCGTGTTCCTTCATTCAGACCATCCGGCTCTCCTGTTGGAGGAAAAGCTCCACGACATCGACCCAGGAAAGGTGAGAGTTCTCAGGTGCTAAATATGTTACCCAGGTTACTGTAAACGCTGCTGGTTTGTCTTTATCGTCATGTCAGATCTCACATAGTGACTCGCCTACAATGGAGCGATAAGCGGGGCGTGATCAGACCAAAATCAGACCAGAGGGGTTCAGAGAATGAGGTCGAGTTGGCGTCTGGTCAAGCCGCATCATGACCTGCGGAGGCACGGGACCTTCATGTGAAAGGTCATGATCGGACGATGACGTCTTCTGAGAGCTGGTGATTGGATATACAGACTTGAATGTAAAGTTTCATGGCGGTGAGTCATTTTCAAAACCACAGAGTGTAACGTGCTGTATAAACCACTAGAGGGCAGTCTTTACCAAACATTTAATCGCACTATTCACACGCTTGCTTCAATCTGAGACAGCAGTAAGTGTTTTTATTTCTGAAATTCATTTCTGTTCCTCTGATTATACAGCACTGTTTTATTATGGTGGGTTTACGCCACTGGTCACATGACCAAAGATGTTTACGTCATACACCTGAAAGAAAAATGTGCATTATAAGGTACTTTATTGATATTTTGATCAAACTCATGATTCACTGTACAGGCGACTGAACTCATTTCTAAATGGTTCATACTTTAAGAGTAAGAAAAATTCAAATTATACAAGGTTCAAATGTAAAAAATGTTAGTTTAAAAAAAAAAAAAAAAGATAATAAATTTGTCAACTAAGATCAACTGAATCAAATTGTTGGCAATTAAAAAAAAAGATTTTCAGTGACTTTTCAGTGATTTTAACAAAATTTCGTGTAATTTGATCATTTGATATATTCTCTATTTATAAATTTATATATATATATATATTTACAATTCTATTTGACATTAGTCAGGCTTCAGTGCTGCTGCTACTACTGCTAATGCTATTATTATTATTATTATTATTATTATTATTATTATTATTATTATCCCCATGACTTGTGCCCATTGTGCCCATGCATATTCTCATAAATAAATAACAACAGAAACAAACAAACAAACAAACAAATAAATAAACACACTGTTGCTTTATAAGTGTTTTTAATCTTTTATTCAAAAAGTATTTTGAGGATTATTATAAGATATATAAATATTATTATTTTATACTTGATATAATAAGTGTCTCAAGTTTTACCACCGTGTTTGGACGGTGCGAGTGTTAGAGGGAAACGACTCATCCTTCAGTCGCATCGTTCCTCCTGAATAATAAAACACCACATTCATTCAGTCAATACGTACGACTGATTATCGACACGTGGACCTCCCGGGATATAAAGTGTCAGTAAACAGTAAATAGTAGCCGTTTGTAATGTCGTCACTGACGTGTGTAAGACTGCAAGCGTCACCACCATCAACCCAGAAATAAACAGCTGCAGGGAACACACACACACACACACACACATTTACACAGTGAGCTGTGAAGGTGATGAAACTATGCTGAGTCTCTGCGTGAGAGCTTTTATTCATTTAAAACAGATTATCTTCTACATATGCACACACACACACACACACACACACACACACACACACACACACACACACATATTAGAGCAGTGTCAATTAAACAAGCAGAGCTTCAAATTCAATTCGATTTGATCTGTGTGGCGCTTTTAACAGTGGACGTTGTCTCAAAGCAGCTTTACAGAAACATATAAACTCAGGATGGAGATTTTAAGTGTGTGAAATTATCCCTGTTGAGGGAGCCGGTGGCGACGGTGGCGAGGGAAAAACTCCCTGAGATGATACGAGGAAGAAACCTTGAGAGGAAGCGGACTCAGAAGGGAACCCGTCCTCATCTGGGTCACATCGGATAGTGTGAGAGTAAAAGAAAGTTCATTGTGGTGTTTATATGAAGTCTGTGTGTTGAACTAGTCCACTGTTCACTAAAGGAGACCTGAGTGTAAAACCGCATGTGGTAATCGCAGTCCCAAGGCCATCGCAGCAACCGTAACCACAGCAACCACAGCGAGAACGTCCATGTGGAATTGAGGTCCGAAACCATTTCCATGGTACTTCAAGCGGCACCGTCCTCAGCGATCTCCAGGCTGAACCGCTTGGGGTCGTCCTCAGCGGCAGAACGTAGCCTCCAGTCGATGAGAGCCTCGTTTCCTCATGTAAGACGTGTAAGAAGAATCTTTTGGGAATCTTCACCGTAATTCTAACAATAATGATCATAATGATGATGATTCATACACAGTGAAGATGCTCAGGAGCAAAGCGGATCATCGTCTCGTCTGTTTATTTATTTTTTCGTTCTCTCTTGCTTGCAGATATTTCGAATCTGACCTTCTCTAATCTGATCTTCTCCGGCGTTTTGTTTTGGTGTTTCTCTTCCTGTTTCATTATCCTGATTTTATTACTGCTCCTGCATCCTGAGTCATCCATGCATCCATGAAATTAACACACCTGTGCAGGGATGAACGCAGGATGAAGAACAGCCAGATCACCAGTACACGGTTTAGACCTGACACTCTTCATGCAGATCTTTCTAAATCCCTTCGCGCGGTCAGATTTGTGTTTGCTACACTATATGTCTACGATGTCGTCTTCTGCACGTGTCTCAAATAGAAGGAAAGTACTAGCATTTTAATGTGAGAGAGGAGAACATCGCATCTGGGAGATTTCATGCCGGTTCCACTGAAAGACGTCGTACCTCCTTCCGAATCGACCAATGGGGGGCAAATATGAAAGAATCGTGTACTGCTTTATCTGCTTTTCCTCTTCGCTACACAAGCGCTATCCATCACGATTAGTTTTCCCAATATTGTATACGTCCCTCTCCTTCAGCCCCAACTTTTCATCTTTTATCCGTGTCCTCTGAACGGTCTGTTCTCCCACCAGCTCCTAATCCCACACGTCTCCCTGTGCTACTGCGCTAACTACCCGGCTAACGTTAAGCTAGCTAGATAAAACAGCAGCGGTGTGGTCAAAGGTCATTTCACGGAGGGATGAGGAAATATACACCAAATAAAAATCGACATGAATGTGAATGACGTCGGAAATAAGAACAGACTGATCAGTTCCGCGTACCCCTGAGCTCACAGTCTAGCTAGCTGCCTAGTTTAAATTTCGAAATGAGGAAAATGCACGATCCTGATTGGCTAATCCCGTTTCTCCAGTTAGTCGCCAATAAAACGTCGACGTGATAAGCGGCGAGTTTTGTTTGACGTCCGTTAAATACTGTGGAATCGCACTAATGACTCCGTCCAACATCCGTATATTATTTATTATATCATGACACAAAACAATGCCATTTTAAACATCTATAGTGATCCGTGTGGCGTTAAAACACCTACGGATAAGCATCCGGAGCCGCTGTCTATAACATCACAGCTCGTCTATAAGATTTCCGTCGGGTCACTAGCACTGAGACGAACCTACAGCGAGAGCTCTGACCGTCACAGGGTTGTCGGGGCAACTCACAGCAACATCATTTTATTATTATTATTATTTATTACATTTTTTTTTTTTAAATATTAGGCACTGCAGCTTTAAAATATTAAGTTTCTTTAAGGCTGCGTCCCTTTGTACTACAGGAGACTGTTTACTGTACTGTGGTCCATGTAGCACTCCAGACACCGCGGACTATCCTTAGTTTATTTTTGTTTTTTAAATGGATTTTTTTTAAAAATCGTGAAGGCTCGAATCGTGTCGTCTCAGTGAGGAAGTTAGGAAATAACAATAATACAAATCCACACAACCTTGACTCCTTTTATACTTTATTAATTTTTTATTTTTTTAGTATTATTGTGGTTATTTTTAATTTCTTACCATCAAATGGATAAAATTGAGAAGAATGCAGAGGATGAAGATGAGAGAGAGAGAGAGAGAGAGAGAGAGAGAATGAGCTCCAGGTGAGCAGAGCTCGCACACCCATGAACAACCACAGTATCGACTGCAACAAGAAAAAAAAAAAATCAACAACTCAACAACCCGACGCACGATGACGTGAATGTTCTGCGTTTAAAAAAAAAAATAAAATAAATCATTGCTTTGAATCGTATTAACACAGTATTTGATCGCGGTCTAAGTGTGTACATGTATTCTGTCAGAATGATTTAACCCAACACGTAACGTAGAAAGTTTTACTCGAACCCTCCTGGTTATCGCTTTCAAATCAAATCAAATCAAATAAAAACAGAAACAAGAAGAATTGATTAGTTTGATAGAATCTCATATAATGCACAACAACAGGAAAGATACATGAAGACAAATAAATGTAAAAAAAAAAAAACAATAAACAAACACAGCAGAGAGATATATATATAAATATGTATATGTGTATATACACACACACACACACACACACACACACACACACACACACACACATAGTTCCCTTTTTGTGTAGAAATGGATGTAAAATACATGAAAACCAGATTTCAGCACAAACACACACTTTCTGGATGAAATCCATGAATACAGCCTTCACAAAACACAACCTTTGAAGCCTCTTCCATCGATTTTGCTACGTTTCTGTTCAGCTGGCCGCTGTGCTAGCCCGAAAAGGACCTGGGTGCTTGTACTGTACGTGGCGAACTGATTTAGCCTGATTTAGCCTTCAGATCGGGGATAAAACAAATCTACCACGTAATTTCAAACCTGCCGAAGAAACACTTCGCTCGTGAACATGCTAGGTTAACCGTCTTTAGCCTCATTAGCACGGAACTACAGCGGTTAGAGCTTGGGACGTGTTTGAAGTTGCTTGAGAGGTAGAATATATTTTATGGCGATTCTTTGATTGATTTGAGCGTTGTGTTTTTAAAATTAATTAGCAGGCGGTTTTAGTCAATCGGATCAGTTTAGTTCCTATTTAAAACTTAAGTATGCGACTAAATTAGCGTCTAAGGATCCTAACAAAATAATTAATAAACTGGCTGTGCGTAATCTGTTGTAGGAAATGGTTGCTCAGAAGTGGCTGTTAGCATCGACTGCAGTTACTTCCTGTTTCTAAGTTAGCTAGCTAACTATACGACCTAGCACAAGCGCCAAGGCCCTTAACATTCCCTAAAGCGACGACACGGGAAGTTCGGCTGACGGATACGCAATTTTAAGCCACGTTCCAGAACCGTTTTCAGCTCGCCCTCACCGAGCTGTGTCAAAACGAGCGCGAACGTGTAGCGGCATTAGCACGGACGCACTCGATTTCCACGGCGGTAGCTAAAGAGTTCTTCGGCCACACGAATCCGTTTCCTGTGTACGGTACATCCGGTAGCTATATTAGCTAGCTAGCTCCCTGGCATGCTAAAGAAAACTAGCAAGATAACAGAATATATGAGTGAACTAGCAGGATAAAGGTCCGTCCACTGTTAGGTCGGCTACATAGTAATTAGTCTGAGCACAGCATCGGATGTTAGCTTGTATTTCTTGACACTTTATTGCTTCTTTTCACGTTTCCTGTTGGAACTTTATTGTGAGGAATTCTACAGAAAATCTACAGTGTCGAGGCTACACTGCATTCACGCTAGCAAGCGACAAAACAGCGAGGCGACCGGTCGTTGTTTACGTGCGTGCAACGTGTAACGTGTGGCAGTCCAGTTGAGATTTTGAAAAGAAATTCTATGCAAATTAGGTACGACGCTGTAAAGACGCGACAAATCCAAACTGTCGGCTAGAACGATTCCTCGGACCGGTCCTATGGCGCTCTGATGTTTCTTCGGTTTTTCTGTTTGACACGACAAAATGGAAGCAGATCACAAGTCTTATTGCAAGCTTTCGTTAAATGTCGATAAACATTTAAACACGAAGAGAGAAAAAAAAGTGCGTAAGGAAGTAGCAGAGCCAGTCTGTGGCTCCGGTGAGTGTACGTCGCTAGCGCTTATCGGCCAACGAAGCCGAGAACATAACGTAAATCAAACCACTAAGAGTCACGCGGATTAGTGAGTCATTTCATTTGTGTTTACCTAGTTTAATAGCTATATATAGGCTACTACAGCTTCTGTAGGCCACGCCCACAAACGACTATAGTAGCGCCTACAAGAGACACGAGTGCCACTTGTCATTAGCTAGTCTTAACGTAGCTTTTGGCTCTAATGGGTGGTCTGACATACTTCGTAAACATAATACCGTAACGTAACATAAACGTAACGACGTGTCACGGTTGACGAGGGCTCGCTAAAACAGTACTGGAACGCAGCCACGGTGAACCTCCCGGTATTCCGACACTAACACGAGCACATTTAGGCCGTCCGAACAGCGCAAGAGCGAACAGCAGGAACACGCGTCACAGTATCGCAGTAGGTCGACTATTGCTCTGGTTTATGCTGGACATACTCTCACTCCTGTCACGTTACCACACACACACACACACACACACACGTCCGTCTCCCCGGTCACACCGGCTGAACCGGAGCAGGACACGGAGTCCGTGAGTTTTCCCGTGTACTTCATGCTAAAATGCATGGAAATGTCCAAATAAATACGGAAAATATATTAAACACGTGTTCAAATAAGTCGAACGGATTATACCGTACAATGGATTAATAAATATATTTGTAGGTTATAGTGTTTTAATACAGAACTTATGCACACATATAAAGAATGTTATTTTGTGTCCTTTAAACGAACGATGAAAATGTGATTTCTTTTTTAAACAATTCTTCCATATATTATATACGTGTTAGAATTTCGGCGCGTAGACAGTAAAGGAATTACAAACCGAGCACGTCCTAAGCGTGGGTTGAGAGATTAAATGAATAGTTTTAAATAAATAAATAAATAAATAAATAAATTTCCCCAACATAGTTGCTCAGCCAAGACATTCTTGGAGCTACTGGCTACGACGCTGATGTTGCTAACAAGTAATATATCACTTATCTCCGAATCCAAAACTTCTTCAGTAGGTTCAATCTATAAACGTGGACCTCGGCGTGAGGACCTCACCGTGTAGATGAACCCTGGAACGATATTTGGGCGGCCATCTTGGACAACCCGAATATTTTTTTTTTTAGAATTTTTCCTAAATGCTATTTGATATCAACACCAAACCCCACTCAGGCTCCGCCTCTCAAAGTGGAACGTGGAGCTACTAACTTACAAAATAATTTCTTTAAAAGTGAGATTACGGAGCTTAATGACGTTTGAAGCGTAAAAAAAAAACAAAAACATTTCCACTATCTTAGCTTCGTAGCTAAAAAAAAAAAAAAAAAAAAAGCAAGCATAAGCCACCGAACATGTCTTGTCTGAAACGTTCGGTGAAAGTTTTCTTATAGTAAATATTTAACGCAGCTGCGTGTCTGACATCGCACTCGGTTTAACGAACATAGACTTCCGACTTCTGACATTCTTCGAATGCATAGTAGCTAAAACACCGAACACGTTACGTTTAACCAACAAACAGAATAGCGTTCTTAGCGGAGCCTGGCTTAACGCGACCTAGCCGAAACAAATTAACCACGGATGTGTAGCTCTCGTGTGGCGTTTAATATGTAGAAAATGTCATTTACAAAAAATAAATAAATGAATAAAATCACTTTCTATGCATACAATGCCATGACGTCCGATTTGTGAATGCCGTTTTTTATCGTTTGCCGAGCTACCATGCGGATCTAAAGCTAGCTGTGCATTTTGTTCCCACTGCATACTTCAAACCCTTTAACTATCAAACGAACTGCAGCCTAGACAGCTAAAGTGTAGCATGTAGCACGTTGTCCGTATGAATCTCCTGTTATTTAATGTGTAAATATTTAAATATGTAAATAGGACGTATAGAAATGGCGGAACCAGGAGGGACAAAACTCTCCGTGTAAGGCCGATAGTCAGACATCTTTGTCGACGCACAGGTTGGCAGGACTTGTATGAAATAAACGGTAGTTGTAAAACGCATGCTGTTTTTGGCTACGTCTCTATGGAGTTTGGTATTTACAGAAATCTTTACAAACGAGCCACGACGTGCTTTCCTGAGCACAGGAGCCAAGCTGTACCCAGAGGTGCCGACATCGCTGAAAACATGCGAGATAAACGTTTGACGGGATTGCTAGTTAATAATAAGCAGCTCCTCGATCATTTTCTTTAACTAACCAAAGAGACCACAGTTCTATCCACTTCCTTTCTACTGTACCACAAGACCGAGGCTCGTAAATTCAACTGAAGTATTCTGACCTCTACTCTAACAGAAGCGAATCCGTCCTTTCCCCTTCAGTGACTTTCGTTTGCATTTGGTCTAGCGTGAGAAAGTAGAAAAGCGGCGTTTTTTTAAAGAATTTTAACAAGGTATCGGCGGAGTCAGAAATTGTAAATACTACAGGTATCGTAACAACTAATACTAATGTTGGCACCTCTGAGTAGCGACAAATATTGTAAGGCGTACATCAAAGTTTGTTACTATACTAAAATAATCCCACGAAAGTTTCCCAATATTAGCAAAGTAATACCCTTTTCTGTTTATTTCTTTCTTTAGTTTTCTTAAATCTATATATGTATGACAATTAACGCGAAGCAAAGCCTCGTGTTTTTGTAGAGCGTGTGACAGTATGGCTTGTAGGATTAGCAAATACAGCTGTCGTAACAAGAAAAGACAGGGAAGCTCAGGAAAAGACATCGACAAGGTTCTGCAAGACGACGCTGGCACTGCTAATGTTACCGTGGGAGCGAAGCAGGCTCAGGGTGACCATGCTAGATGCTAATTTACAGAGCTGAGGGTTTGCTGCGAGAGATGTGGCTGGGTAGAGGGACAGACTTTAACCGTTCTGCTCGTCTCCGGTCGGTGTGGCGAAAGGCGGAGGAGCTGGAGATTCACCATTGCACCGTGATGAAGAAGCTTCTGCGTTTGGTGCCTCCAGACCAGCAGGGGGCTCTGTGCCTGCGGGGGACGTGGAGGCCTGAGCTGGAGCCTGGGGATTTTCCTGTGCTCCTCCTGCAGGGTTTGCGGCTCCCTCGCTGGGCTGAGCTGCAGCGGCAGTTTGGTGGTGCTCCGGAGCTCTCAGCCTCTTCATGATGGTCGTGACTCGTACAGCTTTCTGAAGAAGAGCGATCCAAGCAAAGAGGAAGAAAGTTTCAACGTTTACGGTGAGAGGATTGATCTTTTTATGTTGGATGATAGATCTCAAGTTTCCCGCTACGTATAATCGTAACACAACGTTTTATTCCTTTTATACAAACGATCATTATTTCCATCTACACCAGTGCTCACCAACCCTGTTCCAGCAGACCTACCTGCAGGTTTCCTCTCCAACCGAAATCTAACACACCCATTTTAGGTGAACAAAGACTTCCTAAGGAAATGATTAGATGGTAAGGTGGGCACCTTGATGGTTGGAGCTAAAGTCTTCAGGAAGGTAAAGCTCCAGGAACAGGGCTGGTGACCGCTGAGCTACAGCATTAGCAAGTCATTAGCTAAAAGTAAACAATATCACAGTATCGCATCCCAAACTGCAAAAACGACGTCCAATCAGATCGTCCCTTCTCGCCGTATTCCTCAGTGAAAGCAAAAACGATCCACTCCTCGGACGTGCAATAATAAAAGATGACGAACAAACAAAACAAGTCCGTGACTTGAAGAAAGTCGATCGTAATACAAATTGAGCATGAATAATTACCTTCCACTTGGCTCGTGCGAAATTCTTCTCCATCTGTGCGCACACGTTTTCCTTGATGTTTTTATCTGAGGCAGCGTTTCCGGATATCCTACAGAACACAAAGCAAATTCAGATACGGAGGAGAAAACTTTCAATCGTATTAATTACCCGCAATAAAATGCGACAGCACACGCCTCGGCGAAACATGCTGCAGAGACCACGGCTAGGGGAAAATGAAAAAAGATCGAAACATCAGTACCATTCATGGTTGATGGCTTCCTGCGCTGTGAGTCTCTGATCCTGGTCGACCTCCATGAGACGCGCGACTAAACTTTTAGCTGCAAGCAGATGAGATGTTGCACGTTGCTTTAACTAACGGCAGTACAAATGTAAAATAAATAAATAAATTTGAACGTAAAGTAGTTTTTCCTCGGTCTTCGTAAATCACCTGAGTCAGAGATTTCGTCCCAGTACGGCGAATCAAACTCGTAATCTCCTGCCAGAATCTTGCGGAACAGGTTCTTGTCGTGGTTTTCGTAATCGTCATCGTCGGCTTCGTCGTAGAACGGAGGGTTCCCAGAAAGCCTGCAGTGAGAAAATGAAAGGTGGCTATTATCCGGTCCGGACGGGATTTCGTGGATAGTTCCGGCTAAAAATGCTTGCTTTTTTTCCCCTACGGCTTTTTTCAAAACTTGCAGAGATTTCGTGCTTATTTCGCGTAAAAACGACTTGAATCTGCGAAATCGCAGTCGCACGGAATTGTCTTTCACACGTGGTGCTGTTTGCTGGTAAACGAGATTTTTTTAGCTGTACTCGTGATGACGTCACATGGCGCGCCTCGGCCCGAATCTGCAGAAAATCTGCGGTCGTTTTTGAAAAATCGCACACTCCTCCGAATATCGCCGAGTTTGCTCGATTCTGCATTCATTCTGCGATCGCGAAATCCCGGAGGGACCGATTAAATAGGGAAAACGTTTCCAGATTATGTTCCGTTCGCGGTATTTTCACGTCCGTTTTGAGCCTCCACCCGCCCTTTTCCCTCCTCGACATTCCTTATATGGTTAAAGCTTCCTGTTCTTGTTGATTCTCTTCAGTGATTGGTTCTCTCTGCTTCTCATTTCCATATTAAGCCCTTTGGTTTCTACTCAGTACGCATAAAGATCTGCAACTCTGGTCTAGTCTCTTGCAGTGCTTTTCTGATTCCTTCTTTCTTATGTTCTCCTGTTTGTTTGGGTTTTTTTTTTTTGTGCATTTCCTCCTACTGAGTGTTTTTGCCAAGTTTTCTTGGCCTGGTATCCGATCGTTACTGGAATTAACCAAATAAGCACTTCTCGAGTATGCACGAGTGTGGATTTGCGATTAGATACTCACAGTATGTACATGATCACTCCAAGAGCCCAGCAGTCCACGGGTCGGCCATATCTCTGTCTCCCAACAACTTCTGGAGCTAAACGAGGCACAAAAAAAGGCACCAGGTAACTCCAACCTTCTCAGTCGAGCAGGATTCCTACGCTCCAGTCCCGCAAAGAGATCTGGGTAATTATCTGATGGACACGTGAACAGTCCCAGTAAGCCTGCGGCCCTCGGGACTGGAGCTGAGAAACGCCATCAAACAATGGATCGAAACTCTTAATAGATACCAGTTGGTGTTCTCTCGATGTAAATCTATAGAGTATACCACTAGTAGTGTCCGATCAAAACCTATTCAAATCTAAACACTCTTAGAAAAGCCGGACCTTCAAGCATTCTTTAAGGGTTAAATGAATATTCTTTCTGATATGGAAACACTGAAACGTCCCCCAGAGGGACCTAAGAAGCCTTAACGGTTGTACGTTTTCTACGAGTGTACTTTCATGACACGTTCAAAGCATCGTACCTAGGTACTCTGGAGTCCCACATGGTTCTTTAATGAGCCCGTTCTCAAGCTTGGCCAGGTGGAAATCGCTGATAACTATTTTGGAGTGCTTCAGGCGGTTGTAATACACCAGATTCTCCAACTGAAACAAGAACCCAGTGTTATTAAAATAAACCAAATGAAGTTTGGTTTTCAAATCATAAAACGTATGATGACAATTCATGTTTGTCACTTTTGTACGTTAAAATCTACCAGTTGCAAATGTTTCACCCACGTGACCACCAGGGGGAACAGTGCCGTGTACCTTCAGGTTGCGATGGACGATATTGAGGGAGTGCAGGTACGCCACAGCCTCCAACACCTGCCGAATCACGTTGCTGGTGTCTTTCTCAGAGTAGTATCCTTGGTCCAGGATCCAGTCAAACACCTCTCTACCTGTAGCACTGAAACGCAGTCAGAAACAAGAAACATCCACGTTGTCATCCGCGATGGACTCCTGAGCAGGAAGGTGTAGCTTTTCCTACAGTCCTACAGTTATAAATCCCTTCTAATTTTCACATTCTAACTCTAGCGTGCATTCCTTTGCTTTTAGCATTAGCAAGGACACGGCGTTGAACACGACGCGGCAAAACTGAGGCCCGGAATCGGGGCCACGGTTATTAAGCCGGCCTTGCGTTTCTAGATCATGCAATAAGGATTACCTTCAACACTTGATCAGTGAGGTGAGGGATAACATTCAGGAAATATAGTGGCCAGGCAGGAAAAAAAACACACCCTTGAAGTAGTTTTGCTGCAGAAATCTAACAAATGCAAATCCGAACCCAAACAGATAGAAAGAACATGGCGGCAGTGTCTCGTTAGATGAGCGTTGTTGAGAAAGCGAGAGAGAGAGAGAGATGTCGGTACAGTGTTTCTATCTGACATATCCTCAGGCTATATGTGCTCAGGTTCCTGGTGATCTGCCTCAGCGCTGCAGGCTCAGCTGGAGAAAAGGAGAGCAGCATCTTACAGTTGGCAGGAACAGGGATTAATGTGGAAATACATCCTCATGATGGAACGCTTTCTACCTTCGCGTAGCAAGCGCTCATTTGCATACCCATGAGTCCGTGTGGCTGTATGCTATTCTAGTGTTTATGAGCATAAGTGTTTGCTGTTATACGTTCATGGCTTGTCCATCGCTTTGTGTATGTTTTGTTTTACCATCCAGTGCAAGTCCGTTGGGTTTTGATGGCTTTGTTTCCCACTGTTTTTTTTATGATATAAAACATAACTGCTAAGAAATACGCCGTCAAAACCCAATCCTTATCCGGCGGAAACGAGCCTCGCTTCTTTTCCGTTGCTATTAGGTATGTAAAATTTTGCTGACACAAGAAGAAACATAAAGATATCAACACTGGCGTCTGCTTTCCTTTTGATCGAGCATTGCTTGGAGAGTGACAGGCAATTTGAAAAACTTTCAAATGTATCCGTCCCCATGAGAGGACATGGGGTTTTATTGAGGGGACATGAGAGGACATGGGGTTTGTTGAGGGGAACTGAGAGGACATGGGGTTTGGAGAGGGCACATGAGAGGACATGGGGTTTGTTGAGGGGACATGAGAGGACATGGGGTTTGTTGAGGGGACCTGAGAGGACATGGGGTTTGTTGACGGGACCTGAGAGAACATGGGGTTTGTTGAGGGGACCTGAGAGGACATGGGGTTTGGAGAGGGCACATGAGAGGACATGGGGTTTGTTGAGGGGACATGAGAGGACATGGGGTTTGTTGAGGGGACCTGAGAGGACATGGGGTTTGTTGAGGGGACCTGAGAGGACATGGGGTTTGTTGACGGGACCTGAGAGAACATGGGGTTTGTTGACGGGACCTGAGAGAACATGGGGTTTGTTGAGGGGACCTGAGAGGACATGGGGTTTGTTGAGGGGACCTGAGAGGACATGGGGTTTGGAGAGGGCACATGAGAGGACATGGGGTTTGTTGAGGGGACATGACAGGACATGGGGTTTGTTGAGGGGACCTGAGAGGACATGGGGTTTGTTGAGGGGACCTGAGAGGACATGGGGTTTGTTGACGGGACCTGAGAGAACATGGGGTTTGTTGAGGGGACATGAGAGGACATGGGGTTTGTTGAGGGGACATGAGAGGACATGGGGTTTGTTGAGGGGACCTGAGAGGACATGGGGTTTGGAGAGGGGACCAGAGAGGACATGGGGTTTGTTGAGGGGACATGAGGGGACATGGGGTTTGTTGAGGGGACCTGAGAGGACATGGGGTTTGTTGAGGGGACCTGAGAGGACATGGGGTTTGGAGAGGGGACCAGAGAGGACATGGGGTTTGTTGAGGGGACATGAGGGGACATGGGGTTTGTTGAGGGGACCTGAGAGGACATGGGGTTTGGAGAGGGGACCAGAGAGGACATGGGGTTTGTTGAGGGGACATGAGGGGACATGGGGTTTGTTGAGGGGACCTGAGAGGACATGGGGTTTGTTGACGGGACCAGAGAGGACATGGGGTTTGTTGAGGGGACATGAGAGGACGTGGGGTTTGTTGGTCACTGAATTCAGGAAAAAAATAATCCCGTTAAAGGTATAAACCATTTGCGTAGGGATTAACCTCAAACCTAACATGTTTTGCAGGTGCATGTTGATGCCGAAGTTGTCCTCTATTAGACTGATATGAAGCAAATCTGTTGTGTTAATGTAGAACTTTCCATGCACGACTTACAGCTCCAAGAAGAGGAAATATTCTTTTCTTGTCTCATAGACGTCCACCAGCTGGAGAATGTTAGGATGCTTCACCCTGAAATGAAAACATGAAACCCGGCAAATGAGACAAAAAGGAGAGGCATTACTGCAGAAAGGGAAAGTATCTATCTATCTATCTATCTATCTATCTATCTATCTATCTATTTATTTCTATTTTCATAAGTAGCTGTTGTGTGTTTTAGGGGATAAAGCAAATAGACAGCTGGTGTATGGCAGATTAAGATGATTTACTGCTGTTGGGACTCAAATGGATTTGAAAAAACAGGACTGACAGCCTATGTGTCTGTCAGTCACAGTGAAGGAGGTGTGGCCTCTGTATCTGTCAGTCACAGTGAAGGAGGTGTGGCCTCTGTATCTGTCAATCACAGTGAAGGAGGTGTGGCCTCTGTATCTGTCAGTCACAGTGAAGGAGGTGTGGCCTCTGTATCTGTCAGTCACAGTGAAGGAGGTGTGGCCTCTGAATCTGTCAGTCACAGTGAAGGAGGTGTGGCCTCTGTATGTCAGTCACAGTGAAGGAGGTGTGGCCTCTGTATCTGTCAGTCCCAGTGAAGGAGGTGTGGCCTCTGTATCTGTCAGTCACAGTGAAGGAGGTGTGGCCTCTGTATCTGTCAGTCACAGTGAAGGAGGTGTGTCTTATGTATCTGTCAGTCACAGTGAAGTAGGTGTGGCCTCTCTATCTGTCAGTCACAGTGAAGGAGGTGTGGCTTATGTATCTGTCATTCACAGTAAAGGAGGTGTGGCCTTTATATCTGTCAGTCCCAGTGAAGGAGGTGTGGCCTCTGTATCTGTCAGTCACAGTAAAGGAGGTGTGGCTTATGTATCTATCAGTCACAGTGAAGGAGGTGTGGCCTCTGTATCTGTCAGTCCCAGTGAAGGAGGTGTGACTTATGTATCTGTCAGTCACAGTAAAGGAGGTGTGGCCTTTATATCTGTCTGTCCCAGTGAAGGAGGTGTGGCCTCTGTATCTGTCAGTCACAGTAAAGGAGGTGTGGCTTATGTATCTGTCAGTCACAGTGAAGGAGGTGTGGCCTCTGTATCTGTCAGTCCCAGTGAAGGAGGTGTGGCTTCTGTTAATGTCACTCCCAGCGAAATGGGTGAGGAATTTTCTGTCTCAATCCCAGTGACAGAGGTGTGACCTTCAACTCCTTTCTATTACCATTAAACTGTTTATAGTTGAACTGAACCGAATTGTATTCCGTCATATCGCATCGTAACAGCTCTGATCATATTGTCGGAGAAACAGAGACACTCCCACCTAGATGCTTTCTAACTCTTCTCATCATTATGGAATTAGTGTATAAATATAATGTCGTTCAGTAAAAGCAGTGTTAAGTCTTCTGCCAACCCTGTTGTTTATTTCATAATGCTTTGCTGCAGATGCTCATTAATGTGCTATTATTAATCCCGAAGAGTAAAGCTTTTAGGAGATTGCAAATGATGCTACACAAATCACGCATTACAGAGCAGGGGGACCGGCTATGAAGAAACTCAGCCTGGCAGTTTGTAGTGCGATGACGTCATTGTGCTTCTTCACAGAAATAGTTTGAGAACATCTGCCTCATCTCCTCTTTTCTCGCCACTCTATCTAGTCGAAACTGCTGCATCGGCACGAAAGCATCTCGAGAAAGCACCTCAGACTCTCACTGCCTTTCCATAAAGCTGTCCAACAAATGTCATTGTAAATTTCTTCTTCAGGAATATAAATGCTCTTTAAAAATCATAATAAAACCCTCTCTCGAGGTGCTCTCCGAACTCACATCTTCAGAATGAAAATCTCATTCTTGGCAGCCTTGCGCACTTTCCTCCCGTCCTTCTTCATGAACTTTTTGCAGGTGTACATTTTCGATGTCGTCTTGTCCTTGGCTCGGAAGATCTCGCAGAACTCTTCCCTTTGAAAAGAGCAAACAAAAGAACACTGAAGGGAAAATGGTAATAAGTGGATCTTTGTTGAGTTTGGACGTTTGTGATGGCACAGCAGGTTTCTTGTATCTTACAGCCTCAGTATAATGGTTCTACGTATAAAGCATAAGGAACTTGCTTTACAGTGGAACCTTTGCATTTTGCTGTAAGATTTTTTTTGGCACTTTTGCAAACAAAACAAAAACAAGCTTCCATTTGGGAATGTTCTTCCGTTTGTTCCAATTGGATAAACCTTCAATGTTCTCTCTAGGTCTCTTTAACAGATGGTTTCCCAAGGAGAATCCCCTCTAAATAAAAAGGTAAAACACGTTAATTGTCTGAAGAGTTCTAGAGGAACTCAGGTTTTCTCATAGTGCACTTTCGATGGTGTCTTTTACATCGTGTGTAATCTGGCATTTGGGAACCTAAATGCGAACTAAAATGGAGTAGTGCACTTTATTTAAGAAAAAAGCAAATGGGCACAACAGTGACACAGATTTGTACTCGCAATCTACCCACAATGTCATAGCCAGCAACAACAACAACAAAAATTCAGCCCTAGTGTCTGAATGGGAGGGATTGCGTTACTCTCTCCTGTCAATCAGAGCAACGCTAGCCAATCATGGGCATGTGTGATTTAATGCGTGCATATAAAGAGAGTTAGCGATTTTCTCCAAGCAGCTTTCTGTGTTGTACAGGAAGCACATGCTGACCTTCACTCTCCATGATTGGGAGCTGTTGAGAGAGATGGCTGGGGGGCGGGAATTGGGAAATGACCAAATTGGGAGTAAAATGGAGTAAATGTTCAAAGTGAAAAATCGAAGATAACTGAGTCACTAGTATGTAATGGACACATCACATACTAATCCTCTACGGCCAACATGATATTTACATCTTTATCCTTTCCGCATGTCCCTGCCTTTACGAATATAATCATATCTCCATGGGTTTTCACTTGGGCGATATAATGGGTTCAGTGGTGCTTACGATTTCACAATCTGCCCCAGGTCATATCTGTCGGTGATATCCGTGGGACTGTTGTAGTCCTTCTTCTCTCCGAGCGTTAAACAGCCAAACGGCATGGCCCTCCTGGGGAGAGAAGAGAGAAAGACACACGCGTAAAGAGTATAATTGAGAGGTTCATGAAGAAATACTGGACGTAGTAGGACACGGAGAAGAAAGGTGGAGAAAAAGAAAAGACATCCCTCTTCTATTCGAATGTAAATTCAGGACCGGCCGCATTCGAGACAAACTCGACTCTAATATCACACGCGGACCCTGAATAAATCAATCAACCAATCAAATACAAATGATTTCTACCACAATACCCATCACCGTGCGCGATATCAGACACTCGGCTCGTCTCCAGGCCCGTCCGATCCCATCGGGGGAAATCGACGCTGTGCCTGAATAGCGTGACGAGTCACAGCTTCCAAATTCAGCAGCCAGAGAAATAGCATGCGGTACCGTGGGACTTGAACCCGCCAGCGAAATTAATTTACTTCAAAACGCCCAGAGCTGGGCACGGCGATGGTGCAAGCGTGTCTCGCGGAGAAAGACTGACTCGGGACTCGGGGGAGAGGAAGGACAATCATGAATTCCTGAAATGCATGCTGAAAGGAACTGCACTTTTCAAAACCCAAAAGAATGACGAAATAGCCAAAAGGGGGGGGAAAAGGGACACTGCAAATGCAACATGTAGGACATTTCAAACGAGAAAAACTAAAAAAAAACCAAAAAAAAAAACAACAACTGTTAAGAACTCCTTGACAAGACATGAGGACAAAACCTTGACGCAAAAGAGTCAGAAGGTGTCGATTAATTTTCTATAACGGGTTTATATTAACGCGCTCGGTCTGATATGTACGTTATTGTTTCTATAGCAACAGCTCGTTCACAGGGACTTGTACGGCGGCGCGACATAAACGCATTAAAAGAACACGTGTAACGCTCGACGATTTCTCTAAGGAGACGTTCATGATTCATTAATGGAGACGTTAAGCGTTAAGCAGACGTCTTCGGGACAGAGTTGTTTACGCTTCTTTGCGGTTTCTCGGGAACGTGACAATCTGCTCTTACAGACGTTCCGCGGCATTATATATAAGTATAGATGGGTAGAAAAGTAAGGTGCGTTGCTGTTTGATCGATGAATAAAAATGAACTGTTGGCAAATTGTGATATAAGACAGTTTTTCGCCACTTTGGGCCACGCTGTTGTAGGAAAATAATCAGCTTCGGGGTGAACGCGGTGACTTTTCTATAACAGCGTGACACAGATTCCTCACGTCTATCTCGTAATCCTCTGCAGTGACAAGGACGATGCTTGTAAAGAACCTCAGGATGGTTGGCTTTGATAGTGATGGCACTATACAGTAGTGTGTGTGTGTGATAGGGGTATCGGGTGTATAATGGACTGTCTGGCACACGCTCAGCTGCATAACTACGTTATTATCATCTCACGCTGACCCCGAGGCCTCTGAATCCCCAGGAGGACAAGAGAAACGGCGATCGATGTTGCAGGATTTGCAGATAAGCTTCAGAAAAAAAAAGAGATGAAGAGAGCGAGAGAGAGAAGCTTAAAGGCACTAGAAGACCGTTTCTGTCTCCGGCCCGAGCCCTCGCCGCTGACAAATTGAAGTTTCCCTCCAGATCAATGAGCTTGCGCGTCATGTAAAAAAGCATGGGCTGAGATAAAAGCGTGTTTGGCCAGACAAAAAAAAAAAAAACAATCGATCTGCGTAGTTAAAATGGTCAATTTTTCTCTCCACTCGGATAAATGAATTTAAAAAATAACTACTTAGACAGTTCTGTAATAAATGGGGTTTTAAATGACCGCCATGGCTCTGTAGGTCCTCCTTTCTCCCGGTCCAGAACGAAGGAACGCTTTTTTTCTTCTTTCCTCCCTAACAGCATCCTTCTCCGTTTCCTTATCCTCCTGATCATCACCATATTCAAACCGGCCGCGACCGGCCTTCAGACACGCACGCAAGAACTCAACCTTTTCTTTCTGTATTCTTCACGTTTGACGCCTGAATATTAAAACCGTCGTCCGGAATGAGACACGATATGACCTGCTGTTCTATTTATTTTACTTTTGCTTGGCATTAACCCGGCGTTCACGCTGGCGAGCGTGTCGCAAGATCCCGACGGAAGAGCGGCATGTGAGACGTGAAGGCATGACTGCGCAACGAAGAGACAGGGGGACAAATTGTCCATGAAGTGACGAAGAGACAAATCTTGAAGCAATCGTATAACGCAGGCTGTCCTCTGTGGCCTGACACCTCGACTCACACGACTTTTATTTCCTGTCTGGGTCGTTTAATCGCGTTTTCCATTTAGAAATGTAAGAAAGGGGTGTGGTCTCTTTTTTACATTGGGTTTAACTGCAAAATAAAATTAATTGAGAGAGAGAGAGAGAGAGAGAGAGAGAGAGACGGGGTGTAACACCATGATCTCTATCTATGTCTGTTTAGACGTGTTTTTAAAAATCGAATTATGTCCAGGTCTGTGACTTTTAGTTGGTTCTGTGTCCTGAAACTGAGACCCTGACCACTAAGGTACTAAGGATGAATGAAAGACGAACGTTCACGTCATCGAACGTGGTCTTCGTTCGTCCCGCGAGCTTCGTGTCAGACCGCTCGCTTAAAAAAAAATACTCTCACTCGTGTCCTTCTTTTTTCTTTTCTTTTTTTGTTAATTTTTCTTTTCTTTTCTTTTTTTTTTTTTTTTAAAGAAGAGTGAATGGTTTCATTCATCAAAAAAAGAGAAAGAGACGGAGAGCGCCACAGAAAGAATGGAAGGTGCCAGAAAGGGGAAGAAAAAGCGAGTGAGAAACAGAAATGGAGAGACAGGCAGAGAGAAAAAGAAAATGCGAGAGAGAGAGAGAGAGAGAGAGAAAGATGTGATGTGCGTGACGGTACAAAAACATCCCGTCTCCTTATCGCCTCCTGAGCTAAAGAGTCAGAGAAGAGAACGAGAGGAAACCGATGCCGAACTTCCCGAGGGCTCTGTTAGGAACGGTCGCCTCTTCAGAGCTTCAGTGCTTTAGGATCTCAGTCCCAGCTGAGCAGAGCGACAGAATCAGAACTCAGACTGAAAGAGAAGAGAACTCGAGGCAGAACTTGGCTGAGAAAGAAATCCGATGAATTAAATCGGATCACCAGCCATCTGTATGTTCTGTGTAGAAAGCTGTTTGGTTTCGCTCCTGGTGACGGAGGACCCTTTACATGCGCTCAACCTCAAACCGAGCCCGAACCCAGTAGAGACTTACTGAGGGGGAAAGAATAAAATAAAAAAAAAAAATAAAAAAAAAAGATTTTCTTTAGTGTTGAATTTTGAATGATTTGGGATCGAACAGAGTCGTTTCTCCAATTGTTTTCGTGTGCAACAATTCCACCCAGTTCGTTGGAAGGGTGCCAAAACTTTTCCCCTATTGCATGCACGTGTACGGCGTGGCGTTTAGTGTCGAAATGATGAGCATGTTGAGAAATGAATCGGACCTATCGACTTTTACACTGTGATTCTGCTCATTGTGATGTGAACGATTCACCCTGTCCGGGTCATTTTCATTCATTCCGGATCGCGTGGTTTTGTTTTTCCGCGTGAAGGATTTTCATTCCCAGTGTTCCATCAGTCCGATTACGAGCGGCTCGTTTTCCTTCACGTGAGGCTGAGAGAAAGGAACGAGGTGAGGATGTAACAGTGCTGAGAGTGATGTGAGATGCAGAAAGCAGGGAGAGGAAGTTTTACAGCGCAAGTTATTATGCATTCTCTCTCTCTCTCTCTCTCTCTCGCTCTCTCTTTTTCTCTTCTCAGTCTCTCTTTCTCTGTCATTCTCTCTGTCTCTCTCTTTTTCTCTCTCCTGCCTTCTCCTCTCTCTCTCTTTCTCTCTCTCCTTCTCCTCTCTCTCTCTCTATTTTTCTCTCTCAGTCTCTCTTTGTCTGTCATTCTCTGTCTCTCTCTTTTTCTCTCTCCTGCCTTCTCCTCTCTCTCTCTCTCTCTTTCTCTCTCTCTTTCTCTCTGTCTTTCTCTCCTTCTCTCTCTCTCTCTCTCTCTCTCTATTTTTCTCTCTCAGTCTCTCTTTCTCTGTCATTCTCTGTCTCTCTCTTTTTCTCTCTCCTGCCTTCTCCTCTCTCTCTCTTTCTCTCTTTCTCTGTCTCTCTCTCCTTCTCCTCTCTCTCTCTCTCTCTCTTTCTCTCTGTCTCTCTCTCCTCCTCTCTCTCTCTCTCTCTCTCTCTCTCTCTCTCTATTTTTCTCTCTCAGTCTCTCTTTCTCTGTCATTCTCTCTGTCTCTCTCTTTTTCTCTCTCCTGCCTTCTCTCTCAGTCTCTCTCTCTCTCTCTCTCTCTCTCTCTCTTTCTTTCTCTCTCTCTCTCTCTCTCTCTCTCTCTCTCTCTCTCTCTCTCTCTCTCTCTCTCTGGGGTTCTCTGCTCTCACCCCCGCTGTCTGAGATTCTCTCCTGCAGCACTTCATTCCTCATCCTAATCAAAGTGCACACTCCTGACTCGTTATTGTGACTCTACCCCCTTTGCACACACACACACACACACACACACACACACACACACACACACACACACACACACACACAGTATCTTCAGGTACTTTGTGCAGGTTGTTAGTTGGACCCGTGACTTGTTCCATCGTCGTGTGTTCATGTGTAGCATGGCGTAGCCGCTGACGTGTCTCGCGTCTCTGGTCTGTTCTGTGTTCTCCTGTGTTCTGGCATTACTTTTTCTCTCGAACCTTGTTATTCTCCTCTCCGGCTGTCTCGGCTCGGCGGGTCTTAGAAGTTTAGCGCGCTCACCCTGCATCACCTAGGAGTTACATCATGGAGGCGCAACACTTCAGTGCGGAGTCCAGTAGATTTTCTCTCAACTCCATCTCACAGTCTCTTTCATCTCCTCTCTTATTTTCTCTCAGACGTTACGTAAAGACTCTGTGCCACAGCACCTCTGTGTAAACTCCCGGCCTGCCAGACTGCACTAATCACCCTGTGCCCATGTCACCGGGGCCCGGAAGATTCCGGCATGAAAGAGATATTATTGTGCAGCAGTTCCTCTCCAAACCAGCACCCTTATACATTCAACACAGACGATCCTCACACTCAGACCATGCTGAGCTGAATCCTGTGTTAGGAGTGTGTGTTAGGAGTGCGTTAGGAGCGCGTTAGGAGCGCATCTCTGTCTGCTTCTGGCAACCAAAGATTCGGTGTAGATTCAGGAATGTCCAAAAAGTTAGATTTCAATCCACTCAAAGTGTAAAAGTGCCTTAGAGAGTCGGACGACGCCTCCTTTACTGTCGCTCACAGATACAGAGGCCCCGCCTCCTTTATTCTCGTTTACAGATACAGAGGCCCCGCCTCCTTTACTCTCGCTTACAGATACAGAGGCCCCGCCTCCTTTACTCTCGCTTACCAATAGAGACCCCGCCTCCTTTACTCTTGCTTACAGATACAGAGGCCCCGCCTCCTTTATTCTCGTTTACACATACAGAGGCCCCGCCTCCTTTACTCTCGCTTACAGATACAAAGACCACGCCTCCTTTACTCTCGCTCACAGATACAGAGGCCACGCCTTCTTTATTCTCGCTTACAGATAGAGGCCCCGCCTCCTTTCCTGTCGCTCACAGATACGTGACACATATAAGCCCTGCCTCCTCCTTCCTCCTTCACAGACTCAGAAGCCACACCTCCTATTTCCAGAGCAGTTGATATTTGTGAAATTTTATTCATGTAAATAAGCTAGTTAAGTTTTTTTTTTTTTTTTATGTTACACGAATAAACATTGCAACGTATATAATACATTTACTTTTGTATCACACCTGATTAGTGAATGAATCCCTTTTCCGGGTTGAGTAAGTGATGTGCGTTAGCAAGCAGAGCGGCACATCTCCAACACAGAGAGCTGGTCCAGGGGTATTTAATAATACATAAGAACTACAGATGAGAGAGAGAGAGAGAGAGAGAGAGAGAGAGAGAGAGAGAGAGAGAGAGAGAGAGAGAGAGAATGTGAGTCTTCTCCATGCTGCAGAGACATTCTGCTGCAGCGATCTTTTTTGTGTGTGTTGCTTTCTATCCCTTTTCTCCTTTCATTAGCCATGAAACCGTATTAGCATGACTCCTCCAGAAGCGCTTTAAAGCAGATCTGCTGGAACAGGAAATAATGGGCGCAACCATAATCTGCATTCCCTTTGGTTTGGTTTGGAGTGTTGGGTATGTGTACACACACACACACACACACACACACACACACACACACACACACACACACACATACACACACACACAGAAAGTGAGCATAATGGAGGCTATTTTAAAAAGGCAATAAAAGAGTTTGGCATGGAAATGAAGTGTGTTAAGATTTTGCAGCACTTCATTTGTAAAAGTGCAAGAGGCATTGATCCTCTTGTTTCATTAGCTTAGCTTCACAAGGCGCGCACACACACACACACACACACACACACACACACACACACACACACACACACACAAACAAACAAACAAAAAACTACATCTTTGTATGAGAATGCAGCAGAAAATTCCTCTTCTGCTGTAACCTCATGGCAGAGGTACACTCTTACCCTCTTACACACTGATGGTACAACTCCATCATTGAATTCCGAGCAACTTATAATTGTCTGAAGATGCATCAGAAGATGTCTCTGCTCTTCATCACACTAGTGATCCGTTTAAAAAAAAAAACCGATCCCAGTCAACTGTGATAGGAATATGCTTCTGGTATTCTATAAACCCAGAGTTTAGCACAGAAACACTAGCGCTCTACACTAGAAACGGGAAGTCTGAACAGGAAATTACGCCGTTCTCGGGCTACAAAGTGGTACACAAGCACGGACGCCTCCATGACGGCATGCGTTCTGACGGCATCCATGACGGCATGCGTTCTGTTAGCAACAAGCTAGCCAGCGGACTGTAACGATGGGGAGTTTACGGTCCCTGTATGTTCAGCGTTATAGATTTAATCGACTAGTTTGTCTGTGCTGGTTGATCTGAAGTCAATTAATCCTACTGCTAAACTCATCTGAAGTGCAGAAATGATATTTTGTTTCCTGCTGATGGTCTGAGTGGCATGACGACATGGGTCGAAGACGTCTTCGGAGCTTCCCCGAGGACGAATTCCAAATCGGGCAGTCTTTTTCTTTCCGAGTTATGAGCTACAGTAGTATAGAAGGCCGCGTTAATTCCGGTCACTGCAGACGTGCCTACAACCGTTGTTGCCTAATCTCTTTTCAAATCGTGCAGGGATTGTGCTAAGCCGTGCTAAGGACGGTGCACAGCGTCATGGTGTTAGACTACACGACGTCGGTGCTTTCGCGACTCTCATCTCATCGTGTGCGTTTTGCCGCCTCAGCAATTGCGTGCAATAAAATCGCCGTCGAGATGAATTACCCGAAGCCGTGCAAGAGGATAACTAATGGCGGTGCCGGGCGTTAGCGTGGCCCGAGCGCTAATTGAAGGCCCTGTTAGACTGCTGACTCGGAGATGGAGCCGGGACGGCCGATTACTGACTGTAAATTCCATCAGGTGTCACGGGGAACGGGCATTGATATTGACTTCAAATCAGAAAGATGGATTTTATTTATTTCTGCAAGGATGCAGAGTTCTGAAATCTTCCTGAAACCACACACACACACACACACACGAGGAAGAAGAACTTCAATATACTGTCGTATCAGCTAGGAAATGCGTTCTGTCAGTCGGATTGAAATGCAGGACGTGCGAGTGCGATATTTTACAGCCGTCCGAGCGGAGCAGGGAGCGATAAATTTGTTGTTTTTTTTTCCGCGTGCATGTCATATTTTTTTATAGTCCTTTATATAACCACTTTATATAGAGTATAAAAATAGATCACAGCTTGGTCATCATGGACTCCGGCCAGGTCGTGGCATGAAAAATGGATTCGCTGTCAGCCAAGGTGTTAAAAGTGTGATGATTTTGAGATACCGCAGCCTCTTCTCCTCCGCCCACGCTGCACTGATGCCGTTCCTCATGTTCCGTACTGTCCATAAATCTATGGCTGCGGAACGCCGATCGTACACACGCTCTCGGGTCAGGAAAACTCCGGGGTCTCGTTAAAAACTCTGCAACAGAAAGCTCTGTAACGGTTCAGCTGGATTCTGATCGGACTCTATACCCTGTGGGCTTGAGAGATGACGTTGAGTTTGAGCTAATCAACTCTAAACGTGTGCTAGTAAATATTTGTGTCGACAACGAAGAGTTCACTACTTCTAGTGGAGGCTTGCAGTTCTGTATTTTTCTAGTTTTATGTGAGTGTTAAAGCACTAGCTAGCCTGGTCGAGTCCTGTTAGCTACGTATGTATACAGACAAGTGGAAATGTTTCCTCTGGGTAGCTGGGAAGCCGGTTTCCTCCCCCAGTCCAAAGACATGCATGGTAGGCTGATTGGCGTGTCTAAAGTGTCCGTAGTGTGTATGTGATTGTGCCCTGTGATGGATTAGCACCCTGTCCAGGGTGTACCCTGCCTTGTGCCCCATGCTCCCTGGGATAGGCTCCGTGACTCCTCAAAAGGAGTAAGTGGTAGAAGATGGATGGATAATTCATTAAGATTAAATTTCTTCTCAGTTTGGTAAAGTGGTTGATCTCACCCTTATCCTCTCTCTTTCTCCAGGCCTACTTCACTGCCTGCCCCCTCACTGGCCATTCCGCATCCTCAGACCACCCCACTCAGTGTGATCCCTCATTGGCTACTCCACCCCACTCAGCATGACCCCTCATTGGCCAAACTGCATTCTCAGATCTCCACTGACCACCCCCTTCAGTGTGCATCTGTTATCTGGCCCACAGCACCATCTGACTCACTGACTGCCCCACTCTCTCAGTGAGCCATCTTAGACCTGGGCTTTGATCCACCGACCTCTAACGCAAGAGTTGTCCCTTAACCAACCGAGCCACAGATCTCATACAAAAAAAAAAAGACCTTTTTGACTAACATTTCTCTTTTAGATTCAGATTTTTAATAGGAAATTTGACAAAAACCACATGATCCCACAACGTACATCACCACAGAGGATTACTCTAACCACTGTGCTATGGAGGAGGTAAGCGATGTTTGGCACGTTGGACGTTTGTCTTGTGCCAACACAAAAACTTTTCTCCTTTAGGGTCTGACTTTTAATTGGAACTTGAATAAGAGCAGATTTGAACCTATGATATCCACCACAAGAGAGCTTCACTCTAACCACCGTACTCTGGATGGGGTGTGTCGGTGGTGGCTTGTTGGGCTTTGGTTCGGCATCAGAAAACAAAATACTAAAACAAAAACTTCACAGAAGAACACCTTTTCTTTAAAAAAAAAAAAACCATTTCATTTCAGCTTGAGGTTATTAGTAGGAAACTGACTAAAAGCAGATTCGAACCTATGACATGCACCACCAAAGAGCGTTACTTTAATCACTGTGCTATGGAAGAGCGGCGCTGGCGCTGAAATGTTGGACTTTTGTCCTTCCTCAACCAAAAAACTAGAACAAAGACTTTCAGAAAGATTATGAGGACAAGTTGGTCTTTAACTTTGAGTTGGTTCTTTAACTTCAGCCCCTTCCCTGTAGTCTCAGCACAGTTTCAGTAACAGGAAGCTGCCGGTGAAGCCACACCCACACCAGTCCAAACCGAAACGATAGATCGAGTCTGCTGTATTAATGTGATTCTGCTGGGGACTTTTGGAATGTTCTCTGGAATGTTATTTTGGTTGCTTCTTCTTTTCTTCCCGAAACGACAGAATGCACGTTTCGAGACCTTACCGATTACGGATAATTATTAACACACCCTCACTGCCGTTCCCCTAACCATCACGATACACACAATTCCACTCTAGTGAAGATGTGAATGGAGTACAGAATAACTCGTAAGAGCAGCATTTACCCACAATGCATTTTAGTTTGACACAATTCTCTAATTTTATAATGTTGTTATCGGTAATGGTGAGTTTCAGGAGGAACGAAATGCTTTCGATCTTTCAGGAACATAATGTTATAGTGGATGTGTTAAACTTGGATAGAACATAATTTCTCCCCTCATTAGAAGGAAATTGAAGGGGTTGTGGGATGAAAACAAAGGGTGGGAGGAGAGCGGAACAAAGGAGAGGAAGTGTCATTCAAGACCCAAAAACACTCTCTTACAGCCCCACTCAGAGCTACTGTAGCCTGGAGACCTGGATGGGCTTTGATCCAACAATCTCCACAACCAGATACAAAACTCAAACAACTGAGCCACAGCTCTCATAACAGAACCTTCTCTTTTACATCCAGGTTATTAGTAGGAACTTGTCTTAAACCTGCACCAAACACCACCAGAAAGTAGCACTCTAACCACTACACTACTTCAGAACAGGCGCATTGGTATTTTGTCTTAAATATTTCCTTTACTCGTTTAAATCATTTGAGAAAGTGTAAGTTTACTTCAGCCTGTAGTTTCAGTCAGTAAGAGAAACTTCAGGTGAAGCAACACCATTCCAAACTATAGCCAAACCTCTTTTTTGGGTGTCTCCAAACCTCTCTAGCTGCTGGAATTTGGGAAATTTGGATGAAATTGTACATCCTGTTTGGTTGGTGTGTTGAAGTTTCATAAAAGCATCACAAAATGCTGGGATTTGAACTGACGACCTTCTAATCAATAGGCTAACGTCTTAACCGCCACGCTAGCACCACCACGACGTGTCGGTGTCCATCCATCAATTTTATGTACTTATCCTACACAGGGTTGAAGGCGAGCCTATGCACGGGAATTCAGGGTACACGTGAGGGGACATCCTGGATGGGGTGCCAATTTTGGAAACGCCAATCATGCCACAACACATATCTTTGGACTCTCGTGCAAGCAAACTGTATAATTCAAACCCCTAATCTGGGGCTACATCTCAAAGATTTAAAAAAAAATCAACAAAAATACAGCTACGTAACCAATTGCACTGGGATTCTCCAAGATCGTAGGGCCTTCTTTTCATTTCCCATAAACCCCTTGGACTACGCCCATGATGTCACCTCTGATCGGACGCCACTCACAAGTTTAGCCAATCCAATGCTACAACATGAACATATCTCACTTCTCAGCTACACCCCCCCCCCCACACACACACACACACACACCATAACACTGAAACGTTCCATACTCTTACAGAAAATGCCACCAGAGGCTTCAATTCAAAACTTCGAACTTCACTTCAGTTTGAAAGTGGACACAACTGCCATACCGGACAAACGCTGAAGCAGTTCGACCAAACGTATGATATGGGATACATCTTTCTGGATATTTCTGTAGAACAGGGTCTCAAATCAAACGCGCTGTTTCGTATTTAGGAAATGAAGCATAGCCTCATTCATTCTCCAAGCCATTTTCCAAGGCATCGGTGGAAGTAATTTGAGAAGAAAATCAATAGCGTAACCAATTAATGGCCGCTCTAAAGATCCTTCCTAGCTAACTGCTCACCAATCGCAGACGGTAATATGCTCCGGTAATATCGTATCTCAGAGCTCACGGAGCCGAAAAGGCCGATTATTAGAAGAACATGACATCCATTAAGATACGTTCAAAAAAGTGTCGTATTGAGTAATAGGATGTGTGGTGATGGATGTACAGAGGCTGTGAAAATCTAGAAGTTGGAGAAGGAGTGTGAGTCAGAGGTCGGCAGGCCTGCTGTGGAGGCGTCTACCTGCTCTTTTGCTGTTTCCAGAGGGCTTCGAGCTGCTTTATTTACTGCCAGAACGAAGGTGTACGATGACCTGCAGCTCAGAACACCTGCACAGACGTCACGTTCACTTCGCTTACACAAGTCCAGGACAAACCCCCCGCCTCGCAAATTCCTGTAGGAGATTGTTCTACATGAAACAGATAATTGTTCTACACGAGCACGACAATTTATATGAAACCGATAAGCCATGAGAGGGCGTGTCTTACAGTGTAATTTATCATTGCTAAGGGTGTTCTTAGGGGCGGGGGAACACGCTGGACTGGGTGCCAACCCATCGAAGGGCACAATCACACACCCATTCACACACATCTGGAAATGTCAGTTAAACTACAGCACACGTCTTTGGACTGGGGAGGACACCGGAGTACCCGGAGGAAACCCAGAGTTTTCTCCGACTAAGATGAGATTAAAATGCCCAGACTTTTAGTCAACTAAACCTTGATTAAAAAAAAAAAAAAAAAAAAAAAAAAACTAGGATAAGCTTGACTAAACACGATTAAAAACTATCAAGGACATTTTATACAGAACTAAGACTAAATAACAAAATTGTTATATATTTAACTATATATTCTCGCCATAGCACACTGTAACCATAACAACATGACACGCCCACTGTAATCGCAATAATGAAAAAAATCGGGGTGCGGTGCTGCTGTACAGAAACGTCGTGAGAATCGTCATCACATATCGCCTAGCTCAGCGTGACGGACAAAGACCGGCGTGTTCCGTGGGCAGGACAAAGGAACCAAGTGTAGCGAGGTTTTTAACATCGGTTTCGTTCGGAATCAGATTTCCGAACTGAAGCTGTCTGCTTTATAATAACATCTTCCCCACAGCCATAACGTTTTTATTTACCGAAACAGCTTCTACGCGGAAGGAAATGGATTGCAGGCGGTGTAATTTAATCCAGAGTAAAACCGGACAAACTGTCAGAGCTAGAAATTCTTTCGAGTCATTAATGTCTTGTGAATGGATTCAGCTAGCCTGCAGACACGATTAGACAAAAAGCACAGCAGCAGTTACTTACGTTCAAATCAATGGCTCCAGCTGTGTGATAAACACCGACTTCTTTCGGTCTTAAAGAGGAATCAATCTTCCCGTTGGTAATTATTGGGCTGAACTGCCGTGCCCTATGGGTAGTGATGAATTATCTCTATTGGACCTGCCGGTGGAAGCGAGCGCTCCTCAGATCCGAACCTGGAGGCTCGTGCTTGTGTAATGAAGGCTTTAACCGAAAAGGAATTGTACAGCGCAGGAAGCCACGGTCCTGTAGAGTTCCACTACTGGATGTAGTTTACACACACGTAGGACGTACAAACTTCATAGCCGGTGATGGATCGCGATGGATCCTGCTCTCGCGTCCTTTTAAACCTGGGCGTATTTTAATAATAAACCGATTTTTTTTTAGACAGAGTGGAAAACATGGCAGAGCGTGAACTCCTCTGTCCTGAACATGTCATAGAACCTAAAGTTACAGCTTCACTTCTGACTGTTACAAAGCGCCGACACCGGAGACTCCTTCCTTAGACGGTTTATAAACGTCTCCGCACAGAAAACTTCACCGTTTTTCAGGGTTAAATAACAATTTGTCGCGAGCATCGCTCGGCTGTAAACGGCCGTTCCCTCGGCAGTCCCTCTGTTTTTCCATCTCTCGTAGTTTATAAGACTGGAACAGGAAAAAAATAATAAACTCATCATGTTTATCACGGCCATTATTTCACTAAATATCCCCTGATATGGCAGGTTTGTTTTATTTTTATTACCTAGTTCGAATTTCATTCCAGAAAAAAACACACACACACACACACACACACACACAAAAAAAAATCTTCTGACGCTCTCCTTAACTTCCCGAAGTAAACCAGGCCGGATCTGTAAAGTGCTCAGTTTATGGATGGCGTACAAGATCCGGGAGCTGCTGTAATTAGATTGGACGTAGCTTCCAAACACATTAGTCCGCGCCGAGGCGGCCAAAGTCGTAAATTTTCACAAGACTTGAAATATATCCTTGGCCCATGGTGCCACTGCGGTGCCAACAGAAAAGAAGCAAGCCAAAGCGCTCGCTCATCTCGGCAGTCCCCTTCAAAAGCCACCATCCTTTTAACCTTCAGATATCAAAGCTTAAGCAGCGCTAATTAATTAGACTTTTGACAAGAGTTCGGAAATTTCCGGATAAAGGTTTTCTTTTTGATGCTCGGTCTTATCTAACCATCAGCGAACATCATAACTTCAAACAGGGACGAAGTCAAACTGAAATAAGTAAACTCTAACGCTGTGATAACATTCTCATTTATATATAGATATAGATATATATATATATTAAGAGGGTCTGAAGTATAATTTCATGACTTTTGCGCTGAAGTTGCTCTACATGTTGAGTTAGAAAAGAGTAGGGATGTGAATTTTGGAGAAAGCAAGTGCGTACCGTACGCAGTCGCAACCAGGAACCGATCGCAATATTTAACGCAACAATGACAGCTCGGACTTGCAAACGTTATCACAATTTCACTGTGCTGTTACGATCAATATTTTGGAATACACCTCACACTGGCTTCTAGTCTGAAGGTATTACTTTCATTCTCTCTTTGGGTTTCAGTTCCTGTCTGTTTTCACGTGAACGTTTTTAGATTTTGTCTCATCCGCAAAAAGAGACATCGTTACTCAGAGAAGAAAGGATCGCAGTAATTTATTTATTTTTTTTTTGGGGGGGGGGGGGGGGGGGGCAACAATAAACAAACCAAAACAGGACCTATTGTACTAAAGCGAGTCATTAAAATAGGCATGAATTCTCTGTAAAAGGAATTTCATATAACAGTCTGTACGGTACACACTGTATGCGTGATTGTGAAATAATGGGATTGCGTTCGTCACTCATATTTTTCTCCCTTTCCTTAAAGCACATCTATTATGGATTTGAAACGCGCCTAATTTTGTTTTAAAGGTCTCATACGATAGATTTACACGCATCCGAGTTTAAAAAAAATCAACACTCTAACGTGCTCAGAATTGAAACTCCAGCGTTACCGTTTTTCCCCCAGTGTCACAAACGACTCGTTCAATGATCCGATCTAAACTCCTCCTTTCAGAGAGCATACTCTGCTCCGATTGGTCAGATGTCCCGGTCTGTTGTGATTGGTCTACCGCTGTCAGCGTGCGTCGGAAAGGAAACGCCCACTACCGTAACGAGTTTCAGCTCCCGTCTGTCCGTGATCAGGCGATGAAGACCAGAGGCGGGGCTTTCTGTTACAAACCTACGTAGGTTAGACCAGGAAGTAAAGTGTGGAATCACTAACGAGTCGATTCAGCTGTTCAGAATCGATTCCTCCTTTTGGGAGTCGATAACTCCGTTTGTCCTGCGCTTTGATTTGTGAAACTTTGCAGACGTTTTACGTTCACAAACAGCTACGTGTATAACAGGGTGCGTGAAAGGTAATATTTGAAAAACACATAATAGGTGCGCTTTAATGAAGTCTGCTCTAATCTTAGTTTACGATCTTGGCAGATCGAAGCGGATCTATCCCGGGAACGCTCGGCATGTGGTGGGAATACACCGTGGATGAAATACCAGTCGTCCTCCCTCCTAAGGGCGGAAGGAAACCAGAGAAGCCCGAGGAAACCCACACAGACATAGGGAGCGCGAAGGATCGAACCCGGGACCCTGGAGCTGTGAGGTGGCAATGCTCCCTGTGAAATACAGCATGAAATCCCCACACACTACTGTATGTAAAGAGTGAGATACAACAATAAAGGTTCATCAGATCAAAGGTGTAAGATTGTAAAACTTATCACTGTGTTTAGCAAAAAAAAAGTTATCTTTTGGAAAATCGTCCTTACAGTGAAGCCGAGAGCTGGAATCAGGTGCGCTGGAGGTGGAAAACCGTTAAAGCCGGGTCTGTGGAGCTGATGTCCGAGTGAATGAGCATGAATCCCTGCTTGCGTAGGTCTAACAGCACCAGCTCTTTTCGCTAGCACTCGTGCCCTCTGGTGCACAAGATTAATAAGAGCCATAGCAGTTCCTCTGCTCTAAGAAACCCCAACACATTAAGCATCTGCGCTCCCGGTGTGTGTGTGTGTGTGTGTGTGTGAGAGAGAGAGAGAGAGAGAGAGGGGGAGAGAGAGAAGGCTCTTTAGAGCAAACATGACACTCTCTGGGCTTTCTGCTCTGGAGCTGTGTTCTGATTAATCAGTGTTATTGTGTCATTTCCTAGGACGGAAATGAGACAGAGTGAAACATAAAGTAAATAAGCAGAGAGACGGGGAGGGGAGCAGCATTAGAGTGGGTGAATGTGAGGAGAAAGAGAGCGAGAGAGCAAAAGAGAGAAATAAAAAGAGAAAGAGAGAGAGACAGAAATAGATAGAGAGGCATGAGTCACCAAGTGGACGGGGTCGAAGGGCAGCGAGGTGGGATGTGAAGAGCACTAAGTGAGAAAGGTGTGAAGCTGCTTCGGTAATAAAGGGGAACGCCCACGCTCCATCCTCTATGCTAAATCACTGAACCAGGCACCTCTTTGCGTGTGTGTGTGTGTGTGTGTGTGTGAACGCAAGCAGGACAGAAAGAGAACAGCTATTTACATCTGTGATGTACAGATGTACAGACATTCACCTCACCTCGGGTTAATCAAAAGATGGCGGTGGTGAAACCTGAGCTAGCTTTTCTCCGGGTTCCTGCGAATCACACCGAAGCACGACGTCAGCCATGTTCCTGGAAATATATCACCTCACGGGTTCTAAAGACGTTCCTGCAGCATCACAACGCACTGATCCCAACCATACTGCCTCCAAGATTAGTTCTAATCCCATGATTAGTGATCATGGGGTAGTGGAGAAAAGCTCAGGGGGGTATCAGTCACTCCATGCCGTCAAAAGGGTTCGACTATTATCTCAAAATTATACGGTAGGTCCATTCCAGATCTTCCATCATCTCTTTATTCCAGAATACCGTAGAGAAACTCAACACATCCTGGAGTCAGGATGCGTTCTGTTAGTCCCCGCGGTCCGGGGTTAAACGGCGCTCGGGTAAAGGGTTGGACAAAGCGCCAGGTGTGATCTCGAGGGCAGTTAAAGCGATACAGTTTGTCTCCCACCTCACCATTTTAGCAGAGGTGTGAATCTCGAGCTCTGCATTCTTCACATGCTAATCAGACCATCCTGCTTTAAGACCTGTTGTGTTTCTGGATTTTTTTTTTTTGTGTGCGTTGCCTTGGATACGGCCCTTCGCTGGTGCATTAGCTGTACAGTTCCAGTAACGCAGAGCGTGAGAATAAATCACATGCGCTTCTTCTTTTTTTTTCTTCCGGGCGGGCGGGGGGGTGTACGCCGTGTTATGCGTGGCTAAATTTAGGTGCCTCCTGCTCTTGCGATGGTCTCTAAGAATTTGTAAAGGGAAAAAACAGCATCTTTTTTTGTTTTTGTTTTTTTTGTTTGTTTGTTTTTTTATCTGGAACATTGGAAATAGTGCACGGAGAAGCACATGGATCTCACGCAGTGTGGGCAGAATGAAGGAATTAGAGCAGGCATTGTTGCATGAACTTACACACTCACACACACAGTTAATCGTACGCCTCAGCCATCTGCTCTATGTGTCGTAATAGATTCGCAGCGTTTTTAAATATTCGGCCACGTCAGACGGATTGATTGCATCGTCGGCTGGTTCTCTCAGGCGTACCGAATATCGTAATCGCATTAAAGCTTCAGTTATCGATGTCGAGGAAGGTGCGCGGTATCGTCCGGGCATGAAGTGAGGGAATCTCTGTCAGAAATAAAGCACCTTCGAGGACGTTCACAGCGAGCGGTGACCTGAGAAGACCTGGTCGGGTTCTGACGTGATTCTACTGCGTACTGAACAGAACTACGAGCTGAACTTCCACATATCTCCATATAGGTTCTAGCATTTTAGAACCTGGTGAAAAGGAAGAAAAGAGCTGTATTTAAAGGAGCCGGTGTCCGATTACAAACTGAATCCGTCGGGCTTGTGGCCTTTTTCCGCTACAGCACATAGATATCAAACAACCTGATCAAATCGTGACGTTCACTGGGAAAGGAAATCACACCGGCAAGGTTTTCGGCGTCTTTAGGTAGACTGTTTGTTCATTAAATCGGATCCTTACGCGAGACCTTTGCAGGAAGATCGTGAAATGGATTTATGTTACATTTACGTTACATTACATTTACAGTATTTGGCAGACACGCTTATCCAGAGCGACTTACATTTATCTCATTCATACATCTGAGCGATTGAGGGTTAAGGGCCTTGCTCAAGGGTCCAACGTTGGTAGCTTGGTGGTGCTGGGGTTTGAACTCATTTCCTTCTGAGCAGTAGACCAACACCTTAACCACTGAGCTACCACCGCCCATCACTGGGCTTCCACCGCCCATCACTGAGCTTCAACCGCCCATCACTGAGCTACCACCGGCCATCACTGAGCTACCACCGGCCATCACTGAGCTTCCACCGGCCATCACTGAGCTACCACCGGCCATCACTGGGCTACCACCGCCCATCACTGGGCTTCCACCGCCCATCACTGAGCTTCCACCGGCCATCACTGAGCTACCACCGCCCATCACTGGGCTACCACTGCCCATCACTGGGCTTCCACCGCCCATCACTGAGCTACCACCGGGCATCACTGGGCTTCCACCGCCCATCACTGGGCTACCACTGCCCATCACTGGGCTTCCACCAGCCATCACTGAGCTACCACCACCCATCACTGGGCTTCCACCGCCTGTGGTACTGCCGTGCCCCTGTTAAAGTATGTTTAAGTATATTTCCACGTGAATGCTTATGAGGAGAGTAACAATGTGCCGGTGTTCACTACATCGATACAGTATCGTATTAAAGTCACTACAAAATACCCCGCAACGCAGAATTTCTCCATGAAGATTTCTAAAACTGTGAGAAATAACGAGTGCTACATCCTCATTAGCGTACGGTCGTGCTGTTTCACCTACGCCTATGCGTATGACCGCAGTCCTGAGAGATTAAACCCTCGAGGTCGAAACCAGCATCACGGCGTATAAAAAGCGAGTGACTCAGACGTGGTGGAAGAGGACGGCTCCGGGCTGCATCGACTGGAGCGCGGGAGCTTTCAAGGCTGGTGATGCAAGTTTAATGAAAATAGATTTCTACCTGCCGGTTACCTGAGATTGAGAAAGATAAAGAGAGAGACTCTTCAGGTTCTGAATGATGATCTACTGCTGCGACTCGAATGAAATTAGATCTGTCGACAGGAATTCGAACCGTTTTAGGATAAGGAGGAACAATAGCTTGTGTAAATAAGAATCGATCCAGAAAGTAGACGAGAAAGGGAACGCCGGTCAGATGATCGGGTCTTAACAAATGGATTTACGACGACGACGACGACGACGACAACTGACGGTCCTGAGACACACACACCGAATGGTCCTGACGTCAGGTCATTACACATCACTTGGGCTGATATTTGTCACTGACATAAACCACACCGTCAGCAGTGATGGAGCTGGAGCACGTGAAATGCAATCGTACACAAGATGGATTATTTACTGTTTGACAAAACTCTGTTTAAGGAGGAACTGGAAGTAGGGACACTACGGAAGTAGGGACACTACGGAAGTAGGGACACTACGCACACATTCTTGAATTAAAGTACAAATTACACAAAAGGACACGCAACAGAACCGCGCTTTGAACAGGAAAAAAAAACAACAATTGCGTTTATCGTGTTTGGTATTCGGAGAAAATGCGGTATGAACCCTGTCGGCCGTGTGTGTGTGTGTGTGTGTGTGTGTGACACATGATGATGAGCATTAATGCACAGCTCACCACTAGCAGTTTGTCGATCCCTGACAGACATTACACTCGTACTGCTCGTCTGTGTTATTCTGGGAGGCTTTCGGACGGGAAGAGAAAGACGCACATGAGGTAACTTGTGCGAGACGAATGCCTTCTCCTAACAGACCGTGAAATGGAGAAACATCATACGGTCGAGAAGTAACGAGGGAAATAACAGACGAAACTGCAACAGATTGCATTATGAAGCCTGAGTCATGAGCCTCCGTGACTAGTAAAAAAAAAAAAACAACAACAAAACAAAACATTTTTAGATTTTTGTTCTACGGCTACAGACGGCTATGAACTAGAACCGTGCGTCAGGTTACTGCAGATTTGTTACAGACATCTCTCTTTCGCTCTCGTTCTGCTTTCCTGCTTCCTGCCAGCTAACCCACACAAAGCTTACAAACTTAAGCGGTGTTGCACCGAAGAGTCCACGTGTCTCGTCTGACTCGGGGCCTTCTCTCATAAGGAAATCCACTACTGCCGCTTAACGAGCTGTTAAGCGGCAGCGCTGCTGAGGCGTTATTAATTAAGATGTTATATGCTGCTGGTCGATAAGTCATTCAGGGTTAATAATGAACGCCGCAGCTGGTTTATTTTCAGGAATTACTCGTAAAGTTCCACCGTCGAGAGCTTGCCGGGACGACAGCGTGAGAACCCTGCTCCTCCAGCGAGGGCTTAATGACCGGACCTGGTGTCGCACCCCTGCGACGGGTGATGTAACGTGTTCAGGATTAAAACGCAAGACTCTATAAAACATCACTCCATATTCAACATGACCCGCACGTAGGGCCGGGACAATATAACACCGATACTGTGTTAAAACTAGGTCGCAGTACGCTTTTCTGAGGAATTGTGGGTATCGTGAGAGCTCTTAATACACATCCATTCGTTTTCCGTAATGCTTATCCTACACAGGGTTTTTTGGGGGGGGGCCTGGAGACTGTTCCCCGGAGGGGGGGGCACCCTCATCACATACCTACGTGCACACTATGGACAATTTAGAGATGTACGGGGGAGAACATGCAAGCTCTACACACACACACGGGGCGGAGGTGGGATTCAAACCCACAACCCCGGAGGTGCGAGGCAAATGCGTGCCCCGCCTACGCCACCGTGCCCCGCCTACGCCACCGTGCCCCGCCTCCTTTTAATAAATGTGTTTTTCTTAATCAGTATTACATGATCCTTTTCCACACTGCCATTTCTGTTTCATATATTTGAGTAGATCAAGTTAAACTGTCATCGAACTCACAGGATTATTTATTTATTTATTTATTTATTTACTTACTTACTTACTTACTGTGATTGGCTGATGTGCTAACGTGCTGTAAGCTACAATAACAGGATTGTGAAGGAAAATATATATATATATATCAGAATGCAACACATGAAAACGTAAAAATAAGCGCGCACACAAACGATACGTCAGGCTAACCGTCGTGTTTATGTGTCACATCGTAGGCTATATTAAAGGACAGGGTTTTTATTTAATATCTGTGTGTAACTCTTGAACGGTCGTCTTATGAGGCCCGAGACTAACTCTGGAAAAAAAGACAAAAGACGACCGTAGGACGGCGTGCGGTGTAGAGAACCGACTGCCGTGTACGCCGCAGCCGCAGCGACGCCGCATTACCGCGCCGGTTTGCGCAGGCAAGACGCAGGAGGTTAAAACCTTTGCTCTCTAGTGGCATTGCTTTAATTCTACAATCACGGCAGAACACACACAGCTGAGATCATAGCTTTTTTTTGTTTTTGTTGTTTTTTTTTGTTTTTTTTTTAAAAAACACCTTTTACCCGGACACATTCGTTTTCCTCGTCCTTTTCCATACTTCAGGTTATAACAAACGATTAAAAAAAAAAAAAAAAAAAAACACGTTCAATTTGAATAGAAAATACAGTGATTATGAAGGACGGGCAGGAATAAAATATGACGAGTGGTAAAGAGAGGATTCAGCAACATGAAGTCTGGGGAATTCAAATCATTTTAAAAATCCCTGAATTCATACCATCACCGATTCAGAGAAAGACACGAAAACGCCTGCAGTGGTGGCGTGCGTCAATGCGTAAGTGAAATATTAATAAATTTTTGATTTAAAATTCCCCTTCAAACCCGCTATGGAGCGAGGCTTTGAAGTCCCCTCTACGCTACCAGTGACCCTCTGAGTGGTCTCTCTCTCTCTCTCTCTCTCTCTCTCGCTCTCTCTCTCTCTGTCTCTCTCTCTCTCTCGCTCTCTCTCTCTCTCTCAAAGCTTCCTTCAGTCTGTTTTTATTTTCAGGCTGGAGCATATCTGCTGACAGTGTTATACAGGAATCAGTGTCACAGTAAGTGACAGATTGAACTCTTTCAGTCACTATGACAAGTGCCTGAGTGACGAGTCACGCCCGATATGAGGTGTAAATTGAGGCTTATCTCTACCTCTCTCTCTCTGAAGCTGGGCACTGCAGCTTTTTTTCCCAGCCCTTCTACGGCTCTCTATCTCTCTTTTGATCTCCCGTTCCCTCTCTCTTTCTCTCTCTTTTGCTCGACGTCCTTCAATCTATGTCTCATTTTCTGTAAAGCTCGTCTTTTCTTTCACTTGATCTTGAGAATCAATGGCACTGTAAGTCGCAGACTGAACTCTTTCAGTCACTCTGGCGCACGCCGCAGCCTTTCACAGCTCGGGTTTGTCAAGAACAGCCTTTGGCAGAACGAGTGGCGTGTCACGACTGATCCATGACATAAATTGAGGCTTATTGTCACCTCTTGTCCTGAAGCTATGCTCTGAGTGCCGCAGTCCTCTCTCTAAATCTCTCTCTCTCTCTCTCTCTCTCTCTCTCTCTACCACTCTCTCTATCTCTCTCTCTATCCCTCTATCTCTCTCTCTCTCTCTATCCCTCTATCTCTCTCTATCCCTCTCTCTCTCTCTATCCCTCTCTCTATCTCTATCTCTCTCTGTCTCTCTCTATATCTATCTCTCTCTCTGTCTCTCTATCTCTATCTATCTCTCTCCATCTCTCTCTATCCCTCTCTATATCTATCTCTCTCTCTCTGTGTCTCTCTGTCTGTCTCTCTCTATCTATCCATCTCTATATCTCTCTCTGTCTCTCTCTCTCTCTCTCTCTCTCTCTCTCTATCTATCTCTCTCTCTCTCTCTCCCTCTCTCTCTGTCTCTCTAACTACCTCTCTCTCTGTCTCTCTCTCTCTCTCTGTCTCTCTGTCTCTCTATCTATCTCTATCTCTGTCTCTCTATCGCTCTCTCTGTGTCTCTCTCTCTCTATCTCTCTCTCTGTCTCTCTAACTACCTCTCTCTCTGTCTCTCTCTCTATCTCTATCTCTCTCTCTCCATCTCTCTGTCTCTCTATCTCTCTCTATCTCTCTCTATCCCTCTCTCTCTCTCTCTATCCCTCTCTCTCTGTCTCTCTCTATATCTATCTCTCTCTCTCACTGTCTCTCTATCTCTCTCTCTGTCTCACTGTCTCTCTATCTCTATATATATATATCTCTCTCTGTCTCTAGCTACCTCTCTCTCTGTCTCTCTCTATCTCTCTCTGTCTCTCTATCTCTCTCTGTCTCTCTCTCACTGTCTCTCTATCTCTCTCTATATATATCTCTCTCTGTCTCTAGCTACCTCTCTCTCTGTCTCTCTCTCTCTGTCTCTCTCTCTCTCGGTGTCTCTCTGTGATGTAGCAACATTCTGTCTGTGATTTAACAATGTGATCTGTCTGTGATTTGAGAATTAAATTTCAAATCTCCAACAAATTTGAGAGAAAATGATTTCCACTAAAACAATCACAGTGATAGCCCCATGACGCAAAGATCATTCTGCCAAGCGGAATGTTGTGGCTTCCACCGCATTTTGCTGACGGTTTGACATTTCAGCTCAGCTGGGGGTTTCTCTTTTTTTCCACCACATTTCCTTTTTTTTTTTTGCCATGCTGCCAAATCGATATGGACCCTCCGAGAGGAGGTTAAAGAGCGGGAGAAAATGATTAACCTCTGTTGTTGTCTCTTGAGGACCATCAAAGGGCATAAACAGAGAGAGCTGCTAGTCAGTAACGGATTGACTGAGACCTTCAGGAGCAAATGAGCCGTACAATGGAAACAGGTCAAAAGCCTCTCCTCGGGCCGTTAGGATGCTGACTATTTAAAGCCGACGTCCGAGAGACGTACCCCGTATGTTTATTCCGAAAGGAGAAAGTGCAGAGATTGCATGATCCTATTCTTAGACCCGATCGCAGTATGTGGCCTATGGGGATGATAATAAACCTTTATTACTAAAAACAGGAAGTTAAAAAAAACAACAGGGAGTCAAAGGAGCGATATATTTTGGCAGTATGCAGTAAAAGGAAGTGCTTCTACATGGCATGGTGCGTTTGCCAGATGCCACTTAGTCCAGCAGCAGACAGAGAAATCAGCATGCAACAAATGAAAGCACAACAAACTGGCGGCCAACAACTTAATGAATGAGTAGAACTCGGTTCCTCAAAACACACCCAGCGTCGGATGGAACAGAGACATAGAGACCACAAGAAAGGAAAAGAGTCACAAAACAAAACACACTGACGAGCGCAAGTATATCTGCATGTGTAAGTGCGGGTTTGCTAAAATGCAAGTACGTTAATAAACAAGACTGCCCTTTATCGATTGGCAAGCAGTGCTACACACACACACACACACACACACACACACACACACACACACACACACACACAGGATTCATGTGTTATAAACATCTCATCGCTCCACTGTATCTGGTGCCTCAGTGCTGCAGCTTGTCTACACATTTTGAATGAGTCTGTTCATTCAGGTTTGTTGTGTGAGTTACAACATGTTCTCTCTGGGATGGAACAACGTAACATTCTGTTAATGATTTAACATTGTGATGTTCTTTCTGCGATGTAACAGCATAATAATGTGTCTGTGATGTAACGCCGTGATTTAAGAATGTGATGTTCTTTCTGCGATGTAACTATGTAACATTCTGTCTGTGACGTAACAACGTGATGTAACAACATGATGTATCAACGTGATGTATCAATGTGATGTGACAACGATGTATCAACGTGATGTGACAACGTGATGTATCAACATGATGTAAGAACGTGATGTTCTTTCTGCGATGTAACAATGTAACATTCTGTCTGTGACGTGACAACGTGATGTAACAACATGATGTAACAACGTGATGTAACAATGTGATATTCTTTCTGCGATGTTACAATGTAACATTCTGTCTATGATGTAACAAGTGATGTAACAAGTGATGTAACAATGTGATGTAACAACGTGATGTAGCAATGTGATGTAACAACATGATGTGACAATGTGATGTAACAATGTGATGTAACAACGTGATGTAACAATGTGATGTAACAACGTGATGTAGCAATGTGATGTAACAATGTGATGTAACAATGTGATGTAACAATGTGATGTAACAACATGATGTAACAATGTGATGTAACAATGTGATGTAACAATGTGATGTAACAATGTGATGTAACAACGTGATGTAACAAGGTGATGTTCTTTCTGCGATGTAACAATGTAACATTCTGTCTGTGACGTAACAACGTGATGTAACAACATGATGTAGCAACGTGATGTATCAATGTGATGTGACAACGATGTATCAACGTGATGTGACAACGTGATGTATCAACGTGATGTAACAACATGATGTAACAACGTGATGTAAGAACGTGATGTTCTTTCTGCGATGTAACAATGTAACATTCTGTCTGTGACGTGACAACGTGATGTAACAACATGATGTAACAACGTGATGTAACAATGTGATATTCTTTCTGCGATGTTACAATGTAACATTCTGTCTATGATGTAACAAGTGATGTAACAATGTGATGTAACAATGTGATGTAACAACGTGATGTAACAACGTGATGTAACAATGTGATGTAAGAATGTGATGTAACAACATGATGTAACAAGGTGATGTTCTTTCTGTGATGTAACTATGTAACATTCTGTCTATGATGTAACAACGTGATGTAACAACATGATGTAACAATGTGATGTAACAACGTGATGTTCTGTCTGCGATGTAACAATGTAACATTCTGTCTGTGACATCAGTTTGGCTACTTGTCACACTGTCACATCACGGACAGAACATCCCATTGTTACATCACGCTTTTACGCAAACGCAAATCTTAGAAAGTATGACAGCGTGCACATAAGCTAGTATACAAATTTCAATACACAAAGAATTTCCAAATCCTTTTAAACCTACGATGAAAATGGTGCAGAAGTTTTATTTTGTTTTACCTGCGCTGAACCAAATTGGATTTTTTTTTTCCTCAACCGTCAGCAGCACTGCTCTCATTTACTCAATTTCAAACAATCTCGAAAAGGGTTTTCTGTCTAAGTGTGTTCTGGGAAAAACAATTACACCAACAATTTCTGATAACCTCATTATATGGCTTGTGTAGACAGTTACTGGGAAATAGGATTTTATTCATTATGATACTTCAGCCTGATTTGGAAAGTCATTTGGAGACATTTGGAAAGTTATTGTTTATGAGCCAGACATATGCTGATATATGATGATATATTGTAGAGGTCTACAAGCTGAAGAACCCTTAAGCATTCTAGATTTCCCCCCTAACCGTGCAAGAGCCTTAAATCTAGTGATGATTGTAAATGTAAATGTAAACGTGACTAATGAGTTATATTACGCAAGGTATCATTAAACTAAGATTTACAGTAGAAGTGTAACAGAGTAAATTACATTGTTATGAAGTGGCCCATCCGTCTGGCAGACTTTACTGTGGCCTCTGAGCGGTCGATGACGCCCACGTCCACTCTCTCACTCACTCTCTCTCGCGCTCTCTCTCACTCTCTCTCGCGCTCTCTCCCTCAAGATGATAAACTGTGTGTTTAGCTGCCCGGTGTAAACACTCGAAGACTAAGAGCGGTGAGCGCAGAGCTGGCACGCAGCTACAATACGAGAGCCTCATTCTCAGGATTTAAGTCTGGCTGTGAGTGTTGTTTAACGTTGTTAGAGTGAAGTATTCTCATGCTGTGGATGTAGACTAGGCCGTGCGATGCAGGTTTATATATATGTATATGTATATATATATATATGGCTTTTGGACCCTGTGGAAATGAAAACAGTCTCTGCTGTGCCTGGCTGTCATTTCATTAACATTGTCCGTGTCTGCTTCACGTCCTACCGTTCCTGCTGTTCCTGTCACTCGCTTTCGGAAGAAATCAGGCCTTTTAATTGAAAACCATGACATGATTAGCAAGCATACAGTATATAATAAACACAATACACACTTATTATACAGTCTACTGAACTCGGGTGAAACCGGGACAGTTTAAATTAGCAGCGTTTATCGTCTAGACCGTCGAGTCAAAATTTATGTTACCAGTGTTACTTCGAATTGGTAGACACAACACGACTTCGTTCGTGTGACATCATAAAAGTGGGTGTGGCCATCGTTAAACGGGAATTTTGTGGTTGGAGAAATGACACATTTATATTACACAAATAAATCTGATGCATATATACACACACACACACACACACACACACACACACACACACACACACACACACATAACATGCCCTACTGTAACAATATAAGCATAAAGCAAGGTCAGATCATGTATATATGTATATAGTTTAATAATGATAATTTCCCAAGGTGTTCCATATGACCAAGCACGATTCTCAAGATACAGTAAAGTGGTGAGAGTAAACGTGAATATAATAATAATAATAATAATAATAATAATAATAATAATAATAATAATAATAATAATAATATCTGGTTAAATGACACATTGTTTGGATTTCATGCGCATTAAATTATGTTTTAGAAACATGGTAAAATGATCAGAGGATTCAAGGTTGTGTAGACTGGGGAATATAAAATATTCATAATATGCTGAAGATATTTTGCTGGAGACTTTTAATTAGCGTTCTGTGTTGAAATCATTTTAGAGATTGATGTAGATGGGTCCTTTTTTTTTCTTTTTCTTTTTTTTTTTTTTTTTGAAATCCTAAAATCCTGTATTATGCTCCTACTGAAATAAATACATTACAAAATATCACTTACCTTTCAGCTGTGTTTATCTACTGTGATTAATTCTTCATTTGGAAAATATCAGGTTTCCTACGGAAGTGCGCGTGCCTACGAGGTGCACTGTTGAGTAATATATTAATATATAATATAGTACGCTTTCCTAATGGTGAAGTAATTCACGCGGCAATCATCGGCACATCAGGAAATAATGAAGCGTGTACATTAACAGCCTCTGAGTCACGCGTGAAGAGACGTTAATGACAGTAACGATTAAGTTTTAACGTCTCGAGACAATTGGACTCATTTTGGTTACAGTTTAAATGCACGGCGCTCGCTGAAGAGATGGATAAACCTGCAGGATGTGTGTGTGTGTGTGTGTGTGTGTGTGTGTGTGTGTGTGTGTGGAACCTGCTGCTTTACCGTTTCATCATGAAGATACAGACACTTTAGAAGTTCACATGAACATACGTGAATATAACGTTCGTTTTGTAGGAGTTTGTTCAGAGTTTGTAAGATGATCTAGTTTATGTAAATCAGTAGTGTGCAACATACAGTGCAGAACAACAAACATCTCAGGTACAATTGATTCGAGCGCACAACCACCGCCAACACACCTTTATACTCATCTCACGTATCCTTCCTGCTCTCTGTCGGTTATATTTATTAACTCACGTGGCACTTTACTCCGCGCGCGCGTCTAGCTTACAGTCTGTCGTGCCGTGTGGCGTGTCTGTAAGTGTCTGCTGCGGTGACAGAACAGTTCAATAAAGTACTCGATCTATCTATCTATCTATCTATCTATCTATCTATCTATCAGTCAATCATAACCAGACGATGTAGTGATGGTAAACAGATTTCTGCCCTGTTGATGGAGTCACTTCACTGAAAATGATGCAAGTCTTCCACATAGACATGTCTTCAGTTCTGAGGCTGATAAAAAGCTTTACTTCATATTTAATAACGGATCTGCAGAGCTGCAGGTTTCTCCCCCCTGAGTGTGTGGTGGTTTCTATAAAACCCTCTATTCACACACACACACGCACACGCACACACACCAGGTTGGGTTTGGGGGGTATGGGGCACAACACAAATATCACGCCTTATTAATATGCGGCTGCACTTAATTATCTTGTGCCTTTGCGTTGCTAAGTTGTGGCCACGACTTAATTATCTCGATCAGTCGACTTAATGATCTTGTTCTCATGTATCACTACACCGAGGCCATGCATTTATTTAACCCGGACTCAACTTTAACTCAAACCACTCTACTAATGTAGCTCTCCCCTATATCTCCCTGCATTTGCACCCTCTCTCTCTCTCTCTCTCTCTCTCTCTCTCTCTCTCTCTCTCTCTCTCTATTTCTGTGTGTGTTTGTGTGTGTGTGAGTGACATTGAGTCAGAGTGCAGATGGTTTTATACAGCACTTTGGCCCAGGAACTGCCTGCAGCTCGTCTCCTGTATTTCAGCTCCCATTTGCATGATAAGAATATAACCAGTGCGGGTTATAACGCGTTATAACGCTTCATATCCGTCCTTAAGAAAAGAAAACTCCCGGTTAGGAAATCATTACACTTGTGCGCGAATGGGATTATGAGCGCGCGCTGCCGGGTTGCTCAGGGTGATGATGATGATGATGATGATCATCATCATCATCATCATCATGTGCGCGCGCACGCTTAAAGGTTTGCTTCCCAACAGGTCCATCGATCAATCAATGAAATCAATAACCGCGTGCGCGCACATTAAACTGATCCCACTGAGCGCGCGCTCGGTAGCGCGAGCTCGTTCCAGACGTTGCGACGCGCTCTATAACTTATATAAAGCACGACGCTGATCGTGACACGCGAGACCCATCTGCAGCTGCTACATCATCACTGGACCTCAGCCTCGCGCTACAGTTCCTCCAGCCTGTCCATGCGTCGCATCTGAAGCTCTTCTGAGCGACTCTCCGTTTACACCTATTCAGTTTATCCTATATTCATGACGTCATATTTAGACCCGTTCAGCTGCACCTAGCCTACTTTAAGCCGCATTTTCAACCACGAGGCTTTGCAGAAATTTGGGTTAAACTTTTTTTTTTTCTATTTATATTTATTTATTTCAAAGAAAGTCCAGTAAGATATTTAACTCTTGTACATACCTTGCGCGTGAACGCGCTCCAAAGACCGCAACCGCAAACGTGGATCTCCAAAATTACGCAAGACTGTGTCACACGACACTACTATATCATGTATGAGAACTATGGTGCCACGCGATGCTGCACTGTTATACCTTCCTCACCGTCTCACAACAGCACAGTTCGCGTCTTAATAAAACTCAGATAACTGCACGCGTGGACATTTATCCGCATCACAAAACTTACTTCTTTTTGCGGTGGTGCGCGCTTTGAAAGCTTTCCGGTGACCCCCCTGAGTTCTCCGTCCGAAAGGCCGGGACGTTCCGGTGATGGGTTTTGATGGTTTGGGTGGTTTGGGTGGTTAAATCTCGATACAGATGCGCGCACGAGTTGCGCTCTCGGTCGCTCTTCACCCATCCGCTGTGCGCCGCGCGGTGCAGGGAAAAAAAGAGGAGGGAACTCAGAGACTGAGAGAGAGAGAGAGAGAGAGAGAGAGAGAGAGAGACGCCTCACTCGGTAAATTTAATAAAATTCGGGGAATTATCCACTGTAATTCTTGCGCATTAAAGATCAGGACTGGAATCTCGTGGGACCTAACCGAAATAAAGTTACCTCCAATTTTAGTACCATGGTTCTGTATTTTATAGATACATTATATCAGCGTTTCCAGGTGAAAGATACACATTAAAGGTACAATAGTAAATTTAAGGCTACCACCCCAGCAACACTCAGAGAGTGTAGATCAGGGGAGTCCGATCTTATCCGGATAGGGCCGGTGTGGTGTGGGTGCAGGTTTTCATTCCAACCGAGCACGAGCCAAAACCTGATTCCACCTGTTTAGTCAGTTGATCTTGGCTTTCAATAAACTCAGGTGTGGCTTCTTCTTGGTTGGAATAAAACCTGAACCCACACCGGCCCTTTCCGGATAAGATCGGACACCCCCGGTGTAGAGCCTCTGAAGATGCTGATGGAACCAGACCAGAAAAGACAAACGTGTGGGAGCATGGAGATGCTAGAGACGCAAGTTACAGAGCGAAGGATACGGGACTTTGTAGTGAATTCTTGCATCGTGTTAAAAATAAAACTTCTTTTGCTGGGTAACATGCAGACAAACAGCTGTGATGGTGTGTGTGTGTGTGTGTGTGTGTGTGTGTGTTGGGCGTGCTTTACTCCTCCAAACACCTCCTGAAGGTGACCGGTGGGGCGCGGGTCATGGCGAGGACACGGGAGAGGTCCAAACCTGGAAAAAATTCACAAAAGGAAGTTTAGTCTCAAAACCTCAGGCGTTAAACAAGAGCAGTCTTTCTGCACAGAGGTCACAGCGTTCGTTCATTTCCAGTAAGCATTTCATCCTGGTCAGAGTTGTGGTGACGGGAGAACACTGGACGTGAGGTGAGAGTACAGGCATGTTTTTGGGAGGAGGAGCAGCTTGAGGAACTCGACGCAGACACGACGAGAACAACCCGAGCTCAGGATCGAATCCCGGAGCTGCTAATCACTTCACCGCTAAATTTCACACAACCAATTCAACTCGTTAGCTAATCACCAAGATGTTCCAGATCTATCTAGAACTGTGACGCAAGTCTGACGCTCTTGCCGTAGTTCCTTTAAATATAGCTACAAAACATAGATAGCTTTGGGTTCTCCATCTCACTGACTAGCACCGTGGTATCTTGAAAGGTACAGTTCGATCCAGGTTTTTTTTTTTTCTGACAGCGCTGAAAAACTGTAGAATAAATAAGGAGGTATTTGTATAATTATTGGCCTGACTTTTCCTGACGCTGCTCAAGAACATGGTGTTCTCATCTGAGAAATAGATTGCTCACACTCGTTTGTAGAATCCTTTTGGAGTCGCTTCTTTAGCCTCAGCACTGTTTGAGATACTGGGTGGACCCTGGAAGGAACCATATCCCTCCACACACACCGCTACATTACATTGTCCATAACAGCTGCGTCACTGCTTCTAATTCCCACTTTTTGTTGCTTGCTGTTTCTGTGTTTTTTTTTGTTGTTTTTTTTCCATTAGCATCTTCTACATGCTCTACACCGGGGGTGTCCGATCTTATCCGGAAAGGGCCGGTGTGGTGTGGGTGCAGGTTTTCATTCCAACCAAGCAGAAGCCACACCTGAGTTTATTGAAAGCCAAGATCAACTGATTAAACATGTGGAAACGTGTGGCTCCTGCTCGGTTGGAATGAAAACCTGCACCCACTCCACACCGGCCCTTCCCGGATAAGATCGGACGCCCTTTCTCTAGAGGCTCTTGGTTCCCCAAACTCCTGTCAAAGTACGTCTTCAGCCACAGCAGAAATCTAAAAATCCTGCAATCCAGGGGAAGAAAGTATGATAAGCCACGTGAAGTACTAGGATGCGATCTGGGGGAGGAGCTTCCATACTCCATCATGTTGGCCACAAATGGCTCCCTGTCTTTTTTTTTTTTTTTGTCTATGACTGCCCATGAGGATGTCCCATACTCATGAAGGCTCCATACTCTTCCGATCCCTCTCATTTTGTAGCCAAGAAGAATCTTATGCAAGTGATAATGACTCCTCTAATCTGCGAGAACAACCATTAATGACTCAATGTTCTTATCATATACCCACCCCTCTCTGGGCACCAGCTGCTCCATCTGGAGGTGCTTGGAGAAACTGATTTCCTCCACACCGCCACAGCGCTCTGCGGCTCAATGTCTCGACGGGATCGTTGACTGTAGCCTTCCTACTGACACGTGAAGTTCTTAAACTGAGCCTGGAACCATGTGAAAGATGATAGATGGTTTGTCATGCTGCTTTCGGTTACAGCTATCGCGACTAGGTGGCGCAGCCTGTCGAGTCCTTCGCCAGACTCGCCTAGATCGGATACACGTGCGAGATGTGGCCGCGTGACACGAACGAGAAAGGTCGGATCGGAACTTGCGTAGCTTTCCCCCCACTGCACGTGTACACACCGCTGTCGTCATCCAGCGTCAGCAGTGTAGCAGAACAACTATGATACATATACAGCAACAGCGGTGACTTTGTTCAGAGGAAGGATGGCGAACCTGGTGATTTACTGGATATTCCGCGGTCCTCCTGACAGCCGAGAGGACGTTCGCGTCAAAGCAGTGTCACGCCACGCTCCCGACGCTTCAACAGAGACGGATGGTGACGTCACGGCGATCTCCGATGCACCGAAATATCACGCTATTACGCAAGTCATCGTTACTATGGTTACAAATTATTACCGGAAAATATGCACAGCTCGGATCTCTGTCAGTGAAACACAAGGAGCATGAGAGGAGAATAAAATTATTCAGGATTGTACGCCAGCTAAAGATGGCGGGCGTAATTGTCTCGGCTGTTGACGTCAATATACCGTATGGTATATCATCAGTGTTATATACCCGACTCTACTGCACACACAAGCGGAGAAATACAAATACACGCACGCATACTCGCAAATTGTGTGCAATCAGAGAGTAATAAGACATGAGCAGTATGAAGAGGAATGATATTTATTTCATTCATGGGGTTGTGCGCGTGAAACCTAGCTGTGCAGCGTGCCACCCGGGGTTCCGTACACTCGGCGTGTCCTCGATCGGGAATTTCCCGAAATCAGCGTCATAATTCCAAGCAGGAGTAAGAGTACGGGAGGGAAAGGAACGAAATGGGAAATGATCAGCGGGAAAGACGGGCTTAGATGATATATGTGAGTTGACACAAAATGGCAAACTAATCGATAAGGGCTGAGCTGCGAACAGGCGCACACGTTAGGGAACGGACCAATGATATTACGGGGGCGGAGACAGGACCGGAAAATGAAAGAAAATATATAAATGGCACATTTTAGTGCTGGAGGGATTCGTGACACTGTGGGTCCTTACGTACCGTTCTCCACTCTCGCAATTCCACGCGTTCCTTTTTCGCTTTTTTAGACCTGGTCTTTTACTAACAACATTATATTTCTATCTGAAGCACCATTTCAACCACCAAAAACATCATTAGCAGCTTCTCCATTATTTCTGTCCTTTTTTTCCAGAAAGAACAGACCACAGAGCGCTCTCTAGCTTTCCACTGGCTCACGTCTCTAATTTATGATTTAAAGTGTGAAGGAAAATGAACTGGAGTTAAATTACTTTTTTTTTTTTCTTTTTTTACATCCTTGTGCCCTTTTTGATTAAAGTAATAATGCTTCTTCTTCTTTCTTTTTTTTTCCCCGGCAGGTAGATTTTAGCCATATTTACTCTGATTGCTTCTTCACTCCTTAAAGGGTTCTCATAATGCGTTGTAATATAATACTGCTGCATGAGCGATCATATTTATATTAAAAGTTTATATTTATGCACAGACCCACAACTACAATCCTGTAAATATCAGCGTCGCGGCCGAGTGCTCGGTCAGCTTATCCTTCAAACCGCTGGTTTTCTTTACGCCGTGAATAAACAACAATCACTGGCGGCGTTTTAGTACTTCAACCATTTTTAACATGGCAGACTAAAGGTGCGATGAAATAGCCTACGTCCTCGTGTGCACATTATTTAGTGTCTCCCGTAAGACCCGCACACGCTAAGCTATCAGAGCATGATATGAGGATGCATTTTTTTAAAAATAAGACGTGCTGGATCCAGTGCTATTTTATTTTTTATTTTAGAATGATAAGTGTGGAAGCCATGTTGTTCGAGCAGAATTTGCAGTGATAGATGTGATGATTAGAAGTGTAGGACTGTTCGAGGACTACGCTAAACCCCTGTTAGATTTATTTCAGCGCTTCCTTTTCTCCGTATCTGGCCGTATCAGGAAGTGAACGACCTTTTCACATTCCTGTGCTCTTTTCTCCTTCAAGTCATTTTTTTTTCCAGGTGGATTTTATTCACGTTTGGTCCGAGTGCTTCTTTACCCCGTACTGTTTTCATGCTACTGACACCAGATCCACAATCCAGCCCATAATCCTTTGCTGGTCCTGTGAATCAGGAGTCGTATTGATATTGAATTTGATTCGAATTTGCGTGTCTGTGGTTTGTCTTTCCAGCAACTGTGCAAGGCCTGCTTTTCCTAGAACACGGTCGTCGTGCTTTTCCGTAAGCCTCCGGTTAGACCGCCGTCATCTCTCACTGCTGTGATCGTTCAGGTTTGAAAATCCTATTCCGGTGAAAACACACTCCCTCGACGTGTCTCTGTAATCCGGCCTGATGTGATTGAGTTCCCCGTGGCGGTCCCTCTCGGCAAAACCTCCTCCAGTCAGTGGCCTCATTTTTCTCCCTGCTGTAGGAATAATCCGATCGGACCGTCGTTATCGTGACTTCCTTCCTCTCGTCTGGTGGGGGTTCACGCGGCTCCGTGCGGTCCGCGGCTCGCTCGAACCGCCAACATTCCTTTAGATTTCATAACGACAAGGCCGCGACCGCGGTAAGATGTGGTTCAGAAAAGCTGCTGAATCACGTGCGGTTCAATGAAATATGATTTTCAGTGCACTTCGGAGTTCCAGAGATATTTGCGGAGCCATGAGGTACTCCGAATGAAAGGAAATATTTATTATTGATTTATACGTCATTTTACCTCCAGTAATGACGGGAATTTCACTTTGAAGCCATAAAAGAGCTTCAGTTTGGGCTGTAAAGAAGACAATTCCCTAAAACACTTTAAAACCAACAATAACAACAACAAAAAAAAAAAAACCCAACCCTTGTATTTTTTCTTTTCAGCAGAATGGGACTTTCCTTTTACTGATTTAAAAAAAAAAAAAAAAGAAATAGCAGGTTTTTTTGTAATGTAAAAACCTTTTTTTTTTTTTTTTTTTAATAATAGGGTGCTCAGAATGAACCAATCACATTCAAGCTCATGTTCGAAAGTAATTATCATACATGCACTTGTCATCAGTTACAGTAAGTGATTCTGATTAACCGCAGATAAAGACCGGCTGTTTCTGTACGATGTTCTTCACATCTCCTCGGTTTCGTCTGGTTGCTTGATCTCCGCAAAGAGCTTACGAAGCACGTACGGGATCCAATCAGGAGCGGGTACAGACACATTTCCAGAACATTAGATCTACCATGGAACACCGAGAAGGCCACCATCAAGGAGTGGATAAAATGGGGCACCACAGTGAGTTCACCAAGAACAGGACAGACCTCCTAAACTGACAGAAGGACAAGGTGAAAATTTACCGAGGAGGCTGCCAAGAGACCTACAGCAACATTAAAGGAGCTGCAGGAAGATCTGATTACTCTGCATGCGATAACAATCTCTTTTTTTGGTCCGATGAGACGAGGGGAGAACTTTTCAGGCATAATTCTAAAAGAAATGTTTGGTGCATCACCCAGAGAACACCATACCCATGGTGAAGCATGGTGGTGGCAGTATCATGCTGTGGGGCAGCTTCTCTTCAGCTGGGACTGGGGCTCTAGTCAAGAAGGAATCACGGGTATCTCCAAAAACTGAACGGTTTTAACACAAATCCTGCAGGTCTCTGTGAGACAGCAGAATATGAAGAACAATCTCACGATCCCCTCACAGTTTAATAGATCTCCAGCACGGCTTCAAGACTGGAATGAAATGTCCAAATCAAGATACTCAAAATGGCCGAGTGCTGTATGACGAGCAAGAACCTGCTTCAAGAAAGTATTAGTTAAGGGGATTGTGCACACTCATGCAACCAGGTTATTAAAAGTTATTTCTAATGTTTGTTTGTTTGTTTGTTTGTTTTCTTGTGTGTTTTGTTGGTTGCTATCTCCCATAATAAATGGAAAAAGTTCTGCCGTGATTTATATTCAGATTATGGTTTCATTTTTTTACATCACAAAATCCTGCCATTGTCACAAGGGTGTGTAGACTTTTTATATCCACTGTATCTTTTTATATTAGCGTTTAACTAGTTTTTATTATTCTACTACTGCATTACGTTTATATGAATTCAATTACTGTACTTTTATTTGATTTTTTTTTGTTACACATTTTTCTTATAAAAAATACTTGAAAATAATATACTAAATATAAATTTAAAAATATATTGCATATACAATTAAAAAAAAAAATCATATTGTTATTATTTTATTTATTTCAGCCATTGGTGTTATTTGTTGCATTTTTATTATTGGCCTATTTTTCTTTCTTTCTTCCTTTTCTTTTTTTTTTTTTTTTTTTACTATTTCATGTTTGACTACTCATCTTTTTTTTCTCTCATGTTCTTCTTTCTTTGCCTGTTTTTTACACTTTGCACTCCAATTTATATGAATGAAAGCTGTGATATAAATGAACTATTATTATTATTATTGTTGTTGTTGTTGGTATTATTATTATTATTATTATTATTACTATTATTATTATTATTATTATTATTATTATTATTATCATTATTATTAGTATTATTATTATTGTTGTTGTTGGTATTATTATTATTATTATTACTATTATTGCTATTATTATTATTATTATTACTATTATTATTATTATTATTATTATTATTGCTATTATTATTATTATTATTGTTGTTGTTGTTGGTATTATTATTCTTGTTACTATTATTATTATTATTACCATTATTAATAATAGCCGTAGTAGTTTAGTTTAGTAGTACTCCTTGTGCCCTGCGATGGATTGGCGCCCTGTCCAGGGTGTACCCCGCCTTGTGCCCGACGCTCCCGGGATAGGCTCCAGGTTTCCCCGTGACCCTGAAAAGGATAAGCGGTATAGAAGATGGATGGATGGATGGAGTAATACTCCTTACTTTTATTATATGTATTATATGTCTAAACATACTGAAGATACAATAGATGCACACTTGAGGTTTCTAGAGTTATATCAGAATCCCAGCCTCACTGTCTACAAAATCTAAATAGAACTGGCACTGATTCAGTTTACAGTATTTGTAAATAAATAAATAAATAAATAAATAAATGACTCGTGCACCATTAAAATCCATTAGATCCCGATGGGCTCTGATGCCTAAAGTGAACCGCACATCCGGTTTCCAGTTAGTCGTCATGGTGTTCGTGGAATTTATCCCCAGTCTCGCTGCGCTTTTTTTTTTTTGGAGTCGTCCCTGTTCTGATACTTCTCCTGATTAGCTCCGTTGAACAATTCAGCGAAAAACATTTCGTTTAAGTGAAGGACTCCATAATTAGCGGTTCCCGCAGGATTCGTTATCTCGCAGTGATTGTTTCATACCAGATCACTTGAGTGGGCTTTCAGCTGGAGGACAGGGAATTAAAACCTCCCCCCTATTTCCCCCTCTGCTCTTTAACTGACCGAGCTCTGGGCCAGAAACCCGTCCATCGTAACGGCTCCGGCGTGTTCATGAATGCGGCTTTTATTTATTTCATTTTCCTCTGGCAGGGTCTGTCGCATCCGCAGATTAATCAGATGTAAATTAAAAGGACGTTCAGCCAACATTCTGTTATCGCTCTGCGCACAAGATGGATGATTAAAAATAAAATCCACTCTAAATCAGCTGCTACCGGTGCAAAGCGACAATAATTTAGGCCCTCGCTCGCTGCTATCCAGGAGCTAATATAATTCCTGCGCTGGTAAACAGAGCATTCAGAGTCGAGAGACTCGCATTTATTCGTGCTCAGTGCCACGGGCCTTCGCAGGACAGCCATTAGCATTTACAGAAGCGCTAATGACGCACAGGCTTTCATTTAATGTCGCACGTTTGTTTCCCTGATCTATTCGGAGCCATGGAGATGGCGTGATTTACCGCGTATTATCCCGAGTGTCTCTGAATAAGAAAGCGTGTGGATGACGTGTCCGAACGTGCCATATACAGTGTCTTGCGTTGTATTAACCACCCCCATTTTCCCCATCTGAATTTTAGATGGTATGTTCGAAGGATATCATGACGCAGAAGATACTTATGCATAAAAAAACTGACGTATTCCTTGGATTAGCCCCTCGGTAGAACCACCTTGGGGTCTAATTACAGCTGGTATATGTCTCCATCAGTCTTAGACATTTGGATCCCATATGTTTTCCCATTCTCAAGCTCAAGCTCTGTCGGATTTGACGGAGAACAGTTAGAGTCGAGCAATTTTCAAGCCTTGGCTTGTTTATATATACCGTTACACGCCACGTTCTGGATTTTTACTGGGTTGTTCTAACACTCGTCGGTAACTTCGCCGCTGCGCTTGGAGCTGTTGTCCCGTTCGGAGGTATTCTCGTGCAGACCGGCATAGGTTTTATATTTTCGAAGTATGCTAGTGCTTTCGGCTTCGGCCATCTCCTGACAAGGCCCTGCTGATGCAATCTCACGTTAGAAGGTCATGCTACGACCAGCATGCTTCACCCTGCAGATCTTTCAGATGTTTTATTTGTAAGACCAGACAACGCTGTAGTATTTACTTGGCCACATAAATACCACGACAACGAATCGAGTATCGCGTTCGCCGTGTCCACGATGACGATATCGTCCACAGTTTATCAGCGCACACTGTACCAGAACCTTAAGCATGCACATGTCCCTGCAGGGATTTTCTTCTCGTTTTTTCCCACCCTTGCCCTTTGGTGCTATCTTGAGAAACTCCCCTTCCCTTCAGTCACTCCGTCGGTGGCCTAAAAGACGAGGTTCAGGTGAAGATGGAGCTGTGGTCAGATCTGCTTTGACAGGAAGCCTGAAGGCGATGATTAATTTACCAGACACGGCAGCGCTCCAGCGGGTTACCTGCTGCGCCCCTACAACAGCCTTCAGGGAATAAAGAAGAGAAGAATGTGAGCGGTGAGGTTTGAAATGAACCCCCAACAATCCAAGTACATTAGATGAGCTGCAACATCACGATGGTTTCTTGATGAAGATGTACAGAATAAAAACTCCTGATTACAGAAATGCAATTAGTACAAAGCTGACATTTCGACAGGTTACAGTGTGTGGATTATGAGATAATGAAGTGCTGGTGCTGCTTCACATTAAGGTTCCTGTAACTAACATTGTTTACTGCATTCATTAACATTAACGCGCGAGTCTTCACACGAAACACGTAATACAGCAACAGAAGATGCGTGATGAAGCAGAGGGGCTGCGAACACGCCGAGCTGATTATCTTCCTTTAACAGCACACGCGGAGGTGATTTATTCCTCTCATACCTCAACACTTTACCAACAGATACAATGTTTCACTGATTAAAGAATGACGCGTCACGTTTTATCCTTTTATAGCTACACTTTTAATGTCGCGGGACATCCGCAAAAAGTTCTCACTTACATTATAGCAGGTATAAACAGTCGTTTCCTCACCAGCCTTCCTCTCTCTCTCTCTCTCTCTCTCTCTCTCCCTCTCTCTCTCAATCTCTCTCACTCTCTCTCTCACTCTCTCGCTCACTCTCTCTCTCTCTCTCTCTCTCTCACACTCACACTCACTCTCTCTCTCTCTCTCTCTCTCTCTCTCACACTCACACTCTCTCTCTCTCTCCCTCTCTCTCTCTCTCTCTCTCTCTCTCTCTCTCACACTCACTCTCTCTCTCTCTCTCTCTCTCTCTCTCTCTCTCTCTCTCCCTCTCTCTCTCCCTCTCGCAATCTCTCACTCACTCAATCTCTCACTCACACTCTCTCTGTCTCTCTCTCTGTCTCTCTCTCTCACACTCACTCTCTCTCTCTCTCTCTCTCTCTCTCCCTCACTCAATCTCTCACTCACACTCTCTCTCACTCACACTCACTCACTCTCTCTCACTCTCTCACTCACTCTCTCACACTCTCACACTCACTCACTCTCTCTCACTCTCTCACTCACTCTCTCACACTCTCACACTCTCACACTCTCACTCTCTCTCACTCACTCACTCTCTCTCACTTACTCTCTCACTCAATCTCTCTCTCTCTCTCTCGTTCGCTCTCTCTCACTCAATCTCTCTCTCTCACTCACTCACTCTCTCTCTCTCTCTCGTTCGCGCTCTCTCTCACTCACTCACTCTCACTCAATCTCCCTCTCACTCACTCACTCTCTCTCGTTCGCGCTCTCACTCAATCTCTCTCACTCACTCTCGTTCACTCACTCTCACTCAATCTCTCTCTCACTCACTCTCTCTCACTCTCTCTCATTCGCTCTCTCTCTCACTCAATCTCTCTCTCACTCACTCTCTCTCGCTCTCTCATTCAATCTCTCTCACTCAATCTCTCTCTCTCGCTTGCTCTCTCTCTCACTCTCTCTCACACTCACTCTCTCTCTCTCTCTCTTACTCTCTCTCACGCTCACTCTCTCTCTCTCTCTCTTACTCTCTCTCACTCTCGCTCACTCTCTCTCTCACTCTCTCTCTCTCTCTTACTTTCTCTTTACTTTCTGGAAGTTAGTAAGACAAAAAAACTAAACGCAGCTCGTCATGTCCTCTGTCCTGAAGGCGTTGGAGAAGTTGATGTTACAGCTTTACGATTTGACTGACACTGGAGACTCCTTCCATAAATGTCATGTAAAAAACCTCCTTACAGAAAACCATATAAATGATAAAACATGTTTTTTTTTTATTCTTCTGACCAATCAGATTCAACACACGTGTTAATTGACATTGGTTTTAAATATGAATGAAGTGCATGGGTGTTGAGTAACGCGTATTTATCCCCTGACTAAACAAAACGTTTAACATTCAATCTTGCATTTTATAAACTACATCACTGCAAATTTAGGACTTGAAGTAATAACGTATCTCAACAACGTTCACTTAATAACTTCCATTTTAAAAGAAATGTGTCTCTTATCCAGAGGCTGCTGCGTTTATGGGCTGAAGTTGAATGCTGACGTTCTCACACGTAACACTCTATTGCTATGAGGCTGGCGGTGATCAAGTCTCTCAGCGCACCGTCTGTAGCACAAGTCTCTCAGCTGAAAGTTCTGCCACCCTTTTCACACAGCTCTCAGAGGGCCAACCCGTCTCTCACTCACTCACTCTCATTCGCTCACTCTCATTCGCTCACTCTCACTCTCTCACTCAATCTCTCACTCACTCACTCAATCTCTCTCTCTCTCTCACTCTCTCACTCAATCTCTCACTCACTCACTCTCTCTCGCTCTCTCTCACTCTCTCACTCACTCACTCACTCACTCACTCTCATTCGCTCACTCTCACTCTCTCACTCAATCTCTCACTCACTCACTCAATCTCTCTCTCTCTCTCACTCTCTCACTCAATCTCTCTCTCACTCACTCACTCTCGCTCTCTCTCACTCTCTCACTCACTCACTCACTCACTCACTCTCATTCGCTCACTCTCACTCTCTCACTCAATCTCTCTCTCACTCACTCAATCTCTCTCTCTCTCTCACTCAATCTCTCTCACTCACTCAATCTCTCTCTCTCTCACTCTCTCACTCAATCTCTCACTCACTCACTCAATCTCTCTCTCTCTCTCACTCTCTCACTCAATCTCTCTCTCACTCACTCAATCTCACTCACTCACTCACTCACTCACTCAATCTCTCACTCACTCACTCAATCTCTCTCTCTCTCTCACTCAATCTCTCTCACTCACTCTCTCTTGCTCTCTCGTTCACTCTCCCTCACTCTCTTACTCTCTCTCTCGCTCTCTCGCGCTCTCTCTCGCTCTCTCACTCAATCTCTCTCTCACTCACTCACTCACTCTCTCACTCACTCACTCTCTCTCGCTCTCTCTCGTTCGCTCTCTCTCTCTCTCACTCTCTCTCTCACTCACTCACTCTCACTCAATCTCTCTCACTCACTCTCTCGCTCTCTCTCTCTCTCACTCACTCACTCTCTCACTCACTCACTCACTCTCTCTCGCTCTCTCTCTCTCTCCCTCTCTCTCACTCACTCACTCACTCTCACTCAATCTCTATCTCTCACTCACTCACTCAATCTCTCTCTCTCTCTCACTCACTCACTCAATCTCTCTCTCTCTCTCACTCTCTCACTCAATCTCTCTCTCACTCACTCAATCTCACTCAATCTCTCTCTCACTCACTCTCTCACACGACCCTTTTCCGGCCGGTCTTCCCGTTTTCATTTAAACACGTGATCCTGAAATCTGGTCCAGGAGCTCCTCCGGGTCCCTAAAGAGACCTTCAGCCTGCAAAACAAGTGCAAATGGAAACTCGCGGCAGGCGCTCTGGCGACGACAAAACACTCGGCTCTAACAGGCCGGCAGAGCACACCGGCAGGAAGGGAGTTTTCACGGTCCGTATCGTTACCCTGTGTCTCGGAGACGAGATCGTTGTTGTCGTGCTGTATATAAATTCTGCTTGCGTTTATAAGGAGGCGTTCTCATCGTTCATGGAGGGAAATAAATGGAGCTGCTCAGACTGGGACCGAAACTCTCCATCGCGCTGACCCGCTGAGACAGGCTCTTTCTTTGGAACCGGTACAGATCTGAAGAAGCGTCCGAGATAAACTTGAGCCGGTTTTATGCTGTATGATTTTCAGCCTGATATCTGGCAAAGAAATCGCACGGAACAATTTGTGGTGGTCTTACAATGCGTGACGTGACCGATTCGGCACCAAAGACAGGCGTCGAGGAAGTCCTGAAAGTGTCCGAATTTTTTTTGGATTATATCTCAGAGTGTGAAGGTTGCTACGATGCTCCTCTAAAAGCCTCCAATAGGAGCACAGGACAGGACGACGCCGAACTCACCGGACAGCTGCAAATACGGTAGCGGCGACGACAGAACGGACACCGGACGTTTCCTTTAATCGTAGGTCTTCTGTCGTATAATGTATCAGGAGAACTCACGATGTTACGGAACGCAGTCCGTTATAGACTTTGGACAAGATCCTTTGGACAACATCTCGTACAGTGTGACAAGTAATAATCTTAAAAGAGTCTTAAACCCGGCTCTACTTCATACCTTGGAAGGACGATATAGTGAATTAAACAAATTGGACTTCTACAGAGTCGAGCCCCCGAGTCGCCGGAAGCACGAGTGGTCCATCTCGCTGCCAAGCGGAAGCTTTTAGCGTGAGTCTGTGCTCTCGGCGGGACTCCAGAACGCCGGCGAGCGTGCCAGCGACACCGTGCTGCGCCGCAGAGATGACATCCGGCGCTCTCTCCGCTGAGCTCTACGCCAGAAAAAAAACACATCAGTGTCGGAACAACGCGCCAGCTCTCGGGTCGTGCGTGTCAGAGGGCAAACAGAGTCATCTGCTGAAGCACCCAGGCCGGCTTCACGTGCCAGGACCGGCGCTGACATCATCGTCCGAACGTCTATTTTGGTAGGGCAAAGGAAATGAACCTGATTCGCGGAGGGCTCACAGCCGGCATTCGTTCAACACACCTGGAGTTCAAATTTCAGAACGCTCCTGAAAACATGAACATTCAGGAGCGGTCACTACGCTCCGGGTAATTTCGCATGAGACTGCACAAACGCTCAATCAAAGCCAACCGTGATCTCAGAATACAGAAGTACAGATCAATTAAACTGATGACATTTGGAGGTTGGAACGAAGAGCTAGCGACGCTCCACACGTGCTTCCGTCAACACGTCCTGTACGCGGCCTCCGTCCACGACTAGTCATCGGAAACAGGAAACGGTCTCAGTCTGTACATCTTTAACTTACTTTTTTAAGCACGGAAATCGCAAGTACAGAAAGATGTGGTTAACTAGCATCCATGCTAACAACACGAGGACGTTAAGGAGCTTTGAACAACTTCCTTAGAATTTCTTGTACTTACAAAGTGATCGCATCCGTCGGTATCACTGAAAATAAAGACTTCCTTTCCTTCTTCCCATGATCTTCCAGAATTCCAGATGATGCAACTTCCGGTTGAACACGTGACTCGTGGAACGTTCCGAATATTTTCTAGGGGTGAATGAGTCCAGGTAAGAGGATTCAGGAGGGGACGGGACTTTTCTGTAATATTTGAATATTGGGCGTGTGGACGTTTTCCAAAGTGGAAAAAGAAGTTCTGTGAGTTGTGGATGAGAGAGGTCAGAGGAGGTCGGGCTAGACGGCTTCGAGCTAACAGGAAGACTACAGTGACCCGTATAACCGCTCTTTACGACCGTGCCGAGCAGAAAAGCGTCTCACGACACGTCGAGCCTCGAGGAGGGCGCGCTACAGCGGCGGAAGATCACGTCGGGTTCCTCTCCTGTCAGCCGAGAACAGGAACCCGACGATCCAATCTAATGACACGTTCTGCCGCATTCGAGTAAATCTCAAACGGGATTTCAAGGCACGAACTAAACCGGATTCGTGGAGACGCTCAGGACCCGCGGAGAGCGTGCTTCAACTCGGCGAGTTTGAAAAGAGGCCGCGTTATTCTGCGCGCGCCGCTCGTCTACAGCCGACGCGTCGTTAATCCCGCTCCGAGCGCTCCACCCCGGTGCCCCCGTGGGCCGAGGCGTACGGTACGGTGCGGCTCGGCTTTTTGATGCGGCGAACAAAAGCGAGCCTCCGCGCTCGGGAGGTTTCTCCGCTCCGTACCTCTGAGGTGCTGTGGGTTCTGCTTTCTACGAGGGCTTTGATAAAGTGCTCCTGAAGTTCTGCACACGCAGGCGCCGCGCTTAGAGGGGAAAATCACACGCGCCGATGTTCGCTTTACAGCTCACACACACACACACACACACACACACGCATCGCAGATGAGTTAGGCGTGATGGAGTAAAGAGCAATCAGCTGTGGAGCTCGAGTGCTGGAGATTCAAAACGCCGTTATACGGTAAGACGTAAAGAACGTACACCAAGACACTGAACAGATTCCCGCTTCTTTCATGAAAAACAACAACAACAACAACAACAACAACAACATCCTGGTGTAGCCCATCCACCTCGAGGTTCGATGCGAGATGCTTTCCTGCTCAGCACTTGTGAAGAGCGCTTGTTTGAGTTTCTACACTGAGTAGAAACCTTCTAGTACCTTCTAGTTATCGGACTCAGCGATGTTTTAAGTCTAATTACTTTCGGCTAATACATTTATCATTTACTCCTTGACGTTTTAAACAGCTCCTAATGAGCCAAGCTGACCCGAGGTGAATATGCTGCTCGTATCCGTACGCGCAGTTCCCTGCGTGCTAAAGAACACAGAGGAAAAGCCAAAGAATTGGAAAAAAAAAAGAATAATAATAATAAGTGTAGGGTTATTAAAATGCACAGGACAATTTTCATGCCGGTTTTACTGAGCGCAAAAGGAAGCAGAGTTGGAGAACTGTCCTCTCTGTGTACAGCGATGTACACAGATCCATACGGACTGCCGACTCCACCTGATCGGCACCAGCAGAACCCAGGGCTCCACACCAGTTCGTTTGCTCCTCTCTATGGTTTTTTTTTTCCCCCTTCACAAGATCTGCCCAGTACCAGCGTCCAGGGGGGAAAAAAAATCGCTTAAAGCTGCGATTAAAAAAAACTGTCCTCGCCCCTGAGATCTGTCCTCATAAGTAGAGAAAAGAAGGAATGAATGGAAAGAGAAAGACAACAAGCTGACCAGAGAATTACACTCCTGGCCGTCACCTTAATTAGCCGGCCTGTTCTCTGAGAGAGTGAGAGAGAGAGCGAGAGAGAGAGAGAGAGAGAGAGCGAGAGAGAGAGAGAGAGAGCATGCGGAGTGGGAGAAAGATCGTTTATCGCTCGTCTTTTGTTCGCCCATTAATGGAGCCGTGTACAAAGAAATCAGACAATAAGCCTCCACCTTTTCATCAGATATGATTGCTATTGAGGTGGGAGAGAGAGAGAGAGGGAGAGAGGGAGAGAGAGACGGATGGAAAGAAAAGAAGCCATCACCTCGTTTGATGCTCGTTAATGGAGCGATTTGAAAGCGTACGCCCTTTTTTTCGGTTTAAAGAGAATACACGATACAGAGGTGGGAAAAAGAGAGAGAGAAAGAGGGAGAGAGAGAGAGAGAGATAGTTAGTCCCACTTCAGAATAACCATTTATGTAATTTTGTAAAAAAAAAAAAAAAAAGGAAAGCTAATAATAATGACTGGAACGGAGTGAGATAATGAATGGGGTGAGATCGGGTTGTGATTTGTGTTTAAATGTTTTTCAGCTATTGAGTTTATGTTAAGTCTGTTGACAGCCTGGAGCGAGTACTGAAGAGCAGACAATATCAAGCAATTAGCATTAAAGTATATATATATAGAGAGAGAGCGAGAGAGAGCGAGAGAGAGAGAGAGAGAGAGAGAGAGCGAGAGAGAGAGAGAGGAAAAAGTTGAATTCTGCTCCATGGAAACGTTGAGATGCTGCAATGCCCTGGCAAACGTGTGAAATCTGACATGAATCTCAAAAATCCGAAGGTGCCGGAGCCGTAACGATGCCCATCGTATCAATAAATCACAGCAGAACGTTCGATAGGACTCTCAGGAAGGCATGCAGAGGCGAAAAAAAACGAGAGAAGAGAGAGCGGCGGCGTCCCTCAGGGTTCGAGTCTTTACTTTATACCGGACAGGAGAAAAGGGGCAGGGAGATGTTTTCCAACTGGTTATTGCACATATCCCCGATCACTTCGTATCAGGACTGTCCGCGTTTCGGGTCTGTTTTTCCTTCTCAGAAAGAGCTGCTTCGGCTGGGGATCTAAAGCACGTAAAGAACCGAAGAGGCAGGAAAACAGCGTGCGGCTTCTCTTTTCCTTCGTCCGCATCGTAAGTCGAACAGAAAGCAGAACGAGAAACACACACACACACACACTCACACGGACATGGGGAGAACATGGCGAGCAAATACGTTGGTTCTATCAGAAAGCGTTCCAAGCAGAACCACCTTTAGGAGTTCTAAAATTGAGAACCCCTCTCATAACACCATTGAGTTTATCTTAACCTCTGAAAGCCCTCCGACGATCACGCAGGAACCGTCTTCCCAGGCTAGCCGGCCGATGCTAACCAGGCGGGGGCGGAGCGGCTACAATCTCCGTGGCTCATGGGGGTACTTCTGTTCAAATGGCAGAAGGGTCTGGCCGATAGAAATAGGTTTTGCTTAGCAAGAAACAAATTTGAGGGTATATCGGACGGCGCCCCTGCAGCCTTACCAAAAAAAAAAAAAGAGTCTTTTTCACTGTTTCTTAAATTCTAAAACTCTTTTCAGATAGAGTGCCTTCTCAGTCGAGCGCCTTTAACCGTTTCCCAACAGGCGCAAACTTTACGAGCGCAGGAGCGTTTAGGTATTAATCCAACTCCGACGTACGCGTAGATGAATGAAGCACTGTCTTTTAAAACCCCTGTACGCTGACATGCAAAGAAAGAAAGAAAAAACACGTTACGTTTTAGAGAATATTGCTTTCCTGCCTGCTATATACATATACGTTTATATATTCGCTGACTCGGCACGGCTTCGGAAGCGGCGGCACGGGTAAACGAGCGAGCCGTAAAAACACCGCGCGGAAACATTCATAACGCAACAGCGCTCGGATCAGAGAGAGGACGTTAACTCACACACTCGAGTGTGACAACATCCATCATGAGGAGCTGGGTTCTCTCCGACACTGTCTCTCTCTCTCACACACACACACACACTTCCTCATCGTATCCCAGGCTCACGGTTTGTCTCCATCATTCTTCGTCTTCCTGTCACCTGTCAGGAATGATTATTATCGATGATTATTTATTCCTAAGTTAGTATTATTATTATTTATCATCCACGTTCTGTACCGCGTATCCCGCACAGGCTCGCGGGAAGCCTGCAGACTCTCCCGGGGAACTCGGGGCACAAGACGCCAGGGGGACACCCCGGACCGAGCGCCGAGCCGTCGCAGGGCACGTTCACACACTACGGACGACTCAGAGATGCCGGTCGGCCCACAGAGCGTGTCTTTGGACTGTGGGAGGAAAGCGGAGTACCCGGAGGAAACCCCCGATCTCCGTGCACACAGGGTGAAGGCGGGAATCAAACCCCCGACCCTGGAGGCGTGACGCGAACATGTTAACCACTAATCCATCAGGATGTGCTCTTACGGGAAAATAACCCCCTCTGGTGTAGTAACGGTAACTTCGCTTCATCACACCGGTGCACCGTTGATTAATTTTCGATTGCAGCATGACGGGACAGTGTTTTATCCCTTGCTAACCGTACCGAAGGCCGAAAGCGGAGCTGCGTGTATGGACTGGTGTTTCGTGTTGTATTGTATCGGACTGAAATGGCATTTTAAGCCTCCGTGTGACATTTTTACATCTCACACTGCTGACTGTGAAACCCAACACCTTATACTGCTGCCTTTTATAGCTCTTCACTGCAAAGCCTTTCTCTGAGTATCACACACTCTCTCACACACACACACACACACACACACACACACACACACACACACACACTCGACTGTTGACGCCTCAGGCACCTTGGCTGCTTGTGCGGTACAGCTTTACAGAACCGCGAGCTCAGATTGGGACTTTGCTTCTCCACAGTTTTTTGTTGTTGTTGTTGTTTTTCCGCCGAGATTCTCCCGGAGAGTTCGTCAGACGTGGATTTTGACGACGGAGGAGAAAGCGAGACGTGAGACGCGGGCTTTTATTAGAAGAGAAGCTGCTAATTTCTGCTCCATGAAGGGAGGGAGTGAGACGGCGCCGTGCACATTTTCATTGATTTACATTTACGAGTGATGCAACGTTACGCGTGGTTAACGACCGCACGCCGCTTACCCGCGTCATCCCGAACGTACAGTGATTCGACGCGGCCTCGTGACGTGTTTGGAGATTTAATTCGAAACAGACCGGTAACGCGAGAGAGCCAACGCCAAGGAGATCCGAGTAACGATTACGTTTCTCCGAGATTAAACAGGAAACAGACATGTATGATGACGTCATACAGCAGAGGAAAAAGAAATGGCGCACTGTTGTAATGGAGAAATACGATTAAAAAAATAAATAAATAATGTCTCCCTTATCAGGAATAAAATACTCCAGGTTATGCTGTTAAAGGAAAATAACAAGAGAGAGCAACACCAGAGCATTCGACGTATTACGGAATGACACGTCAAATCTTTTATCCATTTATAGTTACAGGGTCCTGTCCTCACTCACGTTGTAGCAGCTATAACCAGTCGTAACCTCCCCGGCGTCTCTTTCGCTCTCTCGTGACGTTAATAAGGGAATAAAAAACGCAGCTTGTCACGTTACTGAGAAACGGCGACTGTCCTGAGAAGTTACAACTTTACTTCCGACTGTTACAAAGCACTGGCACTGGAGTCTCCTTCCATAACGGTTAAATAAACATCTCCTCACAAAATAAATCAAATCTTCTCCAGATCGACGATTACGTACAGGGCTTTGCTGATTCATAATGAGCCGTTACTATAGAAACGGTAACCTCTCAGACCGAGCGCATTCATATACACCTGGGACTTGCAGCTGCACTACCGCCGGGGCTGCTGGTATAGAAAATTCATCAACACCCACATCGCGAGCAACCCGAATCCGGATTTCACCAGCGCTGTGCTTCCGTATCGTTATAATCATGGAAAAGTATGTACAATTCCGATTAAGTGTGTGTGTGTGTGTGTGTGTGTGTGTGTGTGTGTGTGTGCGCGGGCGATCTGAATAGCTGACAGGTCGATTTTATGCACTTCACTGCACACACGCGTCACTTTTATTACCCACACACCTCACATGTACGTTGGAAGAGTAACATTGACCCAGAAAGAAGCGAGCGGTTATCCACGCTGCTGCGGCGATTACACGCGGCAGAGAAAAGAGACGTCGCTGATTCCTGGCGGATCGATGACCACACACCCCTGTGCGCGCTTTCTGAAACAGGCTCAAGAGCTCGTTAATATGACGATGCCTGCAGAGAGGGGTGTGTGTATATGAGATTAAACATGACACACACACACACACAGCCATTCGTCTTTATTATTTAACGAGGGTGAAGGAAACCGCACGGGTGACACACACGCGCAACTCCACAGCGTAACCTGACCGCAAACAAAACACGGTGGCTCAGGACTGGAGCTACAGTTCTATTAGTGCTGCTTACATGAAGCACACACACTCCGTCCGCCTGTGCAGAATCCTTTCCATAAACACAACTGCACACATTAATAAACCTGCGCTGAACCACGACTTCAGCGCTGTCGCTTCACTTATTAACACTGACGTTTTTTACATTATCATTCACCTTCTTATATTCGTACACTGTTCGTCTGTTAAACCGCTACAAAGTTTGTTACATCGTTGTCTTGTTACTTCGTTAAGCTCGTTTACGTTGTTACTTTGTTAAACTTGTTTACGTTGTTACATTGTTAAGCTTGTTTACATTGTTACTTCATTAAGCTTGTTTACGTTGTTACCTCGTTAAGCTTGTTTACGTTGTTACTTTAAGCTTGTTTACGTTGTTACTTCATTAAGCTTGTTTACGTTGTTACTTCGTTAAGCTTGTTTACGTTGTTACATCGTTAAGCTTGTTTACGTTGTTACTTTAAGCTTGTTTACGTTGTTACTTTAAGCTTGTTTACGTTGTTACATCGTTAAGCTTGTTTACGTTGTTACATCGTTAAGCTTGTTTACGTTGTTACTTTAAGCTTGTTTACGTTGTTACATTGTTAAGCTTGTTTACGTTGTTACATTGTTAAGCTTGTTTACATTGTTACTTTAAGCTTGTTTACATTGTTACATCGTTAAGCTTGTTTATGTTGTTACTTCATTAAGCTTGTTTACGTTGTTACATTGTTAAGCTTGTTTACGTTGTTACTTCGTTAAGCTTGTTTACGTTGTTACTTTAAGCTTGTTTACGTTGTTACATTGTTAAGCTTGTTTACGTTGTTACTTTAAGCTTGTTTACGTTGTTACATCGTTAAGCTCGTTTACGTTGTTACTTTAAGCTTGTTTACGTTGTTACTTCATTAAGCTTGTTTACGTTGTTACTTCGTTAAGCTTGTTTACGTTGTTACTTCGTTAAGCTTGTTTACGTTGTTACTTTAAGCTTGTTTACGTTGTTACATTGTTAAGCTTGTTTACGTTGTTACTTTAAGCTTGTTTACGTTGTTACATCGTTAAGCTCGTTTACGTTGTTACTTTAAGCTTGTTTACGTTGTTACTTCATTAAGCTTGTTTACGTTGTTACTTCGTTAAGCTTGTTTACGTTGTTACTTCGTTAAGCTTGTTTACGTTGTTACTTCGTTAAGCTTGTTTACGTTGTTACTTCGTTAAGCTTGTTTACGTTGTTACTTCGTTAAGCTTGTTTACATTGTAACCTTAAGCTTGTTTACGTTGTTACTTCGTTAAGCTTGTTTACGTTGTTACTTCGTTAAGCTTGTCGACGTGCAGCTGCTCCTAAGGCACAGAAGAAACGATCTTTGCTCTGATCTGGATTGTCCTTTGTGTGTACGACGTGATGAGACATGCGGAGAGAGAACAGAATTGTGTGTGGCAGCACAGTGGTCAATAACGATTGTCTCCTGTTCCCACGAGTGTGCAAATCAGTCGGAGAAATCTGTGCAGGGAGCGCTTAACGATGAAGATGTGCTGATCGTGTGCGTGCTCTCTGACGGTGGGCGACAGCGTGCGGGTCCTGAGGGATTCCGGTTATGGGAACAGGAGGAGGGATGGTAACGTTTCCTCCTGCTTTACTCTCTGAGGAGATGGATGTCAGTGGGAAGCCGGTATTCTGCACCTGCTGGTGATGTAAATGGAGGAGATGGAAGAAAAGGAAAAGTCACTGCAAGACAGTGAGAGATATCGATTTGTTTCTACTCTGCGCCCTGCGCTGTCAGCTGGGTGAAGATACGGATACAAATCCCTAACAATTCACACAAGCCAACTTGCATTAAAAAAAAGTAGGTACAGGCCGTGTTCACACTTGAACTAAACGGGCTTGTTTGGGATCGGGGCTTATAATCAGAGGATTGCTTTCACGTGGAAAAATTTCTCCTGAACCGTCGCTTTTGCAAAATGGCCGCCACTAGGACCATCCATGTGCTGGGTTTATCCTGTGGTGCCAACACTCAAATTTAGAAGGACGGTGGTTTTTTGGATCCATGGCATATCACTGTACAGGAACGCCTACAAGTAACAAGGTGTTCTTCTATCGGATTTTAAGCCGTGCAGTTGCACGTGAGACGCGTGACATTTTTCCGATAGTCTCAAGCACTCAGAGCTCTAATTACTAAAAAATCCCTCGCTCCGGCTAGAACACCTGAACGCTAGCACGAGAGGCGGAGCTTTCTGAATTGCCGGCCAACGTGACTGATGAATAATTATCGGCACGCTCTTTGTTCTGACCGGCTGAAGGTCGGCGCTCCACGTCGTCCGCCGCCGTTACCCACGGAGCGTTTTTAACGAGAATAAAAACTTCACTACGCAACATCGGCTTGATCGTCACGGTATGTGACTGTTCCTGCGTGTGTTTCTTGTCATTCCGCTCCATTTACATCCTCCCGCGGTGCGTGCAGCAAAATCTCCGGTGTTAAATGAACCCGGCTCTGCAGGAGGACTCGCTCTAATTATATGTTTAGACCAGAGACGCCTGGTAGTGCACACGAGGGGCTACACGCCAAGCTGCGGCGTTCCGTTATAACCGCAGCGGTGTTTAGAGCGGTTAAGACGCGCGCCACTGAGTGACGAGAAGGAACGTCACACCGTTCGGCTCCAGTGTGAAAGTTCGCGTTTATAGGTTGCGGTGAGTATTGAAGCAACTGGAAACTGGGATGAATTTTGCATAGTATTTTCGCCGCTCTACAGCTGCAGGGAAAGGACTACAGGAATACAGGGGCGATGAAGATGGTGGGATTGTGACGTGTAGAGACTTGGGAGCTGGGAGCTCGTGAGGCGAGCTTCCGTCCTTGTTTTTTCTCCCCGCCCCCCCTCTGTCTTTTTTATTCACACCGCAGATAGATGTGCACAGACAGCGTGATGGACAGACTCCACGCTGCCAAAAGTCCACATCTGTCTGCGCGCTTTTTTTTTTGTTTTTTTTTTCCCCACTGCAGACCCAGATTTTCAACTCGACCGGGTTGCCATAGTTATGGAGAAGAGTGGAAAAATACAGCAGAGAGAAGGCAAACAAAAAATAACCTTCACACACACACACACACACACACAGTCTCCAGATTAACCCCTCTTCACACACCAGGATTGTGTTCCGGCCTGTACGGATGGTAGAGAGCAGTGTGTGTATGTGTCCAACCAACCGTAAAGGTGTAATCCTCTCGACACTCGTCCTCACGGTGACGTCGGTGGTGTCGAGCGACGCATTTTCGCCTTATAGGTCACGTCTAAATCCTTACCGTCTGAACGGCGATCGCGGGCGTTTCTTTAGTTACCGGTGTGACGGATGCGCATGACCACGCCGAAGCCGTGTCTAATCAGAGAGAAGACTCGGGACGGTTTGTTCGATCTTTTTCCCGACGATCGACCCGCTACCGTATATAACGGGTGGATTAAATCCACGTAGACCGCTCGCTTCACTCACGTCCTGGTAACACGAAAAGCCGCGTCGTTTTAATCTCGATCGTTTCCCGAGACGCTGGCGAGGGAGCGGCGACGCCTGTATATGCAATAACGGGGACTCGTTCTGCGGGGACTATGAACAGATTAAAAAAACACGACTCTGATCATTATTCAGGATTTCGCAGGATTTCGCTGAGCGTTTTTTCTGTGATTATATCTCTGCGCGCTCTTTCACACCGGGGTCTGTTGGTAAACGAGAGCTTTCAGCCGTACTCGCGTTCGGGGACCCGTGAGCAAAGAGTGAACGGTAATCGTGGTCAAACTGCAGTGGTGTAAGAGGAATAAAACACTCGGGGACATGCGGGGACTCAGTGTTTTAACAGGACCGCAAGTGGTGTCTGTTAGATCCGGTGAAGGAGTGTAGGAGTAAGAGTAGGTAAGGAGTAATACACACATAAAAATACACACACACACACACACACACAAAAAAACCAACACACACACACACACACACCTCTGAAGTTAATTTCCTAAATGAAACAGTGTATTTAATGATTACGATCGTATGATGGACCGAGCGATCTCTCGCCCTAGTAGAGATTATATTATACACACCTTATTATACGTTCCCATGGCGACCGCAGATGATTGACGAGGTCCTCGGCGGTCACTGGGTCGTGGACCGGTGCTCGAGGTAGCGCAGTTGTTTGGATGGAGTGATAGGATAAGGGTGCTTCATCACTCCGTCGGGGCGGTGCTACAGCTCTCCGTGCTGATTACTCATTTAGACAACGACACTCCAATTACATAAAGCAACTCTCAGCTCTCCTGAACTCACCCTCGATCCTCTCCGCTCCTCCAGTTCTCCACTTCCCGGCTCTCCTTCTCTCCATCCACTCCCTGTAATATTCTCACTTCAAAATCTCCCCGTGACGCAAAGGGACACTTCGATCTATTTCAAAGGAATGCACTGATGAAAGCAAAATAATCATAATAATAATTGTGCTAATCGAAGTGCTGTATATAATTACAAAAAGACTCACATACGTAACCACGATCTTCAAGTGTTTAAGAACACACACACACACACACACACACACACACACACGTGTTCGAGTCTGGATTGAATTGCGCGAGAACGTCTATCGGTCGGCGACGGTGTCTGATCTTTATCGGACCCGGTAAAGACACGGTAATGTGATGCGATCGATTCCGGTGCGGACGCCGCGACGCTCGCGCTCACCTGACTCCTCCCACACCTGTCATTTCTGTAAAGACACTTTATGGCAATTATCCACCGCTCAATAATCCTGGATTGAATTGAAGCGTGTTTCCTTCCCCCTTTTCAAAGTGTCACCGTTTTGATTATTTCTGTATTTCCCTGGGGGGGGTTTGTTGTTGCTGAAAATAAAAGCGCCCCCGCGTCACGACAGGTGCCTTTCCCTGGAGCCGGTGAGCGATTTAACCGCTCGGTTCTGCTTATAAACTTATAAAGGAAAACCAAACGAGCGAGCGTCGGACGCTCCCGTATACGGAATTCCGTCCATCTCAACCGGACACACGGTACAGTATGACTTTTCCTGAAATACCAAACGATGCGTTTAAGCGTCGTCCGTCTGCATCTCCGATTCTTCCGCGGAACATTAAACGCCATTGTAAATGGATGAAAGAGTAT